>NW_018742523.1:2932500-3532500 GCF_001683475.1 Chenopodium quinoa | reverse complement strand
ACAACCCTATTTGATCCCATTCACACAACATTTTCGAGATTTAGATCTTCCTCACTAATTCAAAAATGGCGACAATGGAGAGCTTGATCGGATTGGTTAACAAAATCCAAAGAGCTTGTACTGTTCTCGGTGATCATGGCGGTGAAGGTCTTTCTCTTTGGGAAGCTCTTCCTTCTGTTGCTGTTGTCGGTGGTCAGGTCATACATTCAATCTTTTCTTGAATTTCTGATTACCTCATTTGAAATTGCATTTGTTTTTGTTCAAATTGTTGAATTGAATTTGAAGTATTTGAATGAAATTTCAGAGTTCTGGGAAATCATCGGTGTTGGAAAGTGTTGTCGGAAGAGATTTTCTTCCTCGTGGATCTGGTACTGTTTCGATTTCATTTCGTATTGAGGATGCCTAATATTTGAGATCCGATTCATTGATTTGATTGAAATACGGTTTTTTTTGTTGTTGAAAGGGATTGTTACGCGGCGGCCGCTAGTGCTGCAATTGCACAAGACCGATGGTGGATCTGATTATGCAGAATTTCTTCACGCACCGAAGAGAAAATATACCGATTTTGGTTCGTAATTTCGGCTTTAGTGCTGCATTGACTGTTAGTTTCTGGTCATTTTGTGATTATTTGAGCTAATGCCAACTATATGTTGATCTCTGATTAATGATACATAAACTTTAATTGGTGGGAAATTTTGCTGTATTTGATACAGTCTTTTTGTTGTATTTGACACAGTCTTGTTAATTCGTGAAGCTAATTGCTTTTTAACAGAACATTTCTGAGGAAAATGCAAGTGTAGAGTCATTTAGGTTTATGTAAGGGTTCGAAGGTGATTTTTCTAGTGATATTAGTCATGTATAAGTAGATTACCGACTAAGCTGGTAATTGACCTCTGACTCAATTATTATTTGGTTGAAAATGGTGAAATCGTCTGTCGGGAGCTGGCTTGAAACCGTTAAAACTTATTTTAGCATGATTAAGTATTTGTCCCTGTTTGAACTTTTAGTTGTTCAGTCTATTCCTGTACTTTTTTACATGATTCGTTACCCTGGTGGATGTTGGAGGCTCTATGTTATTGGCCATTTCCTATTAGAGGAAGATTTCCTGTTGGTGGCTTTCTTATTGCTTACTTTTCATGGCTATGCAATTCTTGAATATATACATATATTATATCTTTCTATTTTTCTTATGCAGCTGCTGTCCGCAAAGAAATAGCTGATGAAACTGATCGTATAACTGGAAAAACAAAAGCAATTTCTAATATCCCAATTCACCTGAGCATCTACTCACCAAATGGTATGCATCTATACTGATATTTATGCTTTATGGTTTCATTAAGACTTGTATATTTTGCGCTCCTTGCTTTGTAGTTTGGGGGCAGATGTGACTGTCATAGCTACCTCCAGAAGTAACCACCTGTGTAACCGACTTAGAGTTAATAGACTCAATACTGTTGTACTATATCACCTGTTCTTTTTTCGATGATGCCTATAGTTGTCCCTTATTTCATTCTTCATGGAAAACCAACTTTAATAACTTTTGCTGTAATTTTTTACTTTTTTCCAATTTTCTTCTCTTTGGGTAGATTATTTAGCACCAAAGTTGTACCTTTAGTAAACCTTCATTGTGTGCAAACATCAGATTTTAGTTATATGTTGCCACTTTCATCAAATTATACAACTAATAGTTCATACTGGATATCAAACAGTTTTTCCTTAGTCGATATCATCTTGCTAGCCGCAACATGTCTATCTAAAATTACATTTGGCTTATCACTTGAGCTCCAGCAGACATGTTTATTGTTTATAAACATTATTTGCGCAGTGCCTTTATATTTACACATACTCACATAGGGTATTGACACTTTCAGTTAAAACGATAATAATTGGAGAGAGAACCGAGAGGAGAGATACATGTTTCTGGATCGTTTTCCGAGTACAAATTACAAAAATTGTCTGTTTGCTGCTTCCTTTTTATCACAATTAATATGCTGAAATCTATATTTGCCATATTTTATAAAAGCATCATTATTGCTAATACATTTTCTGTTTCTTTTTACAGTTGTGAACTTGACACTTATAGATCTTCCTGGGCTGACAAAGGTTGCAGTAGGTAATTTTCTGACTTTTTTTGTATACCAATAACGAATGCAATCACATAATGGACATTGCGCAGGCATAATCTGACACGGTGAGATTTAGTAACCTTTTAAACTCTTGTGTTTTATTTGGCCTACTGCAGAGGGACAACAAGAAAGTATTGTCCAAGACATTGAGAACATGGTTCGCAGTTATGTCGAGAAGGTACATGAACTACTCTTTTGTTTATATCTATTGAAATGTAGGAGCGAGGCAGTTCTATAGTCAAAAATTTTGGTTTCTTTTTAGGCTGTAGATCTCATGTCAGGCCATCTTTGATTGATTCTGATGTTGCTTGAATCTTGATAAATAAAGTAGGAACGCATGGTGTTATTTTTGTGGCTGTGTAAAAGAAGAGAACCGCCATGATAATTGCAGCAGTGCTTGTCCAATCAGCTGAACAGTTGAGTTTAAAGGTAGCTATGAAGGGTTGCAATATTCCTTGTGTAGTGGTTCAAATCCACTTCTAAGCTTGAGCAAGTTACAAAAAGGATGTGAGAGCTCATTTCTAGTCTTTATCGGCTGTCAAACAACTGGATGAGCTTACCATGATCACTGTAAACTAGGATCATTGAACACTTTGGTCATCCTTTGGTGCTCGTGTTGGTCATCCTTTGGTGCTCATTTCCACGATTATGGTCTAAATATGGGTCTTCTGCTTGTAGTTTTGTTGTTGAGTAATTTCTTTGCTGTTTAGGTCATTTTATTTGTGGTGGATTATGATTGGTCTGGTCTGGATGTTGGCGCTGACCAATATTATATAGCGAGTTTCAGCATTGTCTAGTTGATGTTTGAACCGTTGTTTTTCATTTGTTGCTTGCTTGGTCTTTTCTGCCACAAATTTACAGCCAGAACTGCTCTATGTGGTTGGAAACAATGGTTTTTGTTTCTTCTTTTCTGATTCTCTTTTCAAGAGCTGGGAAGGAAGGTTGGGGTTGAAGTGCTGGCTACCAAGTTGTAGCTGGGTACCAAGTTTTAATTAAGCCCCCTGTCTGTCTAGTAGTTGTTGCAAGTAACAACATATCTTGCTGTTTAGGTTGCAGGGTGTAAACTATGGGTCTATGGGAATGGAAATGCAGGCTATCTCTACAAGGATATGTTGCATGTAGTTAGTTATGTTTACGTATAGAACAATTAATAGTCTTTTAACATGCCTATTTCCGATTTTCTTGTAGCCTAATTGCATTATCTTGGCTATTTCTCCTGCTAATCAAGATATAGCCACATCAGATGCTATAAAGTTGGCGAGAGAAGTTGATCCTTCAGGTAAGTTAGATGTCTTTTGTTATGCTATTAGTGGATATTATGGTAATAGTTAATACTTTCCCAGAACCCCCTTTTTATTTATTTAGTTTTTTTTTGGCCGATGTTTGATGTTATCAGCTATCTTTTGCATTTGCAGGTGAAAGGACGTTTGGTGTCTTAACAAAACTTGATCTGATGGACCAAGGAACAAATGCTCTTGATGTATATTTCTTTCTGTGAATGATTTGGTGGTATTTTCAGTTCATTTATTAGAAAAAAAAAAAAACTCATGAACTCTTACTCCATATATAAAGGTTCTTGAAGGAAGAGCATATAGGCTACAACATCCCTGGGTTGGTATAGTGAATCGTTCACAAGCTGATATCAACAAAAATGTCGACATAAATTTTGCTCGTAGGAAGGAGAGGGAGTACTTTGAACATAGCCCAGAATATTCTCACTTAGCTCATAAAATGGGTTCTGAATATTTGGCAAAACTTTTGTCTCAGGTTAGAATATAAAGCTTGTTTTATGCTCCATAATGTTTTCATATCTACATTTATAACATATCTTAATTTTTGTCAATTATTCACGAGGCTTAAATATTGTTTTTTTCAACCAGCATTTGGAGGTTGTAATAAGACAGAAAATTCCAAGTATCATTGCCCTTATCAATAAGACAATTGATGAAATCAATGCTGAATTGGACCGTATAGGCAGGCCTATTGCATCAGATGGAGGGGTAAGTATTGAGTCCCACTAAAGTTTTAAGTCCTTTATGGTGGCACGTTATAGAGTTAACCTTTTCACGTAATATGTGTAGGCCCAGTTATATACAATATTGGAAATGTGCCGTGCATTTGATAAAGTGTTCAAGGAGCATCTTGAGGGCGGGTAATTTTTGTTAATTCATATAAAATATTGCCTCACATAATGCTTTATCTTTTATCTATTTATTTATTTGTTTGTTTTCTTTTATCTTTCCTTCCCCCTAGTTACCTTACTTGTGCTTGTATAATTTGTGCCAGAGAGGTATTCTTATTTTCAGAATAAAATCTTTTTTGTGCCCAAATAGAAACTACAATATGACAAGCCTCTTTGTACCATCCCAAATCTAATGCTGAACCTCACCTTCCCTACTGATGACCACCCTTGAAAACCAGGTATTCAGGCTCATCATTTGCAAAATTGCAGAATGTTAGGGGAGGAGTAGAAGACATGTGTTTAACACTTTAACCAGACTAGAAAATTGATGCAAAATGACACTCATTTAACATGAATCATAGTCCAACTACATCTATTGACATAAAATTGTCACTTTAATAAAATGACACGGACTTGGTTACTAAAGACAATGGCATTGCAACCACAAGAGTTGGCCCCACATGCTAGAAAAGCTAAAAAACATTTTAAAACAAACTATTATTAAATTTGCTAACTACCAACAATACATTACATAAAAGTGCAAAATCAAATGGTTGCATTTTTGGATTTCAGTGAGCAAATTTTATTTAATTTTGTAGACTGTAATTATTTTAATAACATTTTAATGAATTAAACATACTTTCCGACATGTAAGAGTGTAGGACCCACTGTCTTTAGCAACCAAGTTCATACCGATTTATTATGAGTGACAAGTTCATGTCAATAGTTGTTGTTAGCCTATATATATGGCAATGAGTGTAATCTTGCCTTAAATAATACCAGTTCCCCTTAATATGGTACAACCTTTGCCCCAATTTATTGTTTACCATGAACATTGTGACTCACACTATTGGAGTCACATTTTTTTGCTAGACATTTCTTGTGGATGGATGGAGTAATTACTATTGATCTTTTCAGAATTAGCTCTCACTTATAAGTTGAATGGCATGGAAGTCTAAACTTCAGGGCTGTAGCTGAAATGTAATTTTGGTAGGCAGTTCAACAAAATCCTACGTCAGAATAAAAGCTTCATTATGGTCTCTAGCTCTGATAATTTAAGCTTTTCTCTTATGTCATTGACATTTAGTACTAGGAGTCTAGGAACAAGATCCAATTATATATATGTTTATTTTTATTTTTTTTTTTAATTTTTACCCTTCTTCAGCTCTATATATCTCTTACTATGAGCAATTCCTTGAGCTGTAACTCTCCAATTTTCTTCAATTCTGATAGCGCATCGTAAATTTAACAGTTAAAATCAAGACTTGGGGGGTTTTAATTGATTTGACTTTATGTCTTTGAACTTTTTGACCTCATCAGCTATGATGTTTGGCCAGTAAGACTTTTAGACCAAGATTAAAGTGGGTTTATGTATGATTTAGCTCCAATTTGAAAACATGCACATGTATAATGGAAATATTTGCATGTCAAAATATGTTGCTTGAATCTATATAAACAACAAATTGAGAATATTATCATTCGAAATCACCTGCAATAGCTAAATGGTAGCATGCTAAATTTTCAACACTGCTATTAAGTTGTTTAATGTTGTACAATTCGTTACATGCCATGCATGCAGGTCTGAGTCAAAAATACATGACACAATGACAACCAATAATAGGTTACCTAGTTGCTGGATTGTATTATGCAAACGAGACATGTTTTACATGATGTTGGGAGACTATTTTTTCTTTTATTAATTGTCTTCTGACTCAATACTTTGACCTTGCTGTTGGTATATTGATAGGTTTTTTATATGAAGTAATAGATAATTTGGACTATTTGTAGCTCTGTTTTGCACCTGAATATCTATCTTGGCTGCAAAAATCTAAAGCACAATGTTATTTCAGGCGGCCTGGTGGTGATCGAATTTATTTGGTTTTTGACCACCAACTCCCAGCTGCTATGAAAAAACTCCCTCTTGATCGTCATCTCTCAACATCAAATGTCCGGAAAGTTGTATCAGAAGCTGATGGGTACCAGCCCCATTTAATTGCCCCTGAACAAGGAATCAGAAGACTCATTGATGGATCACTTGGATACTTTAAAGGCCCTGCTGAGGCAACAGTTGATGCGGTAAAGTTCATTTCTACATTTATATGGTATCTTGTTTATTACATGACAACGTTATTCTACACTGGAAGTCAACATGCTAGAGTGAAGAGATGGCTTACCAAAGCATCAATCTGCAGAAACATCCAAATCAATCAATCAATCAATCAATCAAAGCCTTAATCTCATAAGTGGAGTCGGCTACATGAACCAAATTTGATTATTCTGTGTAATTATCGACAAAGATCCTCCTCCATCCCTTACGATCCAATGCCTCATCCTCATGCAAATCCAAAAACTTCATATCCCTCCGAATTCCTTCCAACCAAGTCATTTTCGGTCTCCCTCTCCCTTGTTTAATCCCTCCATGGTCCCACCCTTCGTACCGGTGCACCTTCGGGTCTCCGTCTTACATGCCCAAACCATTGCCCAAACCATCGTTGACGATTTTCCCTTAGTTTGTTTGTAATGCCTGCCACACCTACCTTCGTGCGAATAACCTCGTTTTTGATTCTATCTCTTAGAGTGTTCCCGCACATCCACCTTAACATTCGCATTTCCGTAACCTCCATCTTTTTAATGTACTCCTTCTTAGAAGCCCAACAACCATAGATCAACACTGATCTTATGGCAGTCCCGTAGAATTTCCCTTTCAACTGTAAGGGAATGTTTCGGTCACATAACACTCTCGTGTCCGCTCTCCACTTAAGCCACCCCGACTTAATCTTGTGGGCCACGTCTTGATTAATGTCACCATTTTTCTAGATGATAGACCCAAGATATTTAAAGCATTCACTCATGGTCTTTTGAGTACCATAGCGGCATACCAAATATTCAGTCTTACTCCAACTTAGCTTAAACCCTCTAGATTCCAATCTTTGCCTCCATTGCTCCAACTTGGCATTAACCCCATCTTTAGTTTCATCCACCAAAATGATATTATCCGCAAACAACATATACCATGAGACTTCATCTTAAATTGGTCTAGTTACATCATCTAGAACCATTGCAAAAAGGAAAGGGCTTAATGTAGACCCTTGATGCAATCCAATTGTAATAGGAAAATCTTTTGTCAACACTCCACGTGTCCTCACATTTGTTGACACATCCCGATACATATCCTTAACCAGGTCCACGTATCTTCGTGGGATACCTTTCTTCAACATTGCCCACCAAAGCACCTCTCTTGGCACCTTGTCATATGCCTTCTCTAAATCAATAAAGACCATATGCAGATCCTTCTTCTTTACCCTATAAAGCTCTATCATTTGTCTTCCCTGGGATAAAACCAAAAATTCAATTTCAAAAATTCAGAGTGTATAATTGATTGTTTACTTTTTAGATGTTACTTATCTGACTCTCAGAAATCATCTTTTCAATGACCAATTATTTTTAGTTGTAGCTTATTATCTTATCATACCATGAGTAATTGAATGAAGTGATATTGGACAATAATGCAACTTTGAATCACAATGTACTAAATCAATTTTCCTAATGATGTGTCTTTTAGAACAATTTTTTTCACGCTGTTGTGTTAATAAATGCAACTTTAGTTGACCAATATAAATAGGAGGCAGCATTTTTGGGTCAAGGTTATGTTGGACCAATTTATACCATGGGTGGGAGCCATTCTATTGTTTCAAATGTTCAATTTTCAAGTGTTGTACTTTTCATAATTGTTAGAGATTACTAGCAAAGGGATACTTTCCTCCTATATCGTTTAATTCATTCTCTGTACTGTATTGTTTAATTCATTAAACTTTGTTTTTCACAGGTGCACCTGATTTTGAAAGAACTCGTCAGGAAGTCAATAGCTGCAACATTGGTGAGAAAATGAACATAAACTAATACATCCATTCCCCCCCCCCCTGCGAAAAGTATGTATGCTTATGTAAAGTCTTTCTGCACATAAGTTACACACGTATTCCACATCAGTTATTGGTTTCTGAGTTATAACATCTCGTGATTCTTGCTTAGGGACGGGCAACCTTTCTCATGAAACTTTGACCATAGTTGCAACCATAAGGATTGCTGAATTTAGAATATTCGTAAGTTTGAGTGTTCATCTAGTCTTGCATTATTTTCATTCATTGCCTGCAAATGGCCGCAACCTGTTTCTAAATTAGAAGCTAACTTCGATTAATAAGCACCACTAAATGAACCTAAAGAAGCCAAAAACCTTATCAGCAAAATTATATGGTAGTGATCAATGTATATGCAGTAATAATACATCCTTTTTTAAAATTACATTCATGGCATGTTAATGTCTAGTATGAGGGAACAGGTAGAAAGCAGTCACAAATTAGAAGCTAACTTCGGTTATTAAGCACCAAGAATTGAAACTAAAGAAGCCAAAAACCCTATGAGCAAAATGAAGTGGTAGTGATCAATGTATATGCACTAATAATACATCATTGGTTTTTATTACATTTACAGCATGTTGATGCCTTGTGTGAGGGAACAGATAGAAATCAGTCACAAAGTAGAAGCTAACTTCGATTATTAAGCTCCAAGAAATGAAACTAAATTAGCCAAAACCCTTATGAGAAAATTAAAGTAGTTGAATAGCTTAGCCTCTAAGGTTTTACCACCTTGACGTAAGCTTACAACACAGCAGAAAGTGGCTCACCGATTCATTAAACAACGGCTAATGAAAATTAGGAAAAGAAGAATCGATTCTTATTTTATAGGAAAAATAAAATTTGAAGATTATCCGCATCGAGCCACTCAGCTTTCAAGTATAGTATTACGGAGAGAAATTAGTACAATGAAGGCATTAAGATTTTAGCTTGGGGCTGATCAGCTCAAAACATCACCATTATTCGCTCAAGTAATATGGCAATTTTACTGCCTATATTGCTCTTGTGTTTTTTATAAAATTTGTTAAGTAATGTCAAACCTTGGTGCTAAACATATTTAAGTATTTTAGTTTTGTAAATTGTAATTTTTTTTTAAAAAAAAAAATTTGATAAGTGAGAGAATTAGAAATGCCCCTTGTGTCTCCAATCTCCATGCTTTTTAAATAATAAAGGGATAAGGTTCCATGTGTTACACATACTTCCTCCGTTTATTATTAGATGCATCGCTTTTGAAATTGCGGACTCCTAGACAATTTTTGGAGTAGAGAGAAAAAATAAAGAGGGCCCATGTGATATAAGAGAGAGAGAGAGAATTTATTGGCTAAAAGGAAAAGTGATGTATCTAAATTGAAACTTTCATGTATAGAAAGTGATGCATCTAATAAAAAACAGAGGAAGTATATACTATACCAATACAAAAGTTTTCTCTGCTAATTTTGATGTTTTCCATCTCATAGGAGCTCAAGAGATTCCCATCACTTCAAAGTGATATAGCTGCAGCTGCTAATAACTCACTGGAAAGATTCCGTGATGAAAGTCGGAAAACTGTTGTGCGTCTGGTAGAGATGGAGTCCACGTACCTAACAGTTGAATTTTTTAGAAAACTTCAACTCGAACCAGAGAAGAATACTGGAAACCAACCAGCTTCAAATTCTGATCGTTACACTGATAATCACCTTAGAAGAATTGGTAAGTTCATTTATGCTTCAAGTGTTGATCCCTGTATCTGGGTTTAGCTCACTGTAGTCAAATTTTCTGCTCATATCACTTCATGTTGCCATAAGCTTCATTTCTAATCACAATTATGCTAAAGCTGGAAAATTTATTTGCTTTCCTTTCCAGGATCAAATGTCACAGCATATGTCGGTATGGTTTGTGACACATTGAAAAATTCTATTCCAAAGGCAGTTGTACATTGCCAAGTCCGAGAGGCAAAAAGAGCACTTCTAAACAACTTCTATGTTCAAATTGGGAAAAGAGAGGTAAAGTCTGTATTAGTTTGACATTGCCTTATCTATTTGCTCCTGAAGAGTAATCTCTATCTTCAATTGAAGCTCCTCTGCACTGTTAGTGATTCCAGGTTTGAACTTGTTGTATAGTAGTTATAGTAATTTTTCTCAAGGGCTATGATAAATTGCATCAGTTACCTAATGAACTAATCACCTCCTTTTCCCACAGTAACACTTCTTATATCTTTTCTTTTGTCCTCTATTTTCTCAACTGTCTTGATTAATTATCTGGTAAATTACTGAACTTATTCCATAAAAAATATGCTTATTCTCTACCAAGTTCCACTCTTGGAGAGGTTCAAATGTCAGCTGCCGTATCTTTAAGAGATTATCTTTAAGACTTTAGTTAGCTGGTAGATTATTTCCTGTGGAAAGTAGCACAAGAGAATATTTCTGGATTTAATGTAGTACTAACATCTTTATTAGCAGCATAGAAAGTAAGAAAACTTGACATTCTTAAAATCAATGAAGCAACACAAAAGGGAATTTTCTGGTGTACTCGGATGAGCACTCTATGACTCTATGTAGTTAGCATCTTATTAGATCAGAAGACAAACTGAATTCAGCTAATAATTTAGTTAAGACAGTTTATGTGTTCTCTTAGCATTTTCCGACTATTTTACTACGCATTGTTGTACAGAAGACATAAATTATGATTCTTTTTTACTCGGTATTATAAATAATTTCCCAGCTCTTTGTTTGCAAGAATGCATTTGCTTACTTTATCTGAATCGTCCTGTACAGATACATGTAATAGAATTGGTAATGAGATATGTATTAGAAATAGGAGTTGTGTGTGTGTGTGTGTGTCTGTGCATGGTTTCCTTTTAGAAAGTCGTCGAATAGAATATTTCTCTAGGTTAGTAATACTTGCGTTTCATCAATATGCAGAAAGATCAGCTTAGTGCCATGTTAGATGAAGATCCTGCATTAATGTCCAGAAGAGAATCACTATCAAAGAGGCTTCAACTCTACAAGTCAGCAAGGGATGATATTGATTCCGTGGCATGGAACAGATGAAGACTCACGTATGATTGAGTCTCTTAGGTTCTCACTGTCCGTTGTAAACGAACTATGCAGTAGTGAAAGGTAAAAGGCCCCTCTTACAAGCTACGTATGATTGATTATTCAATTCACACCTACACATTCATCCATGACACAATTCATGAGATATTGAGAACATTACTTCTGTATTGAGCACCAATTTTGAGATATAGAATGTAGGTGATTTAAAATGTTCTCCGAGAAGATATCAAAGTGTTTCTTACACACTATCATTATGGCTTTGGTCCTTTGTTATTGTAATTCTTTTGTGAAAAACACAATGGCTCTTTCAGATATCTGATATTAACTAAAAGTCAGGGTGTATACTTGTAAATTTTGTGTTTTGCCGGATAATTTACACGATGAGAGCATATTGAGTAAATCTAATTTGTTTACTATAATTCGGCTGTGTAGCGTACTTTTGGTGATTGATCTGCGTAGACCTTAACTTGAGGCTCGACTCACCCAGCAGAAAATCAGTTATTTCTGTTACTCGCACTACTTATTTAGGGTCATGGAAGAACAAATGCAACATTGTTAATAGAATTACTACATGATACTTGGAATCAATCCAGTTTTTTTGCACAAAAGAAATATTTTTTTTTTACTTGCATTCAGGAAAGACATCAATTAAAGCTATCTAGCTAGATTAAATACATTTAATTGTCATATTACTAATTCCAATTATATTTTAATTTGACAAAAAATTGCGAACAAAGAGAGCATATGTAATGCGTATCTCTATGAAATTTTATTCTTGTAATAGCTGATTTACAGGGCTTGACTTAAAGAGCTGGAGATCTTAAAAAAGAAAAGATCAAGATGTGAATCAAATCTTGGGAAACGCTAATTGAAGAATAATGAAGTTTATTCATTAGTATTAGTAGAAGCAAAACGGCTTTTAAATGTCTCCCATGTCAAACCTTTCTCAATGTACTCAATATTGTTGGGGTTGAAAGGACCCTTAATCCTGTCTATTGACATAATTCTTGCTCTTTGTGGAAGAACACTTTTTGATGGATCTGGGGATGTCCCATAACTCAAGCATGAAGAAAATCCCTGCAATCGATAATCAAGCTCCATTGAAACATGCTCTTGATTCTCCTTCCATCTAAAAATTATAATCATGTTTTCCATACTAAAATGTTTGAAATTGAAATTAGCAACATTTTCTTAGGAAAAATTTAATAAACTAATTATTGATTTACAACCATTTTAAGTGGTGAATTTAATTATTTTATAATTATACTAATATTGTTGATGTGGTGTTATTTACTTAATCAACTAATCATTTCTTTTGTTACTACGTAGAAAAGATTCCTTTTTATTCTTTTAAATACTCTATTTTTTTTTTTTTTTTTTTTTTTTTTTTTTTTTTTTTTATTTGAGTGATGTGAGAGTTGGATAGATGATGTTGCTATCACAAAACTAACTTCCATTGGACTGAATGAAATTTGAAAAGTCTATGATGAGACGAGGGAATAACGTGACAATTAATTTTTGAGTTAGAAAATACATATCGTATTCAAAGTATAATGTAAAGGAAAAAATATTTAAACAAGTTGAGATGCAAGAACTATGAATAATGGTGTCACCTTAAAGATGAGAACTTCTACTTGTTGATCATCAACCATAGCTGTCACAAGCAGAGCTTCTCCTCTGGCTGACTGGCTATACATTTCCAATATAGCTATTTCTTCATTGTAACCATAACTTTCATAATCTTCTTTGTCATATCTTACTCTTCTCCTTGCCCTGCAACATAATGTTTTACCAGTTGGGGTGCTCGTATTACAGAATTTGTACCATGATAAATTGCAAATTAAGTTTCGATAAGAAGAATCGACGTTTTTATACCCATGAAAATTGGTTGAATTAGATTGTGATATAAGTAATGCAGGCCGTAAACTGCTAATGCTATTCAGCAACATTAGAAAATTGAATTTTTGCCTTAAGCAAGTTAGATTATGTGGCTATCAACTGAAGTATTTTCGTCTGAAGCTTGAAGATAAGGTTTTTATACGATTGTATTTCGCAAATTATCTCTACTTGTCTTGTTGTCTTTGATGAAATGTCGTACTTTGGATTTTTGTGTCTCATCTTTGATGCTACCACAGTACCACATCATCTGCTTTCTAAAACTCATGATCATGGTTTCATTTGGTTAGACAAAAAATGTTTACAATGGGAAATGGTTTCCATTAAAATGTTTAAAAATACTATGCAAATGGTTTTCCATTAATATGTTTGAAACAGATATGTTGGTAAGTTTTTTTTTTAAGTGGTTGAATCGTACGCAATGCACTTAATTAGAGGCAGATCTTAGTTGAGGCAGTCAGGACCCCTAAAGTTTTTTCCTTTTGGTTATAAGTAATATAAATAAGTGAGTAGAAAACATTTACATAATGGTCTAGTGTTGTTAGTTTTGAATAGGGGTGGTTAATGGACAGGGTTGTCCATTGATAATAGAGTCGGGCCAAAATTTAAAGAGTCTTGACCCTTTAATATTTTTGTGGACAAGGTCACTAAAGGGCTTTAAGATATAGGGTCAATGATGAACTTTTATTGACAGCCCATTAATATCAAAGAAATATTAAAGGCCAAAAAGAAAAAACCCAATTTAAAAAAAATAAAAAAATTAGATCGGTAAACTGAACTCACACACACATTCTCTCTCCTCTTTCTCTTTATCCGAGTGAGAAATCTCGCTGGAAAAATGAGGCGGCGACCGGAAATCGGAGGTTTACAGTCATCTGCTGCTACTAGGGTTAGTCCTTTGTCATCTTCATCTTTCAATTTTCTTCGATTAATTTAAAAACACCTGAAAAAAAAAATTTAATTTAAACATTGATTTTGAATAATATTGCAGAATCAATTTCGAGTTGTTGGAGAAAATATAGCCTCCATGAAAACTGATGTTATGAAGGAGCAATTATCCACTTTTCGCTCTCAGCTCGAGGATTTCGCCCGCAAACATAAGGTTTTTTTAAAAAAAATTAAGTTAGTTATTTTTATTGATTATTATTATAGCAACAATTTATGGTATGATTTGAATTTCTTTGCTGTTCTTCAGTTCTTAGTAATTATTTTAGCAACAATTTGTGGTATAATTAGAATAACATTTTGTTTACCCCTATTCTTAATTTACGAGCTGTTGATTTTTTTTATCTTATTTGTTTATGAAATTAGATGGTATTAAATGAGATTTGTTATAGTAAAGGTATTGATGGCCTCTTAATGGCCTGTTTAACTTTTACCTCGACTCTGACCTGACCCTGACCCACTAAATAATCATCATGACCCACAACCTACCCGCCCCGCTAATGACCTACACCGACCCGCCCAATAACTACCCCTAGTTTTGAATAAAAGTTTGGAGGAATTCCCCCACTTATGAATGCAAGGTAAGTTGTTGGAATTTTAAATAGTCGAAGCAGTATCGTTTAGAACTTGATTTTTAATAACTTATGTTTGATTGTGGTTTCTTTTTTTTTTTTTTTTCCTTTTTTTTTTCTCTTCTTCTTTTAAACCTTGTGTTTTACTCATTCCAAACACAAACTTTCATATGTAGTTGGGCACAGCGTGTGGCCAGCCACATTAATCACCTCCACAACCTCCAAACCCTCATCCTCTTCAGCAACCTTTCCTCCTTCCAACCTAAACCTCCACCACCTCCGCCGCCATCTTCATTGCCAGATATCTGCCTCCATCGCCGTCTTCGTCGTTCGCAGAAATCGCCGGTAGCGTTCGGGTTGTTCTAATTCCGAAAACATCTGCTGTTGCGAGTAACAACAAAATTTGATAGCGAAAACTCGGTGTTCTTCCACAAAGTATCATTGAAGCTTTTCAATGGATTGGTGAAATTGAAATTCACTTTCCATAATAATCCTAAAGGCAATTTGCCGAGCCGCAAATCGCTCTTATTACGAAGCATCTTGCTATTCATTATGATATTGAGGAATAGAATGCTTTAAAGGGTTCCTTGTTGTTGGCCCTAATCTTAAACTCAAGGCTGCTAATAATATTCTCTTTGCTTTCTTATATTTGATCATATATGGATTTTGTTTTGGAACTTTAATTGAATTGGAATTTTGGATGATATGCTGGTTTTTTAATGAATTGGAATTTCGGTCGCTCAATCATAGGTTAATCACTCGGTCAGGGGTTACTCACTCGGTTAGGGGTTATTTGGTCATTCAAGGGTTACTTGGTTAGGGGTTATGGCAGGAACTGACTTTTCCGGCCAGGTCCGACCACTCCTCCGTTTGACTACTGTACCCCTACGACACTTCCCCGATACACACTCAAGTTAACGGAAAAAAACTCAGCAATGTCATAGAGCGGTTTTTGACTAATTAGGAATAGTATTGAAGCAATTGAGATTGTAATTTTGCTAAGCAAGGACTTGATTTATTGTGCATAGTAAATAACAGAGGGTTGATTACAAAACATGACTTGAGGCCATGAGTCTCTAAGTAGCTTTAGGTTACAACTCTCTTGTGTTTTCCTTACAATTTCTGGATGCCTTTTTCCTTTCTCAGCCTAAACTTAAGTGTTTCGGGTTTTTTTGATGTCCTGCGGGAGAGTTACAATTCCGGGACTGGATCCGTGCGCCTGTACCTGCAAAACAACGGAAACTCCGGGTGGTGAGAGCTCCGCCTCCGACGATCAAGTTAGTACTTGTGTGTGGAGTAAAAGGTGCGGAAAGTAAAAAGGGTGATCTAGTTCCTCGGAAGGGAGGAGTGATCGGGGAGTGAAAATAATGCTAAGTCTGGTCTAGCTATTAGTATGCACGTGTGTTTAGGCTTCTCTAGGCCGTTCTCCAGGTTGGCAATCTAGGTGCCAGGTGGCGTGGCATGGTTGGTCCATGTTGGACCTCTTGAAATATGACACGTGGCAGCCCCCTGATTGGTCCACGTGGCAGGTGCTTATTGGTCCACGTGGCGGGGAAAAATCCCCTAAACATTAAGTATTACAATTTGCCTCCTTACATCTAAAAATAGATAAAACAAAAGTAATGAAATGAGAGCCTAAAGTCTTTTTTCTTAATTAGTGAAATAACTGCTCCTTTTTGTTGCCTTGCTCAAAATGGTCTCTTCCAAAAAGTAGTCTTGCTTCTTGTATGTTATTGCTTAATGCCCGGTGTTGCTGCTGTTTGCTTCCTTTCTAAATTGTTGTTGCTGCCCTGTGTGTTGTTGTTGTTGCCTTAGACGCCGAGTGTACCCCTGAAATTGTTGACCTGTGCTTGGGTCCATAACAATACCCGCCCCCTCGAGATTCACCTTTTCCTCAAGGTGGAAGGCCGGAAATCGATCAATTATCATCTTGCTATCCTCCCACGTGGCTTCAAATTCCGGCAGCCCTTGCCACCTAATCAATACCTCCATCAGTACGCCCCTGCCCACAGCCACCTTCCTGGAATCCAAAACAGCCTCGGGTTCTACCACCATTTCCATTTCAGGGGTCAGTTGAATCGGAATTGCTGGATTAACCGGTATAGCCCCCACCGCCTTCTTGAGTTGGGAGATGTGGAACACAGGGTGGATTCGGGATGTGGGTGGAAGGTCCAGGCGATAAGCCACCTTTCCCACCTTCCCAACGACCGTGAATGACCCATAATATCGAGCTGCAAGCTTCTCATTTGGACGAATTGCCAGTGATCGCTGGCGATACGGCTGTAGCTTCAAGAACACTGAGTCTCCAACCTCAAATTGCCCTTCCCGTCGTTTACTATCGGCATACCCCTTCATGACTTGTTGAGCCCGGAGTAAGTTAATCTTCAATTCATCCAACATGAGTCTCTCTTGTAATTGGACCTCCACCGAACTGACCGGAGTCTGACCAGCCCCAACCTTCCACAATCGCGGAGGTGTTCGTCCATAAACCACCTGAAAGGGTGTTAGTTTGGTAGAAGAGTGTGGCAAAGTGTTGTAAGCATACTCTGCCCAATGCAGCTAAGAAGCCCAATTCCGCAGTTGCCCTGCGATGAAACACCAGAGATATACCTCCAACCCTTTGTTGACCACCTCCGGTCTGTCTGTCTGTTTGGGGGTGGTAGGATGTGCTCCGTTTGAGTTGCGTCCCCTGTAATCGGAAAAGTTCCCTCCAGAAACCACTCAAAAAAAACTCTATCCTGGTCAAAGACAATGGAATTCGGGACTCCATGTAAACGGACCACCTCCCTAGTGAAAGCCTCAGCCACCTTGATCGCCGAGAATGGGTGCCTCAGCCCAATAAAATGAGCATATTTCGAAAGTCAATCCACCACTACCAAAACCGAGTCCACACCCTTAGACAAGGGAAGACCCTCAACAAAATCCATCGACACATCTTCCCATACTCGTTCTGGCACCGGTAGAGGTTGTAGCAGCCCTAGCGGTGTTTGTTGGGAACTCTTGTTTCGCTGACAAACCTCACATCGACGCACATAGTCACCTATCTGTCGATGCATCCCCACCCAAAACCATTCGGCGGCAACTCAAAGGTAAGTTTTGACCTCTCCTTTGTGACTGCCGGCCGGAGAATCATGGTGCTCATGAAGCAGTTTGGGGATGAAAGCAGAGGTGGGAGGGAGTACTATTCTTGCTTTATACTTCACGAGCCCAACATCTAAGTGAAACACCACCAAATTTCCCTCCCCTTTTCCCAAGCCCACACGAATTTGGGCCAACCACTTGCAGGCCTTCATTTCTTCTTCCAGTTTTTTCCATTCCACTACCTGGAAACAAGTCAGAGCACTCAATTGTGTCAAATAGTGATCCCTTCGTGATAATGCATCGGCTACTCGTTTGGAAGCTCCAGGTCGATATTGAACTTCGAAATCAAACCCCACTAATTTTCGCATCCATTTTTGATATTCGCTGCCCACCTCCCTTTGTTGGGTAATGTAGCGAAGGCTTTGTTGATCGGTTCTAACAATGAAATGTCGTCCAAGGAGATAGTGCTTCCATTTGATGATAGCAAGAACTATGGCCATGAGTTCCTTCTCATATATCGATTTCTCTCGTGCTTTCACGCCAAGTAGTTTGCTATAGTAGGCTATGGGTCGTCCGCCTTGCATCATCACACCGAAAAGCATCCATTTTAATCACAAACTCCTTGGTGAAGTCAGGCATGGCTAGAATGGGAGCCGTGATCATGGCCCTTTTAAGAGCCTCAAAGGCTTGGGTAGCCTCCTCTGTCCAACTAAAACTATCTTTTTTGAGTTGGGCCGTTAGGGGGCCCGCAATTTGAGCATATTGTAGAACAAACTTTCGGTAGTACCCGGTAAGCCCAAGGAACCCACGTAGTTCCCTTAAATTTCGAGGCACCGTACATTGCAAGATTGCCTCAACCTTCTCTCCATCCGTGGCTACTCCCTTAGCCGAAATAACATGGCCCAAGTAGGCCACCTCCATTCTTCCAAACTCACATTTCTTTAGATTGGCATACAATTCATTTCTAGCAAGTATCTCCAACACATTCTTCACATGCTCTCTATGTCCCAAGTCGTTCCTACTATACACCAAGATATCATCAAAAAACACTAAGACAAATTTCCTCAAGAAGGGTCAAAACAAATCATTCATGAGAGATTGGAAGGTGGCCGGGGCATTGGTTAACCCAACGACATCACTAAAAATTCATAGTTCCATTCATGAGTTTGAAAGGCGGTTTTGTAAGTGTCTTCAGGTTTGACCCGAATTTGATGATAACCCGATTTCAAGTCAAGCTTCGAGAACACTGTGGCTCCATGCAACTCGTCTAATAACTCATCAATTACCGGTATAGGATATTTATCGGGGACCGTCTCCTTATTCAAGGCCCGATAATCTACACAAAACCTCCATGATCCATCTTTTTTCTTCACAAGCAAGACCGGGCTACTAAATGGGCTTGTGGATGGCCTAATGATTCCGGCCTCCAACATTTCCGCTATTAGCTTCTCGATCTCATCCTTTTGTACTTGAGGATAGCGGTATGGCCTTACACTCATCGGGTTGCTTCCTTCCTTAAGTAAGATTGCATGCTCATGCCCTCGGGAAGGTGGCATTCCATGGGGCATATTAAACACTCCTTGGAACTCTTCTACTAACCCCCTCAAAAACGTCGGGACCTCCCTCTCTTTCGGTTCCTCTTCCATCTCCATCCGGTTGATCTCCACCAACATTCTCCCTTTATTCTTGCAAAGGGTCCGAATCATCGCTTTCAAGGACACTTGCGTTTTCTCCAAAGTGGGATCCCCTACCAAAGTGACCGGCAATCCGGCTATGGTGAAGTGCATCACATGAGTCTTCCGATTGGTGGTAACCGACCCAAGTTTCTCAAGCCATTGTATTCTCAATATCACATCAGCATTCCCCAACATTAATGGCAAGAAATCCTCCTTAATGGTTACTCCTCCCTCAACTCTCACTTCTACCCTCCTACACACCCCACTTCCATGCACGGTCTCCCTATTTCCAAGAGACACTGCAAACTCCCCCTTCTTCTCTATGTCTAAGCCTCCTTATTCTACTAACTTCAAGGAAATAAAGTTATGAGTGGCTCTGGGGTCTATCATGACTATCACCTCCTTTCCACGCACCACCCCCTTTAACTTCATTGTCTTCGGGTTAGTTAACCCAACTACCGAGCATAGTGACACCTCAACCGCCTCCTCTTCCTCCCCTATGCCCTCCGGTTCTTCCTCAATTTCCCCCAAGTCATTCGCCACCATAAAAACACTCAACACCTTCCGTTTACAACGATGTCCAACCCCCCAACGCTCATCACACCGAAAACACAATCCCTTGGCCCTTTTATCTTGTAATTCGGCTTCCGTTAGCCTTCGGGTTTCAGAAAAGGGTTGAAAAGTTTGAGTGATTGTAGTTTTGCTTCCACTCACGGATCCGTGAGACTCACTGGCCTTGTTCCAATTCCGGTTTGGGCCCGAAGATGAAGGCAGCCCATAAGTGGAAATGAGGCCTCCATTTGTCCTACTACCCCCTCCACCTGAATTTGACAACAGGGCATTCTGACCCCCTTTCCATGAGCCCAATTCCCTTTTGCCCCTCCTCTATATTTCTCTTCTATTCTTGCTGTTAGCTGCATTGCCCTCCCTAAGCTCTCAATTTCCCACATTCTCAGCTCCCTCTTGATTTCATCCTTCAAACCATTGATGAATGAATTTTTCATTACCTTCGCCGGAATTTCCTTCAACGGAAATGCCAATTCAATGAATTTCCGACGCTACTCCTCCACGGTGGTTGTCTGTGTCAACGTCAGCCATTGTTCCTCAAGCTCCCCACCCTGCATCTACCGGAATTCCTCTAAAAGCCGATCCCGGAGATCTTCCCATGAAAGGAAAGGCCGTCGATCTGCCTCCAAGTAATACCACTAAAGCGCGGCCCCATCCAGAGCCACCTCCACTACTGCCAACCTATCGATTTCTGTTAGGCCATAGAAATCGAAATATCTGCGAATCCGCATCACCCAATTATTCGGTTCCTTCCCCTCGAAAATGGGCATCTCCATTCGTCGTGGTCGCCACCCACCGTCGCCACCATGTACGTCACCCCATCCCGGCCCTCTTCCGTCCGGAGTTCTATTGGCGTCTTCTTCACTAGTACGGCTGTACTCGCCCTCGTCCCGGTTGTGAAGGTTGTGGCGCCCTTGCCCTCCATTCATGATGTTTCGAATGGTGGTGTGGATTGGGTGGGGTTGTGTTATTCTTGTTTCTAGTGCGACTAGTTGTTCGGACAAGGCTCGCTGGTTTGCCGCCATCTGTTCAGCCAAGTTACGTTGGCTCTCTGCCTGACTTGCTAGCAAATTCTCGATGGTGGACAGCCGTGCATCCAGCTCCTCGGACTTTCCTTCCAGAGCCTCGAAACGTTGTGCGTTCGTACTAACCATTGTTGTTCCCCAATCGGCTGCTCTGATACCAATTGGCTGGAACTGACTTTTCCGGCCAAGTCCGACCACTCCTCCGTCTGACTACTGTACCCTTACGACACTTCCCCGATACACACTCAAGTTAACGGAAAAAAAACTCAGCAATGTAATAGAGCGGTTTTTGACTAATTAGGAATAGTATTGAAGCAATTGAGATTGTAATTTTGCTACGCAAGGACTTGATTGATTGTGCAAAGTAAATAACAGAGGGTTGATTACAAAACATGACTTGAGGCCATGAGTCTCTAAGTAGCTTTAGGCTACAACTCTCTTGTGTTGCACCGAAATGGGTGATGCATGATTTACATCTACTCGCAAATTATTTAAGTGTAGTGATATAACCATTAATATGACACTACAATTGTGTTTTTTTTTTTTTTGGAATTGTTAATGGTGACACTCTATTTGTGTTGCACCGAAATGGTGACCCTCTTGAAAATGAATTATATGATACGACCTTATTTAAGAATTTTATTCCACTTATAACCCTATTTCATTAAATGATTTATTAACTTTAACTATGGTTAGTTCATTCTAAAATAATAATAATAATAATAATAATAATAATAATAATAATAATAATAATAATAATAATAATAATAATAATAATAATAATAATAATAATAATAAGGACAATTTCACTTTTGCTACCACCAAAAGGCATGCATCTTAGTTTTGCTACCCCTCCAATTAATTTTATTTTTATTTTTAATTTTTTTTTATTTTGCTACCACACAAAAACACATTGTTAAAATTTGCTACCACTTAACGGAATGGGTTAGGATTCTATTAAGTTTATTAAAAAAAAAAGTAAAATTTAAAAAAATAAGAAAAGAAAACCCACCACCCTCAACTGCCACCCTCCCTTTCCTTCGCCTTTGCAGCCCACCACCCTCAACTACCCAGCCAGCCCCCTCCCGTCAGCCACCCTCCCCCCTGCCGGCAACCGGCGCCGGCGACCCCACCCTAATCCCTTTCCCCCACCAACGCAACCCACCCCCCTCCCTTATCCCTTTCTCGCTGCCCCAACCCCCACCCTGAAACCGGAAAACAACCCTCCCTCCTCATCCTCCCACCGGAATCGGCCCCCCTCCCTTTCCCCCACCTGAAAACCGGCACCTCTAACTCTAATATGGAAGACACAACCACTGTTCATCAGGCTATTCCTCTAACCTCTATCCCACCCATCATCTTCAAACCCAGAAAAGGAAGTATCTCAAGCAGATATTCCTCCTCCAACATCCTCTCAACCGAATGAATCTGTTTCAACCCCTACCAAACCAACTACACAAAAAGAAACTTCTCCACCACTAAATGTGCCCCAAACCCTAGAAAAATCTTCCAAAGCATCTGTTAAGGGGGAAATTGTGATTAAGGTTGTTCGTAATCTAGATGAACCCTAGAACATATTCCCATTGAATCATCTAAGGGGAATTAACCTGTTGGTGAGGACCAAAAGGAAGAACCCGAAGTGATTCCGACCAAGGAAGTAGGTGGTGGTGGAGGGTTTTATTACGCTTGGGAGTTTTTGTAGGAAAAGTTGGGATGGTGTTTCCATCCTTCATTGCAGATGTTGGAATAAGGGTCATAAGGCCTCTTTGGGTTAGAGGAGTAGAAAGCATTGGATTACTCGATTGACATCTCTTCCGCATTCTGCGAAATATGTGGGCAATCTGGAGCAGCATGACCCTGCACATGACATAACTGACACAACTCATGTGGGGTGTTAGAAGTTCATGCTTGGAACTTATCAAACCTGCTTGTTAATGCCTGCACAGAACTAGTTAGCATAGTTAAAGCATCAACATCAAGTTTACTTCCCTTTTTCACAGAGTTTCGGCCTCCAGGATGATAGTTATCATTGGCCGCCATCTTCTCTATGAGCTCCCTAGCTTCAGTGGGGTTCTTTATCAAGAGAGAACCTCCTGACGCAGCATCTATGTAAATACGGAACTCATGAGTCATGCCATTGTAAAAGGTCTGCATCAAAATCCAATCTGGAATGCCATGGTGAGGGAATTGTCTCTGCAATCTTTTAAATCTCCTCCAAGCCTCATAGAGAGACTCATCATCTGACTACTTAAAAGTTTGTAGGTCATTCCTCAATCTTGCAGTCTTCTCATTCCCTAAAAACTTCACTAGGAAGGCCTTCACTAACTTGTCCCATGTATCGAACGAGACAGTGCCTTCATCTCTTAACCACTCCTTTGCCCTGTCTCGAAGTGAGAAGGGGAAAAGGCGTAGTCTGATTGCATCATCTGTAACACCATTCAACTTCATAGTATCACATTTCTCCAAAAATCTATCTATATGACTTACGGGGCAACCATGTGGTAGCCCTGCGAATGAATCATTGGAGATGAACTGTATGAACTGTGGCTTGAGCTCGAAGTGCTGAGCCGTGACTGGTGGTCGTATCAGGAATACCGTACTCCAAGAGGGATTTTGTTGGTTGGTCTACCATGTTTCTCCTGCGTCTGTTCCTTGTTCTCCTTCTTCTTATAGTTGCCTCAATCTCGGAATCAAATGGTTCAAGATCTTCTGAACCTGAGCGTCGTGTGGGCATGCACAAGAAAAACTAGAGAAAGGTATCAAAAACACAAGGGAAAATAGCCGAAGCAACGAAATAAACTTAGTAAAGATGAATCAAAAATAATTCTAATGAAACCGTTAGTCCCCGGCAACGGTGCCAAAAGTTGGTAGGCGTGTCGCGTACCTATCAAAAATAACCTAACAGACCAATACTAATGTAGACTAGCAAGTAAGGGTCGGATCCCAAGAGACTAAGGTTCAAAAATAATTAAATAGACTCGAATATCTACTAAGCAAGAATCAATTATAATCAATTATCTACGGAACTAAGTATGAGAAGAATTCGAAAATAAACTAAATAAGATGATTAAATCAAGTACTTAAAACATCCAAGATCTAGTTTCACCACAATTATTATCGATGCAATTGTAATTCTACCCTTAACATACGATTTCAATCGAACGGGGAAAAGTAAACCCTAATAAATACCAAGGATCTCTCTCGAGTATCAATGGCTTCCCTAACATACAATCAATCCTATTCTCATGGTATCATGCATATTAGAGACATTAAACACATTACTCTCACTTCCCAATTATCAAACCCAACTACTCTCGTGTTGAGAATCAAACCCTAAATTGATTTACTCAAATCCGTTTATACCCAACTCTCGCTGTGATAAAAACAATGGAATAATCGCAATACTATAGTTATGTCTAACCTAGCATTGGCATAATCACAATCAATTTAGCAATTCAATTGTTAAAGTTATTAAAGAATTCAAAGATTTAATTTATGCATCAATAATAATAGGGCTACACTAGACCTTGAATTAAACAATCTACTCACACATGATTAAAGAAACAAAAACAATAATAAATAATGAAAACATAATTAAATAAACACGGATGAAAAATAAATACCAAATCTTAAATAGAATTGAAAGTAGAAAGCTTGAATCTTGAATTACAAAAAACTTAGAAAATAATAATGGAGAACTAGTTCTTAATAATAGGAATTGAAAAATAATATAAACTTAATGAATCCCCTAGAAAACAAGGCTAAAAAGTATTTATATAAGCCTAAAAAGATAAGAAAAATCGGTCAAGCCTTGGCGCACAAGAATCCCAGGAGGCACGGACATGCCTCTTCATAGGCACGGACGTGCCTCTGTACGTAGCATAATTGTTGCAGCTTCTGTCTTCCAGGCACGGACGTGCCTGGTTGCTCTGATGGGCACGGACGTGCCCTCCTGCTAGGAACGGACGTGCCTAGGGTCGAAACAAAGGGTGCTGCATATGGCTTGGAGGCACGGACATGCCTCAGAGTAGGCACGGCCGTGCCTAGCTCTAAAATTCCCTATTTTGCCTTTTCTTCAATCATCAAGCTTCATGGGCCTTGGCTTAACTTCATGGCTTCGTAATGGATCTAAATTAGCTTCATTATTCCTGAAAAATATCAAAAATAATAAAACTACCCATAAAAGCATCAGATTATAAAAACTAAACCAAAATACGCCAAAATGGACTCAAATACTCAACTAAACTAACAAAACTAACTAAAAATAAGCCAAATAAAATACACAAAACACGACATATCAATAAACACTCTACTACTCTTGATACTGGTGCTACTCCTTTAAAAAAGCGTACTATTCTTTCTAGATGTGGTGTGTAAAGAAGGTAATTTTGATACCTACTATGTCTGAAGTAAATAATCTATTAGAATTTGAAGGTTGGATGAATTTGTTTAAGAATGTGTTTGATGCATCTATTGATCCTGTTAATAAGTATTATGTGAATTTGAAGCAATCTCCTTATATTTCGTTGGTATGTGAAGTTTATGGTACTAATGTGTATGTGTCTATGTTTATTTTTACTGATTTGATGAAGTTATCTAAAGAAGGTTTTACTAGGTATAGTGAGGAAGGATGACTTGCATGTTATGGGTGCGGTAACAACTAATGATGTGATTAAGTTCTTGTTTGCTGCGTTTGATAGCAAAAACATTAGTTTTAAATTAGAGGATTTAAGGATCATGTTATACTGGTGCTCCATTCTATCTGTATAAAGGTTGCGCGCGGTTGCTGCACGCAAGTGATTTGGTTCCTTAGGTCTTACGCGTGGCTTTATGGTTGGATGGGGTTTGAAATGAGCTTTCCGACGATAAATTAAAAGCTCAAATCCGGCATATAACGAATAACTTATGGTCAGAATACTAAACTGAGCCCGAACTACGCCTTGCCTACGACCCAATGATCATATGGAGGGTCCATTTACCTTAATTTCATTCCTAAACCCATTAGGATTTATTATAAGCTTCTAGAATGCTCTAGAAGGTTCTAATTTATCCTGTTTTTGAAAAGATAAAGATTTAAGAATTTTATATCAGATTAAACATCTGTTTTTCAATGATCCTAATCTCGGTCAAATATAATACATACGGATATTTGGTTAACCCAATCCGATTGGGAATCAAAATCCGTATGCATTCTATCTTTTTCAAAACCATCGTTGACATCAGCACCATCGCGCCGCGATAGGCTCATTGTGCCGCGATAAGGCTGTCACGCTGGAATGGGACCTGTTTAACTTTTATTTAAATTCTGACTCTTTTATGATCGTTTCGAATCTTTTTTTCCCCTATAAATAGAGGTTGTATCACCCCGTTTTCATTCACCAACAATCATCATCAATACCCTATCTAATTCTTTCTTTCTCTCTCTCTTCATGTTCTTAGCCTAGCCTAAACACATCATTGATATTTTCCTCAATCAAACACCATACTTCCTTCACTTGATTCGAATACACCTAGCCATTCTCGACGTTGTCTTCGACCTCGACGTGAAGGGTTGATAGTTCTGAGGGTTTGGTCCCAAATCTCTATTTCAATTATTATTTGATTTATTTACTTTGTTGATTTTAATCTCTCTTGAAGAACGTGTTTATTGTTTTGATATCAAGAAGGGAGGAACATCAAACTGAGTAGATCTATTATCCTTAATCCTTAATTTGATATAGGAATCATGTTTAGGATATTATCATAATTCCTAGTATCATGTTAGAATGTTTTTATGATTTCTAGTATCATGTTAGGATGTTGATTATGATTTCTTGTATTAATTTTAGGATGCTCTTTATGATTCCTAGTATCATGTTTTGGTTAATGCTTTGATTATGATTTTTATTAGTGACATGCTAGGGTTTGTTATTAATTCGCTTATTATCATGCATAGAATCTTACTAATAATATTCTGTTGACGATATTATTATGATGATGATTGTTGTACATTGCTTGATTGTTCATGAATGATTGTTATTGCTTGATCTCGCCCTTTCTTGCAGGTTTAAAGAGAATTTGTACTTGAAATCACGCTTAATAAGATAATTCATAATTTGATTTTAGGTTAATATGATTTCAATTCAAGTGATCGCCAATAATAGAATTGATTGTGCATTAATAATCAACTAACGTAGATTAAACAGGTTAGGACTATCTTGATGTATGTATGTTGATCGGAAAGCGCACATGACTATCATAAGAATTAAGTAGAGGCCGATTTAGGGCGGGTTCAATCTCTTTAAGGTTGGATTCGTACCATCATCCCCGAATATCCAGTCATGGTTCCGGACCACTATAGAGTTAGCGATCTTCGTGATCGTGAATGGTGTGTAACCTTCGCACTTGTGAACAGTTTACAAGCTCCTAAAACTTGTTGTCGACTCTTTTATCTAGCTTCTTTTCCTTGAAACGCCGCCATGCCTAAAATCATAAACCACAGTATGACTCAAAATTGAGTTTGAAAAATTCCCAACAGTTTTTGGCGAATCCATTGGGGAGGATTTCTAATTTTGATACCTAAAATTTATTTTGGCAATTGATTTAGAATGAGTGGATGAGACTTGAGAGATTCTAGATATTCATTGTGCGTAATTTTGATTAACATTGTGGCATAAGCATAAAAAGGTTTGCATTGGAAAGACCATCCGTAATCATAAAAAACATAGAAATTTACATGTAGGAAAAGCCAAAAATATCTTTCACAAATAATATCGAATAAGCGCTATGAATATTTGGGAAAAACATGGAATTCCTGAAATTGCCACAACGTGCTGGAATTGTCACGAGATGACATCGATCATCGCCAAACAACAACTCTATCATAGTGCGATTGAGCTGTCGCTACGCGATAGTCTTTGTTTTCTCGCACCGAGTTCTCGCGACATTGCGCCAGTTTTCTGCTTTCGTGTTTTGACTAATTCTAATACTGCTTTACCGGTTTTACTTCCTGATTGAGTTTTTTCGACTTTTTTGAACCCATATGTGTTCTACATATGGTCTTAGCCCTTGGGAATTCATGCTCCATCGTCCCTAATGAATGCTCCGTGCAACAATGGGTGCATCCGAGATTTTGAATTCACCAAACCGTGGAAGCGAGTTTAACTTGCGGGGTCCCATCCATCGTGCCAACCCTTCTAAGGTAAGGCTTCCGCGCGATGCATCTGGAGTCATAACCATGGAACCTTTTGACACCATAATCCTTGACCTTAGAGAACTAGAGCCATGGTTAGGTTGCAAAATCATTGCTTTATGTTGTGACTACTTGACTACTTGTGCATCTCTTACTTGTGTATATCCTTACTTATGATTAAACTAACCCTTTTTGTTGATTTTTTTCTTTTAAATAAAATCTAACAAAATAACCAAGGACTAAAAAAGACTTTGCTCATTAAATTGGTTATTTAGTTTGAAACTATAAAGTCTAAACATACTCGACTTAGCCGTCTATAGGTTTACACCTTCAAGAGAATCACCGAAAATAGATTAGATTTCTGGTATGTGCCGCGAAACGACAGCTTCATCGCGCCGCGATGGAACTAGCGTTTTGCGATAGTTCCATCGCCACGTGATGGTTCGGTTCGTTCTTTCTGAGTCTTTGCGTCGAGTCTAATTCCCATAATTAACCGGTTTAATGAATATACGAGGTCTTAACTTGGTTTATGATGAGTCTAATCACATATTTAATCCCATGGTCATCACACGAGTCTTGAACGTATCATTTTCATTCACGAGTCATTGCACACACTTTTGTACATGTCTTTTCACCATGACCATGTCTAGAGTCTTGTGTGCGTTTTTTCGTCATTTTTTTAGGGGGGTAAGTCGGATATTATCCTCCCAACATGAACCATGTTGTTTGAAAACCTGATTTGATCCCCATACTTGATTCCCAAAATATGCACCATTTTTTTTTATCCCCATACTTGATCTCCAAAATATGCACCAATTCTTTTGCTTTTTCAACCCAATAAAAGTACGAGTCAATTCGAGTCCAATCATCAAAAGATTCAATGGTTTATTTTACAACATTTGGTCAAGAAGAGAAGGACGTTCAATCAAAGACAACAACTTTATACAAGTTCTCCTCTTTAATAGACCGGTTCGAAAAAGAAGAAAGATAAAAATGCCAGCCAGTCAAGAAGATTTTGATAAACTCCAAGAAACTATGAATGGCCTTGCAGAAATGCTCAAGGGACTTAGCACTCAAATGAAAAGGGCTGAGGATCCTAACACGCAAGTATTAACAGAGACGATCAAGCGCATCGAAAACAGTCTAAGTCAAATCTCAAACGATTACAAGTACCTTGGTATAAGCTCTAAGAGGGTCTTAGTGGACACAGATCTTCTTTTGTAGAAGTTCTCCACCAATGACATCCCTAAGTTCAAACCTACTAATTACCCTTACTTTCATTTGAGGGCTTTTGAGACAATCATGGATATCAAGGGGATTGACAAGAAGGTTTTCCCCTCGCTCTTTACTTTCTCCCCTGAACTAGTATGCCAACAGTGGTTCTTCTCTATGGGTGTCGAAAAAATTGCTACTTGGGAGACTATTACACATGTTTTCATTGATAGATACAAATGTAATATTCAAGTAGAAATCGATCATAGGGAGCTTGAAATTCTCAAACAAAAAGCAAATGAAGGTTTTACTACATTTTATAATAGATGGAAAGAAACTTCCGCTAGAATGATTAAAGTTCTGAGTGAAAAAGAATCTGTAGGGATGTTCATTAAGAATCTCCAAGAAAAATACCTAAAACACTTGAAATATCAATGCAATTTGAATACCTTCAAAGTTGTCTATAATGTAGGCATTGTAATTGAAGATGACCTTGTGAAATAGAAAGCTGGTAACAATGGTAGCAACGATGGCTGGAAAGGAAAGAAGAACGACAATCCTTCTTCTTCCAAGAACACCCACTCTAGTAATAATATTAGTACCTTTAATCTTAATGATGTCATAGGCATGGATAATTAAGGGACAAGAAGGAAACTAAGGAAAGAGTTCACCCATATTGGGATGAGCTATGACACCACCTTTGATCGACTCCGTGCCAAATGGCTTATTACTCCCATTGTACCAATGCAAGATCCTCTACCTAAAAGGAGAACATCCAATTGGAATCTAAATGCACACTGCAAATACCATCACGGTAGGGGCCACTCTACTGAAAGTTGTTGGAAATTAAAAGAAGCTATTTAATACTTGATTGACAACAACAAACTTCCAGTGCCTCCTGCTAGTAAGAAGCCAAGCATCAATAATTCTCCACTTTCTGATTCTTTGGCAATTTTTGATGATCAAGATCCATTAGATCCACCACTCCTTCTTAAGCCGGTTGAAAATACTTCAATGGAAGAAATTCATGCCATTGAAGAAGAAGAGGGAATTTTCTTTGATGCCACTGATTTCCATGATGAGACTACCAATAAGGACATTGCTAGTTCCTCCCAAAATTCCATCAATGTGGATTTGAGTAACCTTTGTGGCGCTCTTCAAGAATTAAGCCTCGAACTTCAAGTCCATTACAGGAAGGTAAACAACCTGGAAAGCAAGTCTATCCTTAAAAGAAACTGTGATACCTCTTCTCCCTCTCATAAACCAAAAAATGTTGGAAGAAAGCCATTTATCTTCAATGCTGTTGAACCCCTAGAAAAAAAAGGAAAACGAGGGCTTACACACCTATAGGCACTACTTATGAAAGAGCCTTTGACATGCTCCTCGACAGGGGTATGGTCAAGACTTTTGAACCCAAACAACTCGAGTCCCTTAAAAGGATGGACAAAATCTACTGCAAGTATCATAAATCCGGAGGTCATACAACTGAAAAGTTCTTCAAGTTCAAGGAACTTGTCCAAGGACTTATAGATGATGGGAAACTTTTCATCAACGTCCCAAGAGTGGATGCTAGTAGAATGTGGGACAATGATGCCTACATCAATGGGATTTAGGACAGTGACAATGAGGACGTATACCGCAAAGATATGGTGGAATCACCACTTGCTGCACTCTACCGACTTGAAGACAATGATGACATTTGGGATGAGGACTCCCCAATAACTATGCTTACAAGGTCCGGGAGAGTACACCAACCAGTCATAACTATGCCTATACCTACAACTCAACAAGCTCCAACACCCATTATTGAAGACAATGACATTGTTAAGCAACTAAAACAGACCAAGGTGGAGATGAATATTTAGAAGCTTCTAGCTTCATCTCATGAGCATAGTTTGAAGTAATTGATGCTCTAGAAAAGGTAGGAATAGATTCTGAGACTACTCAAGAAGGGTTGGCCAACTTCCTCACAAGTCACCTCCCCTGTCTCAACAATTTAATCACCTTTTCTAATAAAGACTTACCTCCGAAAGGTGATAAACATAACAAAGCCTTAAACCTCACAATGGTGTGCAAAAGAATGAATGAGCCAATGACCCTCGTAGACAATGGTTCAACAATCAATGTATGCCCACTTCGCGCTGCTAGAATGTTGGGAATAAAGGATGAAGACTTAACTCCATCCACACAAGGCATAAGGGCCCTATGACAACACTTGTCGCCAAGCCCTTGTAACCATCACCATGAATGTTACTCTAGAAGTCATTGAACGTAGCACTACTTTTCAAGTAGTAGATACAAGGCCTCATTCAACCTATTGTTGGGACGCCCTTGGATCCATGACCCAAGGCCATCCCTTCATCTTTCCACCAACAAGTAAAGGCTATAGTTGGAGGAATTCATATCACGGTCGATGCATCCCCCATGAGAATCAAAGCGATTGACAAACCAAGCATTCATATGGAGCACGATGGGCACAACGAAGATTTATGGGGCTTCAATGCCGAAGAGGTCTTTTTTATTGAAGAAGATGAAAAGACCCCTCTTGACTATAACCCCCACTAAATAATTATAGGTTTTATCAAGGTGTCCAAGTATCCAAAATGGGTCACTAATGTAGTACCAATCCCTAAGAAGGATGGTAGGATAAGAATGTGTGTCGACTACAGAGATCTCAACAAAGCTAGCCCTAAGGACGATTTCCCTCTACCACACATCAACATTCTAGTAGATAATACAACCAATCACGCACTTCTCTCATTTATGGATGGGTGCATAGGATATAACCAGATTCTTATGGTAGAAGAAGACATGGAAAAGACTACATTTATAAGGCCATGGGGCATTTACTACTATACGGTGATGCCATTCGGGTTGAAAAACGCGGGTGCCACGTAGTAAAGAGCAGCAACTCCCATACTTCATTGCATGATGCATAAAGAAGTCGTGGTGTATATGGACGATATGATTGTAAAATCTAAAGATTGCCCTGGTCATCAAATAGCCTTGATAAAATCCTTCGAAAGCCTTAGCAAGTACAACATGAGACTAAATCCAGCCAAGTGTGCATTTGGGGTTACCTTAGGAAAACTTCTAGGCTATGTCATTAGCTCTAGAGGAATTGAAATAAACCCCACTAAAATCAAGGCTATCATGTCAATGCCGCCGCCCAAGACCGAGAAGTAAATTCGAGGATTCATTGGCCGGTTCCAATACATAAGTAGGTTCATAAAAAAACTCGCCTTGGTGTGTAAACCAATATTCAAGAAACTTAAGAAGAATGTGCTTGTGATATGGGACGACGAGTGTTAAGAAGCCTTTGGTAAGATCAAAGCCTACCTTGCAAATCCTCCCGTACTAGCGCCATCATTACTAAACATTCCTCTTCGTCTATACTTGACAGTGACTAAAGAGACAATAGGGGCTATGCTCGCACAAGAAGTGGAAGGAAAAGAGAATGCCATTTATTACCTAAGTAAGAAAATGCTTAAATATGCAGTTTGCTACACACCACTTGAGAAGTTGTGCCTCACACTTATGTTGGCCACAAGAAGTTCAGACATTACATGCTCGTTCACATAGTCCATGTGGTGTCTTGAATGGATTCGCTCAAGTATCTCTTTGAGAAATCCACACTTAATGGAATAATATCAAGATGGATAGTCAACTTAATTCAATTTGATCTAAGGTTCATGCCTCCAAAGTCCATCAAAGGATTCGTAGTCTTTAATTTCTTGGCAGACTTTTCAATTGAAGACTTAACACCAATGCAAGAAAATGAATTTCATGACGAAGAGTTAATGGTCACTGAGGATAACACTTGGACACTATAACTTGAAGGTGCGTCTAACCAAAAAGGATGTGGTGTAGGAATCCTATTAGTGTCACCCAAGGAAGAGCATATTCCAATTTCCATAAAGCTCGACTTCGACGTTACCAACAATGATGCGGAATATGAAGCATGTGTGGTAGGCCTCGAAACAGGGTTAACACTAGGAGTTAAGAAACTTCGCATTTTTGGAGATTCCTCCCTTATTATCAACCAAATTTCCAAAAGGTGGAAGGTGAGGAGTGAAAGTCTCGCTCCATATCAAACTTAATTAGAACCCATTGTTTCGGGGTTTTTGGAGTCCCTTGGGAGAGTTAAAATTCCAAGAATGCGCGTCGCCCGTCTGTACCTGCAAAACCACGGAAACTCCGGTTGGGTGGAATTCTGCCTCCGACGATCAAGTTAGAACGTTTCTGGATGTATAAAAGTGCGGAATGTAAAGGTTTTTCCCTCGGATTCCGAGAGGATTCTACAATTAATATTGCTCGGTTTTTGTGTGTATATTTAAGAATGTGTAATAAATGAGGATTTTCCTCTATTTATAGTGGAAGGGGATCAGTTCTCCTTTTAGGGTTAAAGTGCCATGTGTTAGTAGAGGATTGGATCCCCTAGGACCTGTTTGAGGCTGACATGTGTTGGCATGCTATAGGGCCACGTGGACAGGTTATTTTTACCCTAAACATTTTCCCCTCACAAGTGTGACGTGGCTTGCCACGTGGCACATGTGACAAGTGTCACGCTCTTAGAAGGTGATGTTTCGTCTCCTTTTTTTTGAATTCAAATTTTGAATTCGAATTGGGGAGATGACGGTTCGCCTTCTGGGGTTCTGGGGAGATGACTGTTCCCCTTCTCTTATTTGCCCACTTTGCAAACTTTTGTTGAGAGAATTTTCTGAGAGAACGCTCTGATACCGACTGTTATTTTATTAAAAACCATCTTCCTTTTCTTTACTCCTTCGATCACCGTTTGAGTGCTCTTTGCTCCAAATTCATAAGTCCTGCTTGTCCATACTCAAATTCCTTCCCTTTGCTCTCAATATACCCTCATCTGGTCTACCATCTGGGGTATCATTAAGCAAGATTGCAGAAAAACGGTTGGGTTGTTTCAACAATTCAGTTTCTCTTTGAAGAGGGTACATCCGGACAACCGTCAAGGTTGCTTCTCAAATTTTCAGTTGCACTTCAAGGGGATACATCCGGACTTTCGTATGTGTATCTAGCAAGCAACAAAAAGATTTTTGGCTGCTGATCCGGATAGCCTACTTTCCCTTCACTCAAAGCATCTTTAAGGTACCGTCTCTACCCCTTGCAACTTTTTTGAGTTTTTTTCGGTTGTATAGCTTGTAAATAATAATGGATTCACCCAACACACACACAGCACGACCTAGGACAGTTATCATCTGGTCATCGGATTCGGTTGAGTCTAGGACTGGGGATACCGTCTGGGGGTGTTTGGACTACCCTTACTCTTCTGCGAATCCGACCGTCTTTGTTCATGTGTAGGACAGAATGGCTCGGACGAGACGGACGACTGTAGATCCCGAATATCAGTCAGACAGCTCAGCCGAAGCTCCGGCTGACTTCGTACCTTATGACCAGCCAGGTGTACCTAGCACGCCCGGAAATGATATCTTGGACGAATCCGAGGATACGAACGGCGAAGAGACCGTCCAACAATTGTACTCTACAAATTCTACTTTTGAACCGGACGCCCCTCAAGAGGATGAGGAGGCATATAAATGGCCCTCTGTCAACAATCCAACAGAGGCGCACATGACCGCCCGGGATGTGGTCACTCTAAATGTCACCTTACCCGCATTTTTGAAAAAGCGCCCGGTTAGGGTAGGATGGGAGATTGTTGTGCCGCCTTTTGAGGCAACCGTCGTTTGGGATGACGACCTTAATCATGCCGATGATTATTTCGGCTGCTATGAGGCGGCGTTCGAAGCCGGCCTCCGGTTCCCCCTCCATAATACAATAAAAGCCATTATAAGGGGTTACGACCTTGGCGTTTGGAAGCTAACACCCAACTCTTGGGTTAATATACAAGGATATATAGCAGCCTGTTAGATGCAGGATATAACGCCTAGCTTGGAGACGTTTGCATATATGCACTACCTCAACCGTGCCCTAGGCGGCTGGAATGCGTGGTGTACATTGACCACGCATCCGGAATACATGATGACGCTTGACAAGCCGTCAAAGTGGAGCAACTAGAAGAGAAAGTTTTACATGGTTTCTTCCCCATCGCTGCAACAAAACCACCGGCTGCGTCGCTACAATACACACCCGGCTCTCCTTGGAAAGAAGTGCACCCTTCCTAGAGTATCGGAAGAGGCTTGGACACAAATAATGGAGACGGGTCTCTTCAAAAAGACCTCCTTGCCTTTGGATGATGGGACAAAAGTAATTGTCCCCAAGAACTGGGTCCCTCATCTGGACTGGCTTAAATACTAGGCGTTCCTTTCCGCCTGTGGCCTTAGCACAATGTGGAGCAGACGTATGTTTATTGTTAACCTGCACTTTATGGCGTCTGTATCATACTTGAATGGGTTTTAACTTTTTGAATTTTCTTCCTTGTAGAGAAAGGATTAGAGATGGTGCCTCCTGAAAACACACTGACTAAATCTGCTGCAGAGATTTGGAAAGATCAGTTGGAGAAAAAGAAGGCCCAACTAGCGGCCAAAGATGATGGGGTAAGCGCCGGCTGAGCTCTTTTACCGTTTGTATGGTTTTAAGCTAATTTGATATTAACCGGCCATTTGGTTTTCTTTTTAAGACGGGGAGCAAGAATTATCCTCGTTCTTTAAGACGGATGATGAAGAGACCGGGAGAGGAGCCCTCCCAGCCTGCTTCCAAATCAAGAAGGGTTCCGGTTGCCCCTGCCTCTATCGGAAGGCCGCCTGTGCCTGAGAGGCCTACCTCAGTAGTCAAAAGCCTGAAAGACCTTGTCCTAAGCACAGGGCTGGCTAAGGTTGGAACGAGGGAGCCCGAAATTCCCTCAAGCCGGGTGCTTGCTGTAGCGTCCGACTCCAATGCGGCTGGCGGTGGGATGACCCCTCAGCCTGAAAATCAAGGTATGGCTCTCACCTTTGATCCCCCCCTGGCTGCTTGGGCCTATGCGAGTCAAGTCCCAAGCTACCCAATAAGGGGATTCTTCAAGCAGCCGGCTGAATATAGGTGCCGCCTAAGCTCAATACTTAACCGATAAATCTATTGATGCGGATTCCTCTTCTCGTTGGCCGGACCTCTAAAATTATGCCAAGAGGATGCTGAGGACCCTCACCTGGTCCGAGAAGGAGGCGGTGCTGAGCGTGAACCAGGTCAATATAGACTGCATCAATTCACTGCTCGATGAGGTATGTTCTCCCTCTAGACTTATGAGTAATACTCCTACGCCACACCCTTTTTGGTTAGATTCGCCGTCAAAATACATTACCCATTTGTCATCTTGTGTGGTGAGAATTTCCTCATCCGGAAGATGAGTGGTTTCTTCATGCCTTGTTTGAATGGGGTGTTGAGCCAAAAAATTGGATATTACTTTTCCTTTTATTGACTTTTTAGGAATATATTTGAGGTTGAATTCGGCGAACATTACCAACCATTTGGATATATTTCCTTGTATGTGTGGTTGTTCAAACAAATACTTTATTGGATTATGTTGAGAAATCACATGAGTGGTGTGGGGAAGCATGTAAATGTCGTAGTTTTTTAGTTGCCTACACTAATGCTAAGCATGTTTCTAATAGGTTTCTATATCGTGTTTGATAGCGGACTCATTATCAACTAAAGTAAGTGGGATATTGTGTCCCGTGCACCCCATAGTTAGATATAATGAATTATTATGGGTGGTGTCTTTCAATGGCAAATCATCACTAGTAAAGGTGATTGACTTGTTAGATTTTTCGCTAGTAAGCAAGCTAACGAGATCCCCAGGGGTTGTGTCCGTACTTACAGACAAAGCAATTAAAGAATTCATTAGATAATTCCTATGTTCCTTAGAGGTACTTAGGAGTTCCCAAATGCTAACATTCGCCTTAGATGACGAAGTTGTTTTACTAATGGATCCTCAACCTCAGGGGGAGGTGGTGTTGGATTTTTAACTTAACCTTGGTTGGTCGAAGATCCATTTGGTTGTGTTAGATAGTTTCGCCCAGAACGAGTCAAGTGATCGATCTCGTTTGGGTTAGTCTTAGCACTCATGAACCAATTTTCTTCTAAAGGTGTCGCATGTGTCTCCGTTTCTAAATGTTCCATGAGTTGTGCTTGATGTCATTGTTCATCTAGGGAAAGGTTTGATAATTCTTTTGATCTTACCAGATATTGATCTCAATCAAGCGCTCCACCTGTTTCCACTTGAAGACAAGGTGGAGGTGGGACGACGGCATATTTTGAGACATATAAGTCTTTAAAGTCATCGTCCCATAATCCACACACCTTATTAGTTGCCCCTATGAGTGTTGTGGTTAGAGGTTTCCCTATGGGAGTGATGTAATCCAAGGAATTAAACACATCACTCCTCACATGGTCCTCATCAACGTGAAATATTCCCAGTGGGGAAACATTATTACTGGGCTTAGGCGTATGAATTTTCCCAATGTCTACTAGATCTTGTTTCAAAATAATGCAACGTTCAGTATCATGCCTAACACCCCTATGATAAGTACAATAAGCATTGTCATCCCATTGAGGATTTCTTTTTTCTATGGAAGCAGGAAGTGTTGGCCCAGTTCGAAAGAGTAGTCCCTTTTCAGTTAATTTTTCCAAGAGTTCTTTATAAGTTAAAGGGAATTGTGTAAATTTTCTTTCTTTCGTCCATGCTCTTCGATTATTGTTATTATTATATTGTGTGGACTTTGCGAAAACATTAATAGAGGATGAAGTGTTATCATTCCCCTTCTTGTAATTGTTCTTAGGTTGATGATGATGAGGCTTGTTTGCCTTTTCTTTGGCTAGATCATCTTCAATCCTAGTGGCCACAGAATAGACCTTTTGAAAAGTGTCTAAACCAAGGTAGCATAGATGTTTATTATACTTTTCATGACAATTGTCAATGAATTTTTGTACTAACTCGAGTTTAGGCAGCCTTTGGGCAAGGTAGGCCGTTTTTTCACGCCATCTACCATAGAAATCAAGGAAACCTTCATCTTCGCCTTGCTTAAGCATTTCAAGTTCACGCAAAGTTGATTTGAACTCTACGTTACTCTCATATTGGGTGATGAAAGCCGATTCTACATCTTCCAAGTACTTTTAAATTTGGCATCTAGCCCATAGTACCACTCTCTTGCGACTGGGTCTAGAGATAAAAGAAATTTTCAAGCATAGAGCTTAGGATCAACTCCCTTTAAAGCTATGGTTCCAGTAAAACTCATCAAATGAATTTTGGATTATTGGTCATCTTAAACATTGGTAAGTCTGTAGCTATAAAATTTTCAGGTAGATTAAGTCCAACAGGAGGAGCAAACTTTTCTGTGTCAAAGTACTTGTTCCCCATTATAGAACGAAGAACAAGTTTCTCCAACGTCTTCTCTGGTTTGGCTAAAGCATCCATTTTTTGTTTTATAGCTAGAGCCTCGTCCTCTTTCTTTTCGGCCTTTTCAAGTTTCTTAATTCTTCTAAGCTTGGTTCTTGAGCCTTTTTCTCTCTCATAAGAATAATCTCTTCTTGGAGTTGTTCAATAGTTGACATTGTTGGACTTTTAGATGAGTTGACAAAGGGAAAAGAGGGTGGATTGTTAGATGGTAAATGTAGAATGCGAGTGCCCGGATGTCGTCGTTCCCAAGCTTGATAACAAGCCCTAAAGGAAGTACAAGTTAAGAAAACTGACACGCTTGTTCTTGAAAAAGAAAAAAGAAAAAAGTAAAGAAAGAGGAAGAAAGAAAAAAGACGCAAATTATGTTCAAAAGGATATCATCGCCTTTCAACAATTCATAAATAATGATATTGTTTGGACCAGCAAACAGTTAACGAAGAATCAAAGTGGTCTCGTAGCAAAAGGCGCGCGCAAGGTTTAAAGTTGTGCGTGCGACCTCTGGACTTCCGCTGGGTGTGGTCACGCAACTCAATGAGTTGCGCGTGCCACCTGTTCGAGCAAGATTTTTTTTTTAATTTTTTTTCGAACGATTGTCTTTTATTATTTTTTTTAAAGATTTTTTTTAACGTTTTTTCTAATGGTATCCCTTGAATGTGACTCAAAACTACGAAGGGACATGAAATGAATGGTGTCCTTCCAACAAGTGTATTATTCCGATAGAGGGTTCGGAATTATTAGAAAGCTAATTCTTCAATGAGGTCAAGTGATCGAAATGCCTAGGTGGAGGCCGCTTCCGATCAGTAATATTAATGCATAATTAATATTACGGCTTAATCTTAACTGAACCCTTCGGATCGCACCCCAATGGAATAACCGATCCGAATCGACGAATCGATCCGAATCGATGAATTAATCCGAAGGATTAGATAAGTCATTAGAGTATTACGAACAAAGACGTTGAATATCAAGCTTAGAGCGTCGAGACCAAGCGTCGCAAGTCGAGTCGAATTTAGAAGTTGACGAGATGTGAAATCAAGCAAGCGAAAACTTCGTGCCAAGCCGTAGCCTCGCATTGGCCTAGCCATGCAAGGGCTAGGCTAGGCGAGGTCACGAACCCATGCGCATCATGGGTGCCTAGCATCCCCTAGCACATGCACATCGCATGGCACAAGCATCGCAAGATGCGTGCATACGTGTGGTGTGGATGTGCATGCGTGGTTAGGCGTGCTAGCATAGCAGTGCTAGCCATCGCATCATGCTAGGCATGGGAAAGCACAGCCCACAAGCATCGCAAGCATGGTGCGTTGCGTGCTTGCTAGAATGCTAGGCCAAGCACCCAGCTAAGCATCGCACATGCCTAGCAACGTGCTGCACATGTAAGTGCTAGGCTGCGCGTGCTTGCTAGACAAGCTGGGCAAGGCACTGCTGCATGTTGTGCTTGCGTGCCAGCGTAGGGGCACCAAGAAGCAACACGCTATGCGTGCTAGGCCTCGCATAACAGCAGCCCAGCACCTCGCATAGCAGCGTATAGGCAACAGCGGTACTCGCATAGAAGCACGCATGCATAGGCGTACTGGCTGGCTAGGATACCCAGCCTTGGTGCTAGGCGCCAGCTAGCACCCTTGGCAACCAAGGCAGGTTGCCAGCCAGCCAAGTGGTGGAGTGGTCCAGTTTTGAGTGGGGATCGATTTCAAGGGCCTTGCTTGATGAGCAAGGTTATGGTCCCCCTCCCCCCCTAAAATGGTTCTCACCTAATTCTTCCTCTCCCATTGCCACTTGTACCTTGTTTATTGATTTAGCATTTTATTTTATTTTTGATTAAAATAAAATAAGGGAAAATGCAAATCTCCCACATTGATTGAGAATGGGAAATCAAGGTTCATTTCCCTATAAATACCCAAGTTTTGGGTTTTAGGAAACTCACTTGAGTGGAACTAAAAAGGCATCTCCTTAGTAAAGTGAGAAAACCTTAAGTTCGTAATACTCTAGTTTTTATTGGTCAAGTCCCGACCAACCTTCGGGACTAGGACCGTTCGGGTCGGGTCGAGGGTGCGAGCCGTAGGAGGTCATCGCACTTGCGAGGCTCGGGCTTTGAAGTTAGAGCTCGTGAATCGAGTGAAGCACGCGTCAAGGGTACGGATGTCTTATCTCTTTCTCTCTTTTATGTTGTTAATTATGTGATTAAATATTTAGGTTCTTTAATTAGTGAGCGGGTCTTGGGCAGGTTTCTCTTCTGCGTAACGTTAGACGCTATGAAACCCAACAGCGGTATCGGAGCCGCGCTCATTTTAATTATTGTAACTAATAATTAATTGAGGTGATTTAAAATCGATTTAAATTCTGGTTTTGCTTTCTAATTAGATTAGAAGCTTGTTTTAATTAATTTTAATCTCGTGTTTTACTAATTTTGGCCAACGAACCTAGAGTTCGACTCAAAAATAGTGATTTTTGGGTGGAATCGATGTTCTAAATTGTTTTAGTCCCTTATGAAAACTGTCCAAAAGCCAAAATCCACCCGGAAACATGTTTTTCGAGGGGTTTGTCCATTTTTGACGAAAAAATTTAAATCTTTAAACCTTGAATAATTATGGCATGTTAAAGGTAGATTAAATGTATGGTTGCATCACTAATCTACTGCAATTATAAACCTTATTAAGCAGGTCTATGAAGTCATAGTTGTTGCTTAATTTGGTGAGTTCATTTTTCACATAAACTTGAAATTCTCACATTTTTTCAAATAATTTTCTTCAAATGTAAACGTGTATGGTGAATGTGTAATTTTGAAGTCCCTAATATGTTAAAGATCCAATCTTTAATTGTTTATTTGGTTGGAACTTTAATTGATTTAAAGAATGATTCTTGAAGAATTTAAGCTTGTGCACTATTAAAATTGAATTTAATTAAGTTGGACTTATTTTATTTTTAATTTTGCCCTAAATTGTTTCTAAAATAAAATAAGAATTAATTTTATGTCAGACATATATCGGGAATAAAATCCCAAGATAAAAGCACACAAATCGAGGTAAAATCACCCAAGCGCCACCAAGGCTAGCCGGGCTGCTCACGCAGCCCACATGTGGCTGCCTAGGTGCGCATGGTGATGCCTAGGTGCGCATGGCTAGGAGTGTGCACTTATTGCGTGCCTTGTGTGGTGCATGGTTGCTAGACATTGCTCGCAAGAGCTGCTGGGCAGCAACGTAGCGAGCCCCAGCAGGCCCAGCCCCACACTCCCAGCGCCAGCACGCATGTTGCGATGCTGCTGGTGCTAGTACGCGTAGCATGGCTTGCTAGGCAAGCATGCTTGAGCCCAAGCACACACCATCCCAAGCCTTGGTGCCTAGCAAGCCTAGCCCCATGGCTAGGATGCTAGGCACTCGGTTTTAGTGGGCTGATTTTTATGTTACGTAGGCTATGAGTTTTGCGATTTTTTGCCGTTTTAATATTTAATTATTTTAACGAGGCTAGGTCTCGATTCTTCCGGCTCTTGAAAAAATATTTTTAACAAAATTTTGGGTTAACCGGCTTAATTAATTGGATTAATTAAGTTGGATGCGGAATTTAGTGGGAGCTTCGTTAATTGCATGAACTAATTGCGTTTTAATCACATAAAATATTTAACAACTTTGACTAGTTTTAATTAGGCGCGTTAATTAGATTAACCACCTAAATTAGTTATTAGTTTGCGCGTTTTATGCATTGTTACTTGTTTATCACTGTAAAATGCATGGGTCAGTCACATATACTGAATGGATGAATGAAATGTGTACATTGTTTCGCAGGTTTTGTGAAAATGGCAACTAGTGGGGCCCGACTAGGATAGTAAATACGGACTGCGATCCGTTATGTATTTTTGTAAATCTAAATACGGTCTGCGTACAGTTGCGTATTTTTTTGTACCTTAATATTTAGATTATTCCTAGTCGTTGTAGCTAGAAGATGATTTGCTGGAGAAGATATCTCGAAGACGACGTTTCTAAGAAAACAAGCCAAAGAAGTTGCATCGAGACCCTTGAAGATTTGATGATTTCAAGGGGTCATGCTAGTTTCCAAATGCATCTTATACTTATGATATATATTATTGATATATGATTGAATTGTATGATAGATGCATGTTTAGGATTTCAAATGTTGCGAGGATTAATTAAGTTCACTTAAATCAACCAACATAGAAACCCTAAGTCCCTATAATATTGAGCCAAATTTTCCATTACAAGAACAACACTTACCGAACTAATGGGCGTTGTGATGGGCTACGCCAAAGCGAGGCATCAGCGCTTCCCTAGGAACGTACGGTATACTAGGTATACAAGTCGACTTGGTTAAGCTTAACGATATCGGTAAGGAGTCCTTAGATGTCGTGGCAATGGAGATAAAATGTCAAGGAAGCATTGGATGCGACGTTTTATCAAACCAAGAGTAGCTTAGAGCTATTAGCAATTGGATTGCTTGCCCTAAAATCTTAAGTGTTAAGACAAGTCAAAGCATGCTTAATCACTTTTTGATTTTTGGGATCTTCGAATCATTTTATTCTCGCCTAAAGGGACTAATGTTAATGCGTGGATAAAATGCTCAATAAGATTGAAAATTCGCATGAACGCTTTAAATTTCAAACTTATTGGTTTATAAATGGTTTTTCATTTCAAATTCTTTCAATTGTAGAAACATGTCTGCAAGTAACTAAAACAACAATTCTATATGCCCGAAACTCCCCGACAAGTTGGCTTTTAGCCTTAACTTGGTCAACTTCAAGGAATGGGAGGAGGAACTTAGGAAAACTCTTCGGAATTGTTCCTTGGAGTACACTCTTGATATTCCTATTCCCAGATTCTTCTCTAAGGGAATCATGAGCGATGAAGCTCATGATAAATGGTCTTTCGATTACAAGAAAGTCACACATCTAATGGCTAATTCCATCCCGAAAGATTGGAAGGAAAAGCTCTCCTTCTATTTTCCGGACATTTTCCTTAAAGCACTTGAGGATGTTGCCAATGTAAGAGTCACCAAGAGTGACAATGGAAACTATGATGGACTCGTGTTTGATTTGACTAGATCACTCTCAAACATGAAGATAAAGCCACCGGATGTGGGTTGTCTTGCTAAGGAAAGACGTTGGCTTTGGTCAAGGGTCTACAATACCAAATTGAGACCCGGTATGCCTCATGTGCTTGGAATGACTAGGCTCTTCAAGCACATGTAGCTTCTCAGAATCTCATTAGAGGATGAGATGGCGGGACATATCTTACTTGCTTCACTCCATTCGGGCTATGATGCACTTAGAGTACATATAGCTACGGGAAAGGAGACACGCTCTTTAAGAGAGGTGGTGCAATTGCTTAGCTGAGCCACCTCCTATGGAGCGACCGAGAGGCCCTTGAGAGCAAGGAAGAGGGAGTTCAATAACAAGGCGAAGATGCGATGCTTCTATTGTGGTGGGCAAGGCCACTACAAGAGGGAATGCAAGCTCTTCTGAAAGGATAAGGAGGAGAGGAATGTGGCATCAGCCTCAGATATCTTCATTAACACTTATGTATAAAGATATTCATAGGTATTGGATACCGTGTGTAACTCACTTTATGTTTCCTTTTCAGGAACCAAGTGAAAGGGCATCACAAGTGAGAGGGTATTGGATACCATGTGCATCGACAAGCGGACGACAAAAATGGTCTTTTGATCGTGCTTGTAGGCACATTTATTTTGTCTATGGCTTGTAATTAAACAATGGTTATTTCTCATGCTTTTGAACATACTTTTGATCTATGGTGTTGGACACCAAGTTACTTTGATCACAAGACTTAATCAATGGTTGGTTTTTGAAATGTCTTGTTTATATGTTCTATAAAATTTCATATGTTCATACAAATTCATGATACTGTCAAAAGGGCTATGACCAGCGAGTCGAATCAAACCTACTTGTGGCATTGTCGTCTTGGCCACATTAACGGCAAACGCATCAAGAAACTTCTTCAAGAAAGTGTTCTAGACTCATTCTACTTAGAGTCGTTTGAAAATTGCAAAGGATGTCTATTGGGCAAGATGATAAAGCAGCCATTCTCCAAGTTATGAGAAAGAGCAAGTGACTTATTGGGTCTAATACATACGGATGTATGTGGACCAATGAGTACACCCGCAAGGCAAGGTTATCGATATTTCATTACCTTCATCGACGACTATATTAGATATGGTTATGCTTACCTTATGTCGAACAAATTTGAATCTTTTGACAAATTCAAAGAATTTCAGAGTGAAGTTGAAAATCAACTTGGCAAGAAAATAAAAGCACTTCGATCGGATCGAGGTGGCGTGTATTAGAGCCATGAATTCGACAATCACTTGAAATAAAATAGTATTCTTTCAGAGTTGACACCTCCCGGAAATCCACAATGGAACGGAGTATCCGAACGAAGGAATGGAACCTTGTTAGACATGGTTTGATCAATGATGGGTCTTAGTGAACTTCCTATCTCTTTCTGGGGACACGCACTTCTAACTGCGGTACTAACACTGAACCGCACTTCGTCAAAAGTTATCGAAAAGACTCCATATGAATTATGGACGAAGAAACCTCCGAGGTTGTCTTTACCTAAGATTTGGGGTTGCGAAGCATATGTCAAGAGATTTATTTCTGACAAACTTCACCCAAAATCAGACAAGTGTTTCTTTGTGGAATACCCAAAAGAAACCAAGGGGTATTACTTCTACAATAAATCCAAGAACAAAGTGTTTGTTGCTCTTGATGGTGTCTTTTTGGAGAAGGAACACCTTTCCAAACTGACAAGTGGGAGGAAAATCGAACTCGACAAAATTCGAGAGGTAGAGCAACAAAGTCAACATGACAAAACTGTTAATCAAGGTGCTTTAGAAACAGCTGTCGACATTGGTCAGAGTCAAACTGACAATGCAAATGCTCAACTTATTACCCTACGTAGGTCGCAACGGCTAAAATCTCAACCAGAAAGATACCTTGGTATTGTCTTAACCAAAGATCAAGACATCCTAGTTTTGGATGGAGATGAGCCAACGACATACAAACAAGAAATGACAAGCCCTGACTCTGCTAAATGGCAAGAGTCCATGAAATCCGAGATGGAATCCATGTCTGAAAATCAAGTATGGGACTTGGTTAATTTGCCCGAAGGTTACAAACCTATCGGATGCAAATGCATTTTCAAATTGAAAACAGACAAAGATGGAAATGTATCTATATACATAGCTAGACTGGTGGAAAAAGGTTACAGGTAAATTCACGGAGTTGATTATGATGAAACCTTTTCGCCAGTTGCAATGCTTAAGTCCGTCCGGATCATCCTAGAGATTGCTACATATTACAATTACGAAATATAGAAAATGGATATCAAAACCGCCTTCCTTAATGGGATTTTAGAAGAAACTGTGTATATGACACAGCCGAAAGGTTTTGTTAATCCAAGCAATGCCGGGAAGGTATGCAAGCTTAAGAAGTCCATTTATGGACTAAACAGGCAAGCAGAAGTTGGAATCTGGGATTCGATGAAGCCATTAGCAAATTTGGTTTTATTAAGAATCTAGATGAATCTTGTGTCTACAAAAAGGTCAGTGGGAGTGACATCGCATTCCTAGTCTTATATGTTGATGACATATTACTCATTGGAAACAGCACTAAACTGTTAGAGTTCGTAAAGGGCTGGCTGGGAAAGTGTTTTTCAATGAATAACATGGGAGAGGCACAGTACATATTGGGGATCAAGATCTATAGGGATAGATCTAAGAGGATGATTGGATTGAGCCAAAGTACTTATATAGATAAGGTGCTGGCACAATTCAACATGGAAAGGGCCAAAAGAGGGCACCTGCCTATGTCCCATGGCATAACTCTCGGCAAGAAACAGTGTCCACAGACACCTGATGATCGAGAGAGAATGAGTCAGATTCCATACGCTCCACTTATTGAATCAGTCATGTAAGCCATGCTATGTACTAGGTCGGATTAATCGTATGCCTTGAGTGCTACGAACTGATACCAATCAGACCCAAGAGAGGCGCATTGGAATGTGGCCAAGAATATCCTAAAGTACCTGAAAAGGAACAAGGATAAATTCCTAGTCTATGGTGGCTGTAATGATTTGGTTGTTGAAGGTTATACTGACGCGAGCTTCCAGACTGACAGAGATGACTGATAGGCTTATCGCGTACCTAACAAAAATAACCTAACTATTCCTTCTAACTGTGTAGTAGGGCAAGTAAGGATCGAATCCCAAGAGACTATGGTTCATTCAATTAATCAGACTCAATTAATCACTAAGCACGTCACCAATCAATAATGGATGATAATAATCAACTAATATATTAAATAACACAATTAACTAGAGGAAATATTAATCAATAAACTAAAGCATCCAAGATCAAGCATTACCACGATTATGATTGATAAACTAATAAATCTACCCCCAATATATAAATCAATTGACAAGAAGAAAAGCAATCCCTAATAATAATACCAAAGGTCTCTTCCAAGTTATCAATGGCTTCCCAAATTAACTATCAAGCCTACTTCCGTGGAATCAAGCGAATAAGGGACATTAAACACCATGCCTAGATTCCTAATTATTCAATCATCTACTTCCGTGATGATCTTCAAACCCTTAATTGGAATAACCTAATCCCGTTAATACCCAACTTCCGTTGCAATAAGAACAAAGGGATGATAACAATACTAATTATTCCTAATCTAGTATTGGCATAAACACAATCAATTAAGCATGTCAATTGGGATTATTATTGGGGAATTTAAAGATCTACTTTATACATCAATCATAATCGGGCTTAGCAAGATCCCGGATTAAGGAAACTACTCACACATCATAATAAAATCAAAATCAAGTTCAAAAACAAGAAACAGTAAAGAAAACATATTTAGAGAACAGTGAATATCAGAAAAGAGTGAAGTAAGATAAATACCAATTACTCCAATTGAAAGAACTCAAATTGTTGATGAACAATTGATTAATCTGGGATTAAAAGATTGAAATTTCTTAAAGGAAATAAAACTAGGGTTCTTGAGAGTTTTCTAGGGCTTAAGGAGAAAAACTAATGAAAAACTCCCCTTTTAAAAGTTAATTACAAAAGGGTATTTATACCCCCAAAAGATAGAAATTCGGAAATAGCTGAAATCGCGCAATCTTGAACATCGCCCGGTCAGACCGGGCAGATCTCGCCCGATCGGGCGGAGGAAGGCTGCGTAAAATACGACAGTTTTCCTTCTTTGCCCGGTCAGACCGGGCGAACCTCGCCCGGTCGGGCGCGCGTAACACGTTTCCAGAATTGCATCTTCATAACTTGACTTCTTCATCGCCCGGTCTGACCGGGCGAAGCCTGCCCGATCGGGCGCGCGTTGCACCGTTCAGAATTGGGCTTCTTCCTGTGAACTCTTCATTGCCCGGTCTGCCCGGGCAAGCCATGCCCGGTCGGGCACTCCACATAAATTGCAGTTCTTGGCTATCAACTCTTCCGAATCTACTAAAAACACGTCCAATTGCCTAGAAACGCTTCATATTCCTGAAAAGCTTACTAAAACAATCGAATACACTAAAGAAGAGATTGTTAGCAAGAAATGGCTCCGTAGAGCTCAAAACCATATAAAATTACTAAGTAAAACCGGGGAAAACCATTGTATAAAACACGTATATCAAATTCCCCCAAGCTAAACCTTTGCTTGTCCCTAAGCAAAGCAATGAATAAATAAATCAATACTTCACCCCAAAAGCAATTCAAATCAATAAATACGATTAAAGGTAAACTCGACAGTTATGCATCAAAGTCAACCAATCAAATCCATCTGACTACTCATCCTGTCTGACAATAGTCAAATAGAGCAAACCCCAAGAGCATATAGAATTCAAGACTAGTGTTCACACACTCAACTCTCATTTATGTGGCGAGTAAAAGATATACTCGATCGCTCTCCATCCAACTCCTTTAAATGTGAACAATGCCCTCCCAAACTCACGCACTCGTGTGTTTAAAGAAAACAAGCACTCAACCTAGCAGTCGACTCGAAATATATCAAATCATTCTTTGCATTGGAAAACAACTAATTTCACATTCACACAACTCTATGCACAAAGGTCAGAAGGTCTTCAAAGCTTGTAATGTAAGGCTAGGATAAAAGGTAGGAAATATTTGGGAAAATGTAAGAGTAAAGCTATGCTTAAGGGAGCCAAAATCCTAATAAATAAAACCAAGGTCAAAATGAATTAATGACCAAATCATCTCCAACACAACTCAACTCTACCAAAAATTCACCAAACATCCAATTATATTAAAAATTTCCAACACTTAAAATTTCACTCATATATACAAAATATAAAATTATAGAACTTGAGTGAACAAACAAACTTTGAACTCTCCTTTTTTTTTTCTTGAGCAGCCTTCAATTAGAACACTTGAACATTGAAACAATTTTTTTCTTTTGCTCTTTCTTTTCCCTTTTTTTTCATCTCACATTGGAATTTTTTCTTTGCACAATAAATTTTCAATTTTTTCAATCCACAACAATAAGAACAAATAAAAACTTCTCAAATCCACCCAAAATTGTGCAGATTACATGCACACTACAACTCCCTCACCTCACTCACTATTAGCTCCCCCAAGCCAAGCTTGGGACTAGTAACCAATGGGGCTTAAATAGGCTTGTAATGTGGCAAAATAAACAATAAAAGGGCACAAGCAACAACATGGGTAGCAAGAAGGGAACAAATGTATCTAATATCGTCTGAAAGCCACCTAGAGGAACAAATGCCTTCGTCCTCCTCAATGTGCATATTAATGAGTCATGCAAACATTACTCAAAGTTATAAACCAATACTCAACTTCATTGACATACCAGGAACTAACACACATTCCTAACCAAATCAACTAGTCAAGCACTATATTCACAAGTAGTTGGGCAAAATTGACTCATGTTAAGACATCCAAGTAATCAAACATCAAATCATGGCTAACCTATCCACAATACTCGTCATCATATACCAAGAATTAAAACAATTTTCATGAATGGGGCACAGGGAAGCATGATTTATTATTCATTGGATCGTATTTTTTGTATGTTTTTTTTTTTTTTTTTTTTTTAAAAAAACAACTAAAATAACTACACTAAAATAAAACAAGAAAGATAAGAGAGATAAGGAGAGAGAGAGTACCACATGTACGAAGCAACTCCCCCAAGCTAAATGCGGCAATGGCCTCATTGCAGCGTAAGGAGAGCATAGGAATCTCGACGGCTCCTCAAAAAGAATCGGGTTGCCTCCCGCAAGCGCTTGTTTAGAAGGTCATTAGCTTGACCGTATTCATCCTCATTGAGTTTGTGGTGAGGAAGAGAATGTGATATCTGACTTTTCTTCAATAGGATCTCCCGCTCGATAGTGCTTCACCCTTTGTCCATTGACTTTGAAGGTGCCCCCGGTGTTGTTCCATAATTCAATGGTGCCATAAGGATATGCTTTGTAGACCGTGAAAGGGCCCGACCATCTTGACCTGAGTTTCCCTGGAAATAGTTTCAACCTTGAATTGAATAGAAGGACTTGCTCTCCTTCTTTCACAGAATTTGGAGGGGGAAGTTTCTCTATTACCTCTACTTTGGCTTTGTCCACCTCAATCCCTTTGTTTGAAACTACATGGCCTAAAACGATTCCCTATTGTACCATAAAATGGCACTTCTCCCAGTTCAATATCAGATTGACATCCTGGCATCTATGGAGCACCTTTGTTAGATTATCAAGGCAAATATCGAAAGATGAACCATAAACAGAAAAATCATCCATAAAAACTTCCATAGAATTTTCTATGAGACCTGAGAAAATAGCCATCATACACCGTTGGAACGTGGCTGGGGCATTACACAGTCCGAATGGCATTCTGCGATATGCGAAGGTGCCATATGGACATGTGAATGTAGTCTTTTCCTGATCACAAGGGCGGATGGGGATTTGAAAAAAACCGGAATATCCATCCAAGTAACAGAAAAAGGAATGGTTAGCCAATCGTTCGAGCATTTGATCAATGAAAGGCAAGGGGAAATGATCTTTACGGGTGGCTTTATTTAATTTTCTGTAATCAATGCACATCCGCCACCCTGTAACAGTTCTTGTGGCAACAGGCTCGCCTTTGTCATTCTTGACAACTGTCATACCTCCTTTCTTTGGTACTACTTGTACAGGACTAACCCACTTACTATCTGAGATAGGGTAGATTATTCCTGCAGCAAGCAATTTGAGAACCTCTTTCTTGACTACCTCCATCATAGTTGGATTTAGCCTTCTTTGAGGTTCTCTAGAGGAGGCATGATCGTCCTCAAGAATGATCTTATGCATACAAAAAGAGGGATTAATACCCTTGATATCATCAATGGTATACCCAATAACATTTCTATATTTTCTTAAAACAGCGAGAAGTTTCTCTAATTCAATGTTATTAAGCTCAGCATTAACAATAACAGGGTATGTATTTTTAGGACCAAGATATGCATATTTAAGATTAGATGGAAGGGGTTTCAACTCTACCTCGGGAGGCGTCGAACTCTCCCCAACACTCGATGTACTAAGGACTTCCTTGACTGGAGCGATGATTGGATTAGCTTTTGCGTCTTCTAGTAGCCTCGTGTACTCCCTTACTTCCCAATCTTCATCATGGATACTCCCTATCAACACCGTTTCAAGAGCATCTTCCTTTTTGATCAGGGGAAGTTGTTCTTGTTGTAGATCATCGAGGACATCCACTTGACAAATAGTCTCACCCATAGACGGATTTCCCATAGCATTCAGTAATGAATACTCCATTTTCTCATCCCCTACTTCAAATGTTATTTTCCCATTCTTCATGTCAATAATTGCACCTGCAGTAGCTAAGAATGGTCTACCAAGAATAATAGGGACATGGGCATCTTCTTCCATTTCCATAACAACAAAATCACATGGAATAAAGAATTTACCAACTCGCAATGGAACATCTTCAAGTATACCGAGGGGAAATTTAACTGACCTGTCTGCAAGTTGCAGAGATATCCTTGTAGGCTTTAGCTCACCCATTTGAAGCTTTTCGCAGATGGAGAGCGGCATAAGGCTTACACTTGCACCAAGATCGCATAGCGCTCTATTGATCTCTATATCTCCGAGCTTCACTGGGATTGAATAGCTGCCTGGATCACCTAGTTTCTTAGGAAGAGTGTTTTGCAGAATGGCACTACATTCTGCAGTTAGAGAAACAGTAGCATTCTCTGCAAGCTTCTTCTTGTTAGATAGCATGTCTTTCAAAAACTTTGCATAAGAAGGCATTTCAGAAATTGCATCCAAGAACGGTATATTAATGTGAAGTTTCTTAAGGATGTCTAGAAATTTACCGTACTTTTTCTCTAACTTAGCCTGGGCTAACCTCTGTGGGAAAGGGACTCTTGGCATGTATGGGGCGAGAGGTGGGATCGGTTCCCGTGGCTTTTCTTGAACATCATTCCTTGGAATTAGGCTGTCTGGATCTCCCGCCCAGTCGGGCAGTGATTGCCCGGTCTGACCGGGCGAAGAAGAGCTGCTTATGTTCTTCTGTTTGTCTGGAATTTCTTCTTGCGCCCGATCGGGCGGACCTTGCCCGGTCTGACCGGGCGAAGAAGAAATTCGCACAGTCCCCTGTTTTTCGTCGACTGCTTCTCGCGCCCGATCGGGCGGACATTGCCCGGTCTGACCGGGCGAAGAAGAATTTTGCAAAATCCCCTGTTTTTCACTCATTCCCTCAATATCTATCGTTGATGGTTCCCTTACGGGAAGGTCTTCCAACTGTTTTCCACTCCTTAAAATTACAGCATTCATGTGCCCCTTTTGTGGTTGCTCTGTTTGGCCAGGAAACGTACCTGGTGTTTTTGAAGATTGGCCGACTTGATGAGCAAGTTGGCTTATTTGATTTTCCATGAGCTTATTCTGGGCTTGTAACTGTTGGATGGAATTATTTGTGGTGTTGATGAAGTTCTCCATCATTAGTTCGAGATTGGATTTTTGAGGGAGTGGTTGCATAGGTTGCATGGGTTGTTGTACTAGGGGTGGTCTTGGTTGAAAACCAGGTGGATTATAATTGTTGTTTCGAGGTGGGGGCGGAGGTGGATTTTGCTGAGCCTGGGTGTTTTTGTATGAGAAATTTGGGTGATTCTTCCAACCTTCATTATAAGTATTAGAATGGGGATCGTATGGTCTTTTAGGGTTGGAATTGTAGAAGGCATTGGCTTCCTCAATTGATACCTCATTCGAATTTCGTGGGCAATTAGGTGCGATGTGACCTTGAGTATTACACATTTGACAAGTTTCTAGCACATTATTAGAAGATCCAGTTTGTAATCTATCGAACTTGCTTGAAAGTGCCTGCACAGAACTAGTTAAAAGAGTTAGAGCATCAACATCTAATTTACCTCCTTTCTTGACACTATTTCGGCCGCCTGGGTGATAGTTGTCATTGGCTGACATCTTCTCAACCAGCTCCTTTGCTTCGGTTGGATTTTTAGTTAAAAGGGAGCCTCCAGATGCGGCGTCGATATAGATCCGGAATTCATGGGTTAGACCGTTATAAAAGGTTTGGATTAACATCCATTCAGGTATGCCATGATGAGGGCACTGTCTCTGTAATCTCTTGAATCTCCTCCATGCGTCATATAAGGATTCTTCATCTGATTGCCTGAAAGTGGATAGCTCGTTCCTTAATCTTGCAGTCTTTTCTTGTCCCAAGAACTTGACCAGAAAAGCTTTTACTAGTTTATCCCATGTATCAAAGGAACCAGAACCCTCATCTCTTAACCATTCCTTCGCCCTATCCCGTAATGAGAATGGAAAAAGGCGAAGTCTAAGAGCATCATCTGTAACACCATTCAGCTTCATAGTGTCACACTTTTCCAAGAAACCATCTATATGATTCACTGGGCAATCAAGAGGTGTGCCAGCAAATGAATCATTGGATATGAATTGAATAAACTGCGGTTTCAATTCAAAATTCTGAGCGGTGATAGGTGGTCTAACAATGCTAGAAAGGAGTCCGGTTGTTGTGTCAGGGATACCGTACTCCAAAAGAGACTTTGTTGCTTGGTCTTCCATATTTCTGTTACCTGCTCTTCTTCTACTTCTTCGTCTTCTTGCAGTCGCTTCAATTTCTGAATCGAGAGGCACTAAGTCGTCTGACCCTGAGCGACGTGTTTGCATAAAACAAAGAACTAGGCAAAGAACATCAAAAACACAGGAGGCAATAGCCGAAGCAACAAACAACGCTTAGTAAAAACGAATCACGGAAAATCAATATGAAACCGTTAGTCCCCGGCAACGGCGCCAAAAATTTGATAGGCTTATCGCGTACCTAACAAAAATAACCTAACTATTCCTTCTAACTGTGTAGTAGGGCAAGTAAGGATCGAATCCCAAGAGACTATGGTTCATTCAATTAATCAGACTCAATTAATCACTAAGCACGTCACCAATCAATAATGGATGATAATAATCAACTAATATATTAAATAACACAATTAACTAGAGGAAATATTAATCAATAAACTAAAGCATCCAAGATCAAGCATTACCACGATTATGATTGATAAACTAATAAATCTACCCCCAATATATAAATCAATTGACAAGAAGAAAAGCAATCCCTAATAATAATACCAAAGGTCTCTTCCAAGTTATCAATGGCTTCCCAAATTAACTATCAAGCCTACTTCCGTGGAATCAAGCGAATAAGGGACATTAAACACCATGCCTAGATTCCTAATTATTCAATCATCTACTTCCGTGATGATCTTCAAACCCTTAATTGGAATAACCTAATCCCGTTAATACCCAACTTCCGTTGCAATAAGAACAAAGGGATGATAACAATACTAATTATTCCTAATCTAGTATTGGCATAAACACAATCAATTAAGCATGTCAATTGGGATTATTATTGGGGAATTTAAAGATCTACTTTATACATCAATCATAATCGGGCTTAGCAAGATCCCGGATTAAGGAAACTACTCACACATCATAATAAAATCAAAATCAAGTTCAAAAACAAGAAACAGTAAAGAAAACATATTTAGAGAACAGTGAATATCAGAAAAGAGTGAAGTAAGATAAATACCAATTACTCCAATTGAAAGAACTCAAATTGTTGATGAACAATTGATTAATCTGGGATTAAAAGATTGAAATTGCTTAAAGGAAATAAAACTAGGGTTCTTGAGAGTTTTCTAGGGCTTAAGGAGAAAAACTAATGAAAAACTCCCCTTTTAAAAGTTAATTACAAAAGGGTATTTATACCCCCAAAAGATAGAAATTCGGAAATAGCTGAAATCGCGCAATCTTGAACATCGCCCGGTCAGACCGGACAGATCTCGCCCGATCGGGCGGAGGAAGGCTGCGTAAAATACGACAGTTTTCCTTCTTTGCCCGGTCAGACCGGGCGAACCTCGCCCGGTCGGGCGCGCGTAACACGTTTCCAGAATTGCATCTTCATAACTTGACTTCTTCATCGCCCGGTTTGACCGGGCGAAGCCTGCCCGATCGGGCGCGCGTTGCACCGTTCAGAATTGGGCTTCTTCCTGTGAACTCTTCATTGCCCGGTCTGCCCGGGCAAGCCATGCCCGGTCGGGCACTCCACATAAATTGCAGTTCTTGGCTATCAACTCTTCCGAATCTACTAAAAACACGTCCAATTGCCTAGAAACGCTTCATATTCCTGAAAAGCTTACTAAAACAATCGAATACACTAAAGAAGAGATTGTTAGCAAGAAATGGCTCCGTAGAGCTCAAAACCATATAAAATTACTAAGTAAAACCGGGGAAAACCATTGTATAAAACACGTATATCAATGACTCCAAGTCGTAGTCGGGGTATATATTCTACCTTAATGGAGGAGCGTTTAGTTGGAAGAGTGCTAAGCAGAGCACCACTGTAGATTCTACAACTAAAGCCGAATACTTGACAGCTTCGGAAGTAGCTAAGGAGGCAGTTTGGATTAATAAGTTCATTGGTGAACTTGGTGTTGTACCCTCAATTAAGGGTCCAATAGACCTCTATTATGATAACAATGGAGCTATTGCTCAGGCTAGGGAGCCAAGGGAACACCAGAAGGTCAAACATGTCAAGCGACAATTTCACGTGATAAGGGAAAGGATAAAGATTCACGTGAAATCAGAATTTGAAAGATTCGAACGGACGACAATGTATCCGATCCTCTGACTTAACTTATGTCTCAAGTGAAGCACAACAAGCACGTTGAGGCAATGGGAATCAAGCATATTGGAGATTGGCTTTGATTTCCCTATATAGATGTTTTAATTAAACTCGATGTCTTAATGTAAAACACTATGTTGAACCATTCAATTTTGGAGCAATTGAATTTTCTGCAAATTTATGATTACTCCATATCTATTTAATTGTGGTTTAAAATTAAATAATGAGTCCATTCAATTTCCGAGAATATTCAAAACAGGGTATTAAGACCATGTCTTGGATAAAGAAAAACATGTTAATTGAACATTGAATATTTTAATCTAAAATTATCCTTGATCGAGGTCATTTATACGATGGACGATTAATGACCACTTGAGATTAGTGTGTAGTATGATTTATAGCACCGTTTCTTATGCTACAAGGACATGATATTCATAAATCATTTGCACAGGTACTAGTTTGGAACTATACCAGATAGACCTATGAGAATACTTTAAGAGATATCAAATCGTCATAAGTATATTTCTCATTATAACTATCGGAACCTTTTTCCTCGACCATGAGTATTGCAAGTTCTCTAGTTTGAGTACTAGTCTTTTTGATGTTGTCAAACGTCTACCATAAATAGGGATTATAACGGGAACACTCAGGCGACTAGGTCCTCTTAGTAAGGGAAGCTTGCAGTACAAGACTGTGAATGTCCCCCTATTAACAATAGGGTACATGTCTTTGTTGTTTACAAGGCCTCTCGATGAGCGAGACTGTGAAAATGCATGGCCGTGTTTATCGGAAGTCAGACTCGGGAATCGAGAAACACTTCTGGACGTAATAACGATGACGAAGAATCTAACCTTATAATTCATGAAGAGACATTAAGCGACATAGGAGAAGGGCTATACACAAATTGGACACTTGTCCGGAAGGAAAACTGGGAGACTGAAAGGAATGGTTTCCTTCCAACAAGTGTATTATTCCGGTAAAAGGTTCAGAATTATTAGAAAGATAATTCTTCAGTAAGGTCAAGTGATCGAAATGCCTAGGTGGAGGCCGCTTCCGATCAGTAATATTAATGTACAATTAATATTACAGCTTAATCTTGATTGAACCCTTCAGGTCGAACCCAATCGAATAACCGATCCGAGACGACGAATCAATCCGAAGGATTTGATGAGTCATCAGAGTTTTACGAACAAAGACGTCGGATATCGAGCTTAGAGCGTCGAGACCGAGCGTCGCAAGTCGAGTCGAATTTAGAATTCAACGAGACGTGAAATCAATCAAGTAACAAGTTCGAGTTATGCCGTAGCCTCACATTGGCCTAGCCATGCAAGGGCTAGGCTATCTCGAGCTAGCATGTGCAAGATGAGGAATGGAATGTCGTCGTTAATACACTTTTCCTATCAAATTAATCCTAGTTTACCTAAACGAGTATAAAGGCAAGGAAGGGTCGAATCCACGGAGAAACGGGAAATTGTGAAGCTAATAGCTAACGAAAGAGGCTTGAAAAGGGTGTATATGGTATGAATAAGAGTGGAGTAAAACCATGCAACAAACAACTAATGCTAACAAATTTACTCTAACAATTAACAAAGACTAACAAGGATTAGAAACTATGAGATTAAAAACGCTAAGGGGATCGGGGAACATCAAACTTGGAGATTAAGAGCTAAACACATAGATAATCAAGGATACACAACCAAGGGATCAAAGATCCTACTTAACACAACCCATTCCCATGCAATTGATTAAGCAATATATAAACTACGATCTATCCTAATATGATCACTCCCGTGCATCAATTAGGACATGTAATAATATGGTCAATGGTGCACAACATCAACCATATAACAATAAGCACAAGTTCATAAAACAAGGGTTTAAATCCCTAAAAATCAAGTATTTAATTAAATAGCAACCAAGTCATCCATTCCCCTTCCCCTAGCTAAGGTCTAGCCTAGGAGAGAGAAACTACCCATATCAACAATACCCAAAATATTGGCCATAATCAAAATCATAAACATAACTATCAATAATACTTGAAATATGTAAATAAACCAAAATAAAAAAGATTAAGATAGAAAGAGCTCACAAAGCTTCAACTTTGTATTGAAATAAGAAAATGGGTCTTTGAACCTTCAATGGTGAACCACCAAAAATCCAATAGAATGCTCCAATATTGATTATAAGGATGATTAAAGCACTAATCTAGATTAAAGACTAAAGTTTGGATGATAAAAAACTAATAATCAGAACTTTCTCTCTCTAGAAACTTATACAAGCATTAATGGAGGCTATTCTCTCTCTAGAAATGTTCTAAGCACTGTGCCCTAAATGGAATAGCTGCTTTCTTCATTCCCCAAATCAGCATTTAAATAGGAAATAAACTGGGCTGGCCTGACGGACGTGCGCGCCCTCTACTTAGATTTACGCGCCCTCTACAGTCATCTTTGCGCCCGCGCAGGTCAGTATGCGCGCCCTCTACAAAGCGCGCGAGGCATCTACAGGGGACACAATTCTGATTTCATCTCGATTGCGCGCCCTCTCTCTTGAATTGCGCGCCCGCGCAGAGTAGCCTGATAAGATGCTCCTCACTTGATTTGCTCATGAAACCGACTCTCGAAACTATCCCAAACTTTCCTCTACTTCACGTATCGATCGGTTTACCTGCAAAACATAGGACAACACCCAAAAACAGTACAAAAAGGTAAAGTAGAGGGGAAGTACGAGGGAAATGGCATTGTTGTGCAATATATGGGGAAGCATGGCAAAATAGGGCTAAACAAGTGATAAATGGAGGGAAATGGTAAGGAAATGAATCCCAAATAGTGGCATAAATGCCTCTTATCAAATTCCCCCACACTTACCTGTTGCTTGTCCTCAAGCAAGACAAAAAAAAAAGATAAAACAAACACCACAAAGACAAACATAATATGGCATGGCTTGGAAAAACAACATTAGATTTCAAAATGGACAAATGCTTTATTCGGTCTCGACCATGTTAAAAACACCAAAAAATATTAGCTATTCTCAATTACATGATGCATGCACTCCTCAAGATGCTAAAGATTGCAAGAGTCAAGCCTCAACCAAGCATAGAGAACTGGTGAGTCGTCCTCCGCCCTAGTCCCCTCTAAAACGGTCCGCGTTCCCCTCACTAGTCTCAAATCATCCCCCTAGGTGGCTCCTCATGGTTCCACGAAGGAACCGGAAAAAGAATTATTTTGAGGAGGTAAAAGATCATCCCGACATCTCAACTATGCACGCTCTTTCCACAGGGTTGAAAACCATCTCCCTCCACCGGTTGTTGACCATGTACTCTTAAAGTCAAAGGGGCTTCACACGGGTTGTAATGACACGGCTCAAGGTAGAGGTAGGGAGAACAGTTGAAATAGTGGTGGCAAGTTCTAAGTGAAGCAAAAGAATTGCAAATTCTCATAGGCGAAACTCAAGTCACAACAACAACTCAAACGAATACCCATAATTTCAATTTCATCGCATTATCAACCTTATTCAATTATATACAACATAGGTTTTTTTTTTCACTCTTCTCCAATCTTCCTTGCATGCAACTTTAGGCTTATAAACCAATTTCGCAAAAGATTCATGCTCATATTCATGACGCTCTTCACACTAGCCACACAAACCCACTGCTTCAATAACTAAAAGGGTTGGTAAACATAGGTCGTTAGGCTTGTAATGAGGTTGAGACAAGAATTGGAAAACATTAGGCTCAAATTTGTTGGCAGGAAGGTTGATGTAAAAAGGAAAAGAAAATTTGTAACTAAATAAAAGAAAATATAAACAAAAATGAGAAATAGTGCCCTTTTCCTCCCCTAAAAGTCCTAGGTCACGATCTCGGGAGCTATTAATCAACACAAGGATTCAAACATGCATAGACGAGGATCCTAAAACGCCACTCAACAAATTGATGAAGGCTTGAATAAAGTGAACCTCACAAGGGATGAGAGAAGTAAGCAAATACCAACTAGAGGGCTTCAAATCCACTACAGGGAGCAACTCCATCTTACCACATCCCATGAAGTAGGGGTTCAAACGCCCTCACAATCTTTTACCCTTGCTATCTTAGCTAAGGCTCGTCAAATTCAACCAAAAGCAATCTCAAAATGTACATCTCATCACAAAATTAAGAAAAGACAAGCATTCTAGGGCGCATCATCACGGAGATAGAGTCCAAATATAGCAAGCAAGTTCCAAAACGCAACCATATCAGCATGCCATAATTATGCTTGTCACACGAAAGAAAATGAAATAAAATAAGGAAGAAATCAAGGAGGTTCACATAAGAGGCATAAAGATACAAATAAATCCCAATCGACATACAAGTGATCGTTCGATAACAAGACCAACAATCCCAGGTTCCTTGGAACCGCATGCAAACATCCTCGAACCATTCAACTCAGTTCTAGGCTAAGAAAAGACTAAACACACCAAAAAGAAAAAGGAAGGGTTTCACCGAATGCCGCTTGAATTTGGAATCTGCAGTCATACCATACTCACCATTAGGTTTGCAATTTGAAGCGCGTGTGAGTTGTTTTTGAAATTCCTTCTTCAATCTGCATTAGTGAAACAAGGAAAACACGCCAAAAGAAAGAAAGAAAAGGAACATAAACTATACACAAGGGATTAGACCTTCTCATCATAAACAGCAAAAACAACAGGATATCAAATAAAAGCAGCGGAAATAGACAGCAAGCTAAGATTTCCCCCCCACATTATAGTGATGCAAGCCTCCTATATACAAAAGAATCGACACTTGACACCTATACCCCCCCACACGTAGAAGGAGCAACGACCTCGTTGCTCCAAGACAAAACAAGGGAAGGGAAGGACAGGGGGCTAGTGCCCACTAGGGCTAGCATCACCAGTGTCCGGCCCCTTATCCCCGTAGGAGAAGCCTTCAGGTGGGCCATGGGGAGCCCAACCTCCAGTGTAGCCTAGAGGCCAACCATAATGACCTCAGAAGAGGTCTTGTTGCCAAGTTTTGGGTTTTAGGAAACTCACTTGAGTGGAACTAAAAAGGCATCTCCTTAGTAAAGTGAGAAAACCTTAAGTTCGTAATACTCTAGTTTTTATTGGTCAAGTCTCGACTAACCTTCAGGACTAGGACCGTTCGGGTCGGGTCGAGGGTGCGAGCCGTAGGAGGTCATCGCACTTGCGAGGCTCGGACTTTGAAGTAAGAGCTCGTGAATCGAGTGAAGCACGCGTCAAGGGTAAGAATGTCTTATCTCTTTCTCTCTTTTATGTTGTTAATTATGTGACTAAATATTTAGGTTCTTTAATTAGTGAGCGGGTCTTGGGCAGGTTTCTCTTCTGCGTAACGTTAGACGCTATGAAACCCAACAGCGGTATCAGAGCCGCGCTCATTTTAATTATTGTAACTAATAATTAATTGAGGTGATTTAAAATCGATTTAAATTCTGGTTTTGCTTTCTAATTAGATTAGAAGCTTGTTTTAATTAATTTTAATCTCGTGTTTTACTAATTTTGGCCAACGAACCTAGAGTTCGACTCAAAAATAGTGATTTTTGGGTGGAATCGATGTTCTAAATTGTTTTAGTCCCTTATGAAAACTGTCCAAAAGCCAAAATCCACCCGGAAACATGTTTTTCGAGGGGTTTTTCCGTTTTTGACGAAAAATTTTAAATCTTTAAACCTTGAATAATTATGGCATGTTAAAGGTAGATTTAATGTATGATTGCATCACTAATCTACTGCAATTATAAACCTTATTAAGCAGGTCTATGAAGTCATAGTTGTTGCTTAATTTGGTGAGTTCATTTTTCACATAAACTTGAAATTCTCACATTTTTTCAAATAATTTTCTTCAAATGTAAACGTGTATGGTGAATGTGTAATTTTGAAGTCCCTAATATGTTAAAGATCCAATCTTTAATTGTTTATTTGGTTGGAACTTTAATTGATTTAAAGAATGATTCTTGAAGAATTTAAGCTTGTGCACTATTAAAATTGAATTTAATTAAGTTGGACTTATTTTATTTTTAATTTTGCCCTAAATTGTTTCTAAAATAAAATAAGAATTAATTTTATGTCAGACATATATCGGGAATAAAATCCCAAGATAAAAGCACACAAATCGAGGTAAAATCACCCAAGCGCCACCAAGGCTAGCCGGGCTGCTCACGCAGCCCACATGTGGCTGCCTAGGTGCGCATGGTGATGCTCCTTCCTCATCTTGGTGTTGTTGTGTGGCTGGCTAGGAGTGTGCACTTATTGCGTGCCTTGTGTGGTGCATGGTTGCTAGACGTTGCTCGCAAGAGCTGCTGGGCAGCAAGGTAGCGAGCCCCAGCAGGCCCAGCCCCACACTGCCAGCGCCAGCACGCATGTTGCGATGCTGCTGGTGCTAGTACGCGTAGCATGGCTTGCTAGGCAAGAATGCTTGAGTCCAAGCACACACCAGCCCAAGCCTTGGTGCCTAGCAAGCCTAGCCCCATGGCTAGGATGCTAGGCACTCGATTTTAGTGGGCTGATTTTTATGTTACGTAGGCTATGAGTTTTGAGATTTTTTGCCTTTTTAATATTTAATTATTTTAACGAGGCTAGGCCTCGATTCTTCCGGCTCTTGAAAAAATATTTTTAACAAAATTTTGGGTTAACCGGCTTAATTAATTGGATTAATTAAGTAGGATGCGGAATTTAGTGGGAGCTTCGTTAATTGCATGAACTAATTGCGTTTTAATCACATAAAATATTTAACAACTTTGACTAGTTTTAATTAGGCGCGTTAATTAGATTAACCACCTAAATTAGTTATTAGTTTGCGCGTTTTATGCATTGTTACTTGTTTATCATTGTAAAATGCATGGGCCAGTCACATATACTGAATGGATGAATGAAATGTGTACATTTTTTCGCAGGTGTTGTGAAAATGGCAACTAGTGGGGCCCAACTAGGATAGTAAATACGGACTGCGATCCGTTATGTATTTTTGTAAATCTAAATACGGTCTGCGTACAGTTGCGTATTTTTTTGTACCTTAATAGTTAGATTATTCCTAGTCGTTGTAGCTAGTAGATGATTTGCTCGAGAAGATATCTCGAAGACGACGTTTCTAAGAAGACAAGCCAAAGAAGTTGCATCGAGACCCTTGAAGATTTGATGATTTCAAGGGGTCATGCTAGTTGTCAGATGCATCTTATACTTATGATATATATATTATTGATATATGATTGAATTGTATGATAGATGCATGTTTAGGATTTCAAATGTTGTGAGGATTAATTAAGTTCACTTAAATCAACCAACATAGAAACCCTAAGTCCCTATAATATTGAGCCAAATTTTCCATTACAAGAACAACACTTACCGAACTAATGGGCGTGGTGATGGGCTACGCCAAAGCGAGGCATCAGCGCTTCCCTAGGAACGTACGGTATACTAGGTATACAAGTCGACTTGGTTAAGCTTAACGATATCGGTAAGGAGTCCTTAGATGTCGTGGCAATGGAGATAAAATGTCAAGGAAGCATTGGATGCGACGTTTTATCGAACCAAGAGTAGCTTAGAGCTATTAGCAATTGGATTGCTTACCCTAAAATCTTAAGTGTTAAGACAAGCCAAAGCATGCTTAATCACTTTTTGATTTTTGGGATCTTCGAATCATTTTATTCTCGCCTAAAGGGACTAATGTTAATGCGTGGATAAAATGCTCAATAAGATTGAAAATTTGCATGAACGCTTTAAATTTCAAACTTATTGGTTTATAAATGGTTTTTCATTTCAAATTCTTTCAATTGTAGAAACATGTCTGCAAGTAACTCAAACAACAATTCTATGTGCCCGAAACTGCCCGACAAGTTGGCTTTTAGCCTTAACTTGGTCAACTTCAAGGAATGGGAGGAGGAACTTAGGAAAACTCTTCGGAATTGTTCCTTGGAGTACACTCTTGATACTCCTATTCCCAGATTCTTCTCTAAGGGAATCATGAGCGATGAAGCTCATGATAAATGGTCTTTCGATTGCAAGAAAGTCACACTTCTAATGGCTAATTCCATCCCGAAAGATTGGAAGGAAAAGCTCTCCTTCTATTTTCCGGACATTTTCCTTAAAGCACTTGAGGATGTTGTCAATGTAAGAGTCACCAAGAGTGACAATGGCAACTATGATGGACTCGTGTTTGATTTGACTAGATCACTCTCAAACATGAAGATAAAGCCACCGGATGTGGGTTGTCTTGCTAAGGAAATACGCCGGCTTTGGTCAAGGGTCTACAATACCAAATTGAGACCCGGTATGCCTCATGTGCTTGGAATGACTAGGCTCTTTAAGCACATGTAGCTTCTCAGAATCTCATTGGAGGATGAGATGGCGGGACATATCTTACTTGCTTCACTCCATTCGGGCTATGATGCACTTAGAGTACATATAGCTACGGGAAAGGAGACACGCTCTTTAAGAGAGGTGGTGCAATTGCTTAGCTGAGCCACCTCCTATGGAGCGACCGAGAGGCCCTTGAGAGCAAGGAAGAGGGAGTTCAATAACAAGGCAAAGATGCGATGCTTCTAATGTGGTGGGCAAGGCCACTACAAGAGGGAATGCAAGCTCTTCTGAAAGGATAAGGAGGAGAGGAATGTGGCATCAGCCTCAGATATCTTCATTAACACTTATGTATAAAGATATTCATAGGTATTGGATACCGTGTGTAACTCACTTTATGTTTCCTTTTCAGGAACCAAGTGAAAGGGCATCACAAGTGAGAGGGTATTGGATACCATGTGCATCGACAAGCGGACGACAAAAATGGTCTTTTGATCGTGCTTGTAGGCACATTTATTTTGTCTATGGCTTGTAATTAAACAATGGTTATTTCTCATGCTTTTGAACATACTTTTGATCTATGGTGTTGGACACCAAGTTACTTTGATCACAAGACTTAATCAATGGTTGGTTTTTGAAATGTCTTGTTTATATGTTCTATAAAATTTCATATGTTCATACAAATTCATGATACTGTCAAAAGGGCTATGACCAGCGAGTCGAATCAAACCTACTTGTGGCATTGTCGTCTTGGCCACATTAACGGCAAACGCATCAAGAAACTTCTTCAAGAAAGTGTTCTAGACTCATTCTACTTAGAGTCGTTTGAAAATTGCAAAGGATGTCTATTGGGCAAGATGATAAAGCAGCCATTCTCCAAGTTATGAGAAAGAGCAAGTGACTTATTGGGTCTAATACATACGGATGTATGTGGACCAATGAGTACACCCGCAAGGCAAGGTTATCGATATTTCATTACCTTCATCGACGACTATATTAGATATGGTTATGCTTACCTTATGTCGAACAAATTTGAATCTTTTGACAAATTCAAAGAATTTCAGAGTGAAGTTGAAAATCAACTTGGCAAGAAAATAAAAGCACTTCGATCGGATCGAGGTGGCGTGTATTAGAGCCATGAATTCGACAATCACTTGAAATAAAATAGTATTCTTTCAGAGTTGACACCTCCCGGAAATCCACAATGGAACGGAGTATCCGAACGAAGGAATGGAACCTTGTTAGACATGGTTTGATCAATGATGGGTCTTAGTGAACTTCCTATCTCTTTCTGGGGACACGCACTTCTAACTGCGGTACTAACACTGAACCGCACTTCGTCAAAAGTTATCGAAAAGACTCCATATGAATTATGGACGAAGAAACCTCCGAGGTTGTCTTTACCTAAGATTTGGGGTTGCGAAGCATATGTCAAGAGATTTATTTCTGACAAACTTCACCCAAAATCAGACAAGTGTTTCTTTGTGGAATACCCAAAAGAAACCAAGGGGTATTACTTCTACAATAAATCCAAGAACAAAGTGTTTGTTGCTCTTGATGGTGTCTTTTTGGAGAAGGAACACCTTTCCAAACTGACAAGTGGGAGGAAAATCGAACTCGACAAAATTCGAGAGGTAGAGCAACAAAGTCAACATGACAAAACTGTTAATCAAGGTGCTTTAGAAACAGCTGTCGACATTGGTCAGAGTCAAACTGACAATGCAAATGCTCAACTTATTACCCTACGTAGGTCGCAACGGCTAAAATCTCAACCAGAAAGATACCTTGGTATTGTCTTAACCAAAGATCAAGACATCCTAGTTTTGGATGGAGATGAGCCAACGACATACAAACAAGAAATGACGAGCCCTGACTCTGCTAAATGGCAAGAGTCCATGAAATCCGAGATGGAATCCATGTCTGAAAATCAAGTATGGGACTTGGTTAATTTGCCCGAAGGTTACAAACCTATCGGATGCAAATGCATTTTCAAATTGAAAACAGACAAAGATGGAAATGTATCTATATACATAGCTAGACTGGTGGAAAAAGGTTACAGGTAAATTCACGGAGTTGATTATGATGAAACCTTTTCGCCAGTTGCAATGCTTAAGTCCGTCCGGATCATCCTAGAGATTGCTACATGTTACAATTACGAAATATAGAAAATGGATATCAAAACCGCCTTCCTTAATGGGATTTTAGAAGAAACTGTGTATATGACACAGCCGAAAGGTTTTGTTAATCCAAGCAATGCCGGGAAGGTATGCAAGCTTAAGAAGTCCATTTATGGACTAAACAGGCAAGCAGAAGTTGGAATCTGGGATTCGATGAAGCCATTAGCAAATTTGGTTTTATTAAGAATCTAGATGAATCTTGTGTCTACAAAAAGGTCAGTGGGAGTGACATCGCATTCCTAGTCTTATATGTTGATGACATATTACTCATTGGAAACAGCACTAAACTGTTAGAGTTCGTAAAGGGCTGGCTGGGAAAGTGTTTTTCAATGAATAACTTGGGAGAGGCACAGTACATATTGGGGATCAAGATCTATAGGGATAGATCTAAGAGGATGATTGGATTGAGCCAAATTACTTATATAGATAAGGTGCTGGCACGATTCAACATGGAAAGGGCCAAAAGAGGGCACCTGCCTATGTCCCATGGCATAACTCTCGGCAAGAAACAGTGTCCACAGACACCTGATGACCGAGAGAGAATGAGTCAGATTCCATACGCTCCACTTATTGAATCAGTCATGTAAGCCATGCTATGTACTAGGTCGGATTAATCGTATGCCTTGAGTGCTACGAACTGATACCAATCAGACCCAGGAGAGGCGCATTGGACTGTGGCCAAGAATATCCTAAAGTACCTGAAAAGGAACAAGGATAAATTCCTGGTCTATGGTGGCTGTAATGATTTGGTTGTTGAAGGTTATACTGACGCGAGCTTCCAAACTGACAGAGATGACTCCAAGTCGTAGTCGGGGTATATATTCTACCTTAATGGAGGAGCGTTTAGTTGGAAGAGTGCTAAGCAGAGCACCACTGTAGATTCTACAACTAAAGCCGAATACTTGACAGCTTCGGAAGTAGCTAAGGAGGCAGTTTGGATTCATAAGTTCATTGGTGAACTTGGTGTTGTACCCTCAATTAAGGGTCCAATAGACCTCTATTGTGATAACAATGGAGCTATTGCTCAGGCTAGGGATCCAAGGGAACACCAGAAGGTAGCCGATCCTCTGACTTAACTTATGTCTCAAGTGAAGCACAACAAGCACGTTGAGGCAATGGGAATCAAGCATTTTGGAGATTGGCTTTGATTTCCCTATATAGATGTTTTAATTAAACTCGATGTCTTAATGTAAAACACTATGTTGAACCATTCAATTTTGGAGCAATTGAATTTTCTGCAAATTTATGATTACTCCATATCTATTTAATTGTGGTTTAAAATTAAATAATGAGTCCATTCAATTTCTGAGAATATTCAAAACAGGGTATTAAGACCATGTCTTGGATAAATAAAAACCTGTTAATTGAACATTGAATATTTTAATCTAAAATTATCCCTGATCGAGGTCTTTTATACGATGGACAATTAATGACCACTTGAGATTAGTGTGTAGTATGATTTATAGCACCGTTTCTTATGCTACAAGGACATGATATTCATAAATCATTTGCACAGGTACTAGTTTGGAACTATACCAGATAGACCTATGAGAATACTTTAAGAGATATCAAATCGTCATAAGTATATTTCTCATTATAACTATCGGAACCTTTTTCCTCGACCATGAGTATTGCAAGTTCTCTAGTTTGAGTACTAGTCTTTTTGATGTTGTCAAACGTCTACCATAAATAGGGATTATAACGGGAACACTCAGGCGACTAGGTCCTCTTAGTAAGGGAAGCTTGCAGTACAAGACTGTGAATGTCCCCCTATTAACAATAGGGAACATGTCTTTGTTGTTTACAAGGCCTCTCGATAAGCGAGACTGTGAAAATGCATGGTCGTGTTTATCGGAAGTCAGACTCGGGAATCGAGAAACACTTCTGGACGTAATAAGGATGACGAAGAATCTAACCTTATAATTCATGAAGAGACATTAAGCGACATAGGAGAAGGGCTATACACAAATTGGACACTTGTCCGGAAGGAAAACTGGGAGACTGAAAGGAATGGTTTCCTTCCAACAAGTGTATTATTCCGGTAAAAGGTTCAGAATTATTAGAAAGATAATTCTTCAGTAAGGTCAAGTGATCGAAATGCCTAGGTGTAGGCCGCTTCCGATCAGTAATATTAATGTACAATTAATATTACAGCTTAATCTTGATTGAACCCTTCGGGTCGAACCCAATCGAATAATCGATCCGAGACGACGAATCAATCCGAAGGATTTGATGAGTCATCAAAGTTTTACGAACAAAGACGTCGGATATAGAGCTTAGAGCGTCGAGACCGAGCGTCGCAAGTCGAGTCGAATTTAGAATTAAACGAGACGTGAAATCAATCAAGTAACAAGTTTGAGTTATGCCGTAGCCTCACATTGGCCTAGCCATGCGAGGGCTAGGCTATCTCGAGCTAGCATGTGCAAGATGAGGAATGGAATGTCGTTGTTAATACACTTTTCCTATCAAATTAATCCTATTTTACCTAAACGAGTATAAAGGCAAGCAAGGGTCGAATCCACGGAGAAACGGGAAATTGTGAAGCTAAGTGCTAACGAAAGAGGCTTGAAAAGGGTGTATATGGTATGAATAAGAGTGGAGTAAAACCATGTAACAAAAAGCTAAGGCTAACAAAATTACTCTAACAATTAACAAAGACTAACAAGGATTAGAAACTATGAGATTAAAAACGCTAAGGGGATCGGGGAACATCAAACTTGGAGATTAAGAGCTTAACATATAGATAATCAAGGATTCACAACCAAGGGATCAAAGATCCTACTTAACACAACCCATTCTCATGCAATTGATTAAGCAATATATAAACTACGATCTATCCTAATATGATCACTCCCGCACATCAATTAAGACATGTAACAATATGGTCAATGGTGCACAACATCAACCATATAACAATAAGCACAAGTTCATACAACAAGGGTTTAAATCCCCAAAAATCAAGTATTTAATCAAATAGCAACCAAGTCATCCATTCCCCTTCCCCTAGCTAAGGTCTAGCCTAGGAGAGAGAAACTACCCATATCAACAATACCCAAAATATTGGCCATAATCAAAATCATAAACATAACTATCAATAATACTTGAAATATGTAATTAAACCAAAATAAAAAAGATTAAGATAGAAAGAGCTCACAAAGCTTCAACTTTGTATTGAAATAAGAAAATGGGTCTTTGAACCTTTAATGGTGAACCACCAAAAATCCAATAGAATGCTCCAATATTGATTACAAGGATGATTAAAGCACTAATCTAGATTAAAGACTAAAGTTTGGATGATAAAAAAACTAATAATCTGAACTTTCTCTCTCTAGAAACTTATACAAGCATTAATAGAGACTATTCTCTCTCTAGAAATGTTCTAAGCACTTTGCCCTAAATGGAATAGCTTCTTTCTTCATTCCCTAAATCAGCATTTAAATAGGAAATAAAACGGGCTGGCCTGACGGACATGCGCGCCCTCTACTTCGATCTGCGCGCCCGCGCAGGATACTGTGCGCGTCTTCTATAGTCATCTTCGTGCCCGCGCAGGTCAGTGTGCGCGCCCTCTACAAAGCGCGCGAGGCATCTACAAGGGACACAATTCTGATTTCATCTCGATTGCGCGCCATCTCACTTGAATTGCGCGCCCGCGTAAAGTGGGAGAGAGGGCTCTCCTGGGCGCGTAGCCTAATCACATGCTCCTCACTTGATTTGCTCATGAAACAGGCTCTCGAAACTATCCCGAACTTTCCTCTACTTCACGTATCGATCGGTTTACCTGCAAAACACAGGAAAACACCCAAAAACAGTACAAAAAGGTAAAGTAGAGGGGAATTACGAGGGAAATGGCATTTTTGTGCAATATATGGGGAAGCACGGCAAAATAGGGCTAAACAAGCGATAAATGGAGGAAAATGGTAAGGAAATGAATCTCGAATAGTTGCATAAATGCCACTTATCAGTGCATCGCAATGCTAGCTGCAAGCCTAGCATGCTAGGCGTGCTAGGCCCATGCATGCTAGCTAGCCACCGCAAGCATCGCAGCCTTGCGTGTGTGCTAGCATGCCATGCACCCAGCCATCGCAAGGCTAGGCCTTGCTAGAATATTAGGCGTTGGCGCACAGTTAGCCTAACAAGCATCACAAGGCTAGGCCTTGCTAGCATGCTAGGCGCTGGCAACAGCAGCATAACACAGCACCACGCACCAAGCAGCAGCGAGGTATTGCGTGCTGGCAGGCCTCGTGCTTGCTGGCTGCGCAAGCATGCTGGTTGTGTGCGTGTGCCTCGCATAGCAGCGCCCAGCACCACGCACCAAGCAGCAGCGAAGCATTGCGTGCTTGCTGGCCTTGTGCTGGCTGGCTGCGCATGCATGCGGGCTATGTGCGTGTGTGCTCGTTGGCTGGCCAGGCTTCCCAGCCTTGGTGCTAGGCGCCAGTTGGCAGCCTTGGTAGCCAAGGCAGGCTGCCAGCCAACTACTTGGAGAGGAGGGTCGATTTTCTTGTGGGGACCAAGGGTGTGAGCTTTGCCTTGGGGGGCAAGGCTATGGTCTCCCCCCCTGGAAATGGTCCTCACCTAATCTCTTATCCTCCTTATGCCACTTGTAACTTATTGATTATATTGCAATTTTATTTTTTAGTTTGATTAAAATAAAATGGGAAAATTGCAAATCTCCCACATTGATTGAGAATGGAAATTCAAGGTTCATTTCCCTATAAATACCATGGTTTTGAGATTTGGGAAGAACACTTGAGTGGAACTAAAAAGGCATCTCCTTAGAAAAGTGAGAAAACCTTAAGTTCGTAAAACTCTAGTTTTTATTGGTCGTGTCCCGACTAACCTTCGAGACTTGAACCGTTCGGGTCGGGTTCGTGGGTACGAGCTGTCGGAGACCTTCGCATTTGCAGGGTTCAAGTTTTGAAGTAAGAGCTCGAGATTCGAGCGAAGCACGCGCAAAGTATAAGAATGTCTTTTCCTTCTCTTTATTAATTATTGTTTAATTTTTTATTGCATTCTTAGTTGCCTTAATGAGTGGGCGAATCTTGGGCAGGTTTCTCTTCCACGTAGAGTCGTACTCTACGAAACCCAACAGCACAAGCATCGCAAGATGCGTGCATACGTGTGGTGTGGTTGTGGATGCGTGGCTAGGCATGCTAGCATAGCAGCGCTAGCCATTGCATCATGATAGGCATAGGCTAGCACAGCCCACAATCATCGCAAGCATGGTGCGTTGCGTGCTTGCTAGCATGCTAGGCCAAGCACCCATCCATCGCTAGCACCAAGCATCGCACATGCCTAGTAGTGTGCTGCGCATGTAAGTGCTAGGTCGCGCGTGCTTGCTAGCCAAGCTGGCCTGGCATTGCTACATGCTGTGCTTGCGTGCCAGCGTAGGGGCACCAAGCAGCATCACGCTATGCGTGCTAGGCCTCGCATAGCAACAGCCTAGCACATCGCATAGCAGCGCATAGGCAAAAGCCTAGCATGCGTGGCTTGCTAGCAGCACGCATGCATAGGCGTACTGGCTGGCTTGATATGCATGCGATGTGGGTCGGCTGGCTGGGCTGCCCAGCCTTGGTGCTAGGCGCCAGCTAGCAGCCTTGGCAGCCAAGGCAAGCTACCAGCCAGCCAAGTGGTAGAGTGGTCCGGTTTTGAGTGGTGATCGATTTCAAGGGCCTTGCTTGATGAGCAAGGTTATGGTCCCCCCCCCTGAAATGGTCCTCACCTAATACTTCCTCTCCCATTTCCACCTGTAGCTTGTTGATTGATTTAGCATTTTAATTATTTTTTATTAAAAAAAATAAGGGAAATTGGAAATCTCCCACATTGATTGAGAATGGGAAATCAAGGTTCATTTTCCTATAAATACCCAAGTTTTGGGTTTTAGGAAACTCACTTAAGTGGAACTAAAAGGGCATCTCCTTAGTAAAGTGAGAAAACCTTAAGTTCGTAATACTCTAGTTTTTAGTGGTCAAGTCCCGACTAACCTTCGGGACTACGACCGTTCGGGTCGAGTCGAGGGTGCGACCCGTAGGAGGCTGTCACACTTGCGAGGCTCAGGCTTTAAAGTAAGAGCTCATGAATCGAGCGAAGCACGCGTCAAGGATAAGAATGTCCTTTCTCTTTCTCTCTTTTATGTTGTTAATTATGTGACTAAATATTTAGTTGCTTTAATTAGTGAGCGGGTCTTGGACGAGTTTCTCTTCCGCGTAGCGTTAGACGCTACGAAACCCAATAGGACAACTTCGTAGTTGGGAACCTAAGTTAAGACTAAAAAAATAAAACCTATCCTATACGCGTCACAAATAATCACACAAACAGATAAGCATACGAGAGCAACTGTCAAAGCATACAATGACATTCTAAGGTCAAGGCTTGGGTGTCTAACGGTACCATATCTTACAAAACGATGTATGAATCAATCACTCAATGTGTTGACCCATGACATAAATCTCCCAACATTTTGTTAGCAATATAGGTGGGATGATTGTTATTGATTTTGGGATAGAAGCTTGGTGTTTGCGACTCCTAGTCAATGAGTCAATCCCCAATGGTTACAAGGTGCTTATCATTGAAATCATGCAATGTTGCTTGTTTGGCTTTTACTTATGTGAAGAAGGAAGATATATGTGTTCAAGTCTCGCTATCTAACTAGAGGTTATCCAAGTTAGCTTTCGCTTCAACTCATAGGTAACCTAAGTTGGAAACCTTGAGCAATAACCAAAAAATAATCTTGTAACCTCTAAGACCCCAGTGGAGTCGCCACTGTGAGGAGGGTGTTCCCGTCGTTGGGGATCCTACTGCCTCTATGCCCATGTCCCTTTAAAGCCTAGGACTTTACACTTTTTAAGGTGTGTTAGGATTTGAATTCCTAACTATTTGGGGGACCTTGAATTAGAATTGATTCTATCATTACAACTTTTTTTGTAAGAAACTAATTGGGAGTCGCCAATGAGTTTTAGGAAAACTCATAAACCATGTTCATGCCTTTTTCCCAAGTAGAGTTCAAATGATATTTAGCATGCATCAAAGTTTACCCATGCCCAAATTGGTCTACTTGTACCAGAAATAAGTTCAGGAGCGAGGGTACCAAAATAACATTCCCTTTAAGGGGGAATCGCTATCCTAGCCCAAGTGTGGCTTCTACTAGCTCTTCCTTTTTCACAATTTCATCACCAAACAATATATGCAACGTGATACCTAAAACAAAGTTAGTTGATTTTATTTACACGCGTTAATCACAAAAAGATTACATTGCAACGATTGTCGTTATTCTTATTTATTCCAAATTTGTGAAAAGACTAATAAATATACAAGATTTTCCTTGGCTTAGGTGATAAAACAATCAACTAATTATTCAATTCTAGTCTTTAATTAACGCAAGAATACTATGTGAAATTAATTAATTAAAGTGTATTTAAAGTGATCAAACAACACAAATTAATTAATTAAAGTTATTTAGGACAAGAAAAATAATGTGATTTATCTAAATGCTCGGAAATTTACCACTTTTCCTTGCAGATCTTCAGAACACTTATGGACTCCTTGTTTGTGAACCTCCACCATGAGAACAAAACAATTAGAGGGTGAGTGTTTAGTACGAAAGGGTTAAGGGCAGCCTGAGTGACCTCCTCATTGGGAGCGTCGGGCATTACCTCATCAAGGACGTATTCCTTTTGCTCCTGCATTAGTACAATGCGGAGATTTCTTTGCCAATCAAGAAAGTTTGGCCCACTCAACTTCTCCTTATCGAGAATTGAGCGTAAAGAGAATTGATTGTTGTTTGAGTTACTTGCAGACATGGTTCTACAATTGAAAGAATTTGAAATGAAAAACCATTCATATATCAATTAGTTGAAATTTAAAACGTTCATGCATATATTCAATCCTATTGAGCATTTTATCCACGCATTTAAAATTGTCCCTTATGGGCGAAAATAAAATGATTCCAAGATCCCAAAGATAAATAAATGGCTAAGCATGCTTTGGCTTGTCTTAATCATTAAATATCTTAAGGTAAGTAATCTAATTGCTAATAGTTCCAAGCTACTCTCGGTTTGATAAAATGTCGCATCTAATGCATTCTTGACATTTTATCTCTTTTGCCACGACATCTAAGGACTCCTTACTGATATCGTTGAGCTTAACCAAGACAACTTGTATACCTAGTATACCTTACGTTCCTAGGGAAGTAGTGATGCCTCGCTTTGGCGTCATCCGTCACGTACGCGCATTAGTTCGGAAAGTGTTGTTCTTGGAACAGAAAATTTTAGCTCAATATTATTAAGGGACCTAGGGTTTCTATGTTGGTTGATTTAAGTGAACTTAACTAATCGTCGCAACATAATAGAAATCCTAGACATGCATCTAGCAATCATATATAATAACAATATATATAAGGCATAAAATAAATGCGTTTGGCAACTAGCATGACCCCTTGAAATCTTCAATTTCCATGGGTCTTCATCTTGGCTCGTCTTCGTCGAAACGCCGTCTTGAGGCATCTTGGCCAAAATGAAATAAAAGAAGCTAGCTAGAACGACTAAGATTAATCTAATAGTACAAAAATACTTAACGGTTCGCAGACCGTATTTAGATTTACAAAAATACATAACGGAACACAGTCCGTATTTTCTATCCTAGTCGGGCCCCACTAGTTGCCATTTTCAAAGACCTGTTTTGAATAACAATCTTCCATTCATCCATTCACTATTTGTGAATGGCCCATGCAATTTTACAAAATCAATAATTAAACACGCAAAACTAGTAACTAACTTAGGTGGTTAATCCAGTTAACGCGCCTAATTAAAACTAGTCAAAGTTGTTTAATCCATTATTTCAAAACGCAAAATGCTTACGCACTTAATTAAGCTCCAACTAAATTCCGCATCCTTACTTAATTAATCCGATTAATTAAGTCGGCATAACCCAAAATTTGTCAAAATTTTGCAAAATCGAAAATCGAGGTTTTTAGCCTCGTTAAAATAATTACCAAAAATATTTTAAAATTGAAAAATTTGCAAAATTGCATAGCTCAAACATTAAGCAACAACTTCCCACAAAATCCCTAGTGGGTGTGCACCATGGCTACTAGGCAGCCCATGGCCCTGCGCCATGGTGCGAGGTGCTGGCAGCTAGCAGGCATGCCTAGCACAGCCTGCCTTGCTAGCTAGCACCAGCATCATGCTGCGCATGCTACGCATGCTAGCTGCTTGCTGGCGCAGGCAGCAGTGGGCTGGCTGGCTGGGGCTTGCTGCCCAGTAGCACCACAAGCGCACCAGTAGCCTAAGGCCCACGCTTTACACAGCTGCCTCCTCGCCACACAACAGCGCACAGCAACATCATGGCACACCCCTGTGCGCACCATAGGCAGCCACATGTGGGCTGCTGGGCAGCTCGGCTAGCCTTGGTGACGCTTGGGTGTTTTTGCCTTGATTTGCGTGCCAATTCTCGAAATTATTTCTGATTTGTGTGAAATAATTAATTCTAAATTACATTTTAGAATTAATTTGAGGGAAAATAAAATAAAATAAAATTAAGTCCTACTTAAATAAAATTTATTTTATTGGTGCACAAGCCTAAATTATCCAAAAATTTCAATTTTGAACAAAATTAGGTCTATCTTTATGCTTAAAATAAAATGAGCTATGTCCATGATTAATCTTGCCAATATGCAAATTAATAATGGGTTTGACAAATGGGATTTAGAAAAATAAATTAACCATCAAATGATAAAAATTTTCCAACTTGCATACTTGTGCAAAATTGTCAACATTACATCTTCCAATATGAAGATTAATCAAATTTTACTCACAAGTAATTGAACTTGATGGATTTTAATCAACCAAACATGAAAAATCCAAACTTTGTTCAACATGGAATTTTGGGTTAGGGTTCCAATAATTTAAACCTTTAAAGATTAGAACTTTAACATTATAGGAGCTTAAAATTACAAGATCACAACAAGTTTTCACACTTTATTGCAATTTATTTGCAAAATTTGTGAAAAACAAGTTTATGTGAAAAAATGTTATATCAACTTAAGCATTAATAAAAACTTCATTATTATGCTTAAGGATATTTTAAAACCAGTAGATTAGTGATGCAAATGTGCATTTAATCTAACCTTGTAATGCTTGCATTAATCAAGGCTTAAAAAGAATTAAAATTTTCGTTGAAAAACAAAAAACCCCATAAAAAATGGGTTTCTGGTTCGAATTTGGCTTCTAGACAGGTCTAAAAGGATTGAATCTAATCTAGAACGTTGATTCCACCCAAAAATCACTATTTTTGAGCCAAAATCTGGGTTCGACAGCCAAATCGAAAATAAAATCGAGTTTTAAAATTAATTAAAACGAGCATCTAATCTAATTAGAAGAACATGAACCAGAAAAATAAATTCTTTTAAAACACCTTAATTAAAAAATAATTGCAAAAATTAAAAGGAGCGTGGCTCCGATACCGCTGTAAGGTTTCGTAGTGACCCGACACTACGCGGAAGGAAACCCACCAAGTCCCTCCCCTTAATTAAAATAATTAACAAGCATATTAAACTTAATCAAACAAGATTAAGAACAAGAATTACACCTTTGTCGCGTGCTTCGCTCCTAAAGAGCTCTTACTTCAAAATCCCGAAAACACGAGATCTCCGACGGATCGTACCCTCGACCCGACCCGAGCGTCCTAAGTCTTGAAGGTTAGTCAAGACCCGGACAAAATAACTATGATTTTTACGAATCAAAGGTTTACTCTTACTTAGAGTTGCCTTTTTGATTCTACTCAAGGTTGTTCATTTCCCAATACCCAAGCTTGGTATTTATAGGGAAATGAACCCTTGAACTTCATTCCCCAACCAATGTGGGAGAATGAATAATTTGCTAATTAATTTATTTCTAAAATAAATTAATAATTAAATTCAATAACAATGCAACAAGTGTCAAAGGGAGAGAGAATGTTAGGTGAGGACCATGGAGAGGTGGGGGGGACCATTGCCTTGCTCCCCAAGGATTTCCCAAAGCCTTGGTCCCCACCCTCACAAAACCGCCTCACCCAAAAGGGCTGCTGGGCTGCTGCCAGCTAGCACGCCAGCTAGCAGTGCCAGCCAGCCCAGCCAGCTAGCACCAGATTGCCTAGCAGCCTCGCATGCTTGGTGCTGGTGCGTGCCAGTGCTAGGCGTTGGTGCGTGCTGGCGCTGGTGCTAGCCTTCGCATCCCACGCACCACACGTATCATCGCTGCACCCCTTCGCACATGCTCGCACACCCAGCATGCGTGCTGCTAGCGAGCCACGGATGTTGGCCCCTTTGCCTCGCCAGCCACACGCACCATCCTCACAGCATCCCTCGCACATGCACTAGCTACGCAACATGTGCACTAGTCATGCACAGCGTGCATTGGCCTCGCACCACACGCACACCCACGCATCACACAGCAGCCTTGGTGCGTGGTGATGCTGGGCTGCTATGCATGGCCTAGCAATATGCTGGCGCCCAGGCCCTCGCACATGCATGGCACGCTGCTTGGTGCTGCCATGCGAAGGCTAGCACACAAGCCAGCACGCATGCTGCGATGGGCTGCTTGGTGCACCTGGTGCCTGCGATGGCAGCGATGGTGCCTGGGCATCATGCTAGCACGCTACTAGCTGCGATGGTGCTCCTAGCGCTTGTGGTGCTTGCGATAGGCAGCGATGGTGCCTAGGCATCATGCTAGGGCTGCGATAGCGCCTAGGCGTGATACTAGGGCTGCGATAGGTTTCCATGGCGCGCTTAGGCTGCGATGGTGCACCTAGGCTGCGATGGTGCGCCTAGCACACCTAGTTTGCTTAGGCTTGCGCCTAGCCATGCTAGGTGCATGCTAGCCTGAACTAGCCTAGTATCCACATGGCTAGGCCAGTGTGGTGCTAGGGCTATGTTCATACTTGTTGCTTTGTGATTTCGCGACGCTCTGTCTCAATGCCCTAGGCTCGATATCCGACGTCTGTATTCATAAAACTCTGCTGACTCATTAAATCCTTTCGGATTAATTCGTCGTCTCGGATCGGTGATTCGATTGGGTTCGACCCGAAGGGTTCAGTTAAGATTAAGCTGTAACATCAATTGTACATTGATATTACTGATCGGAAGCGGCCTCCACTTAGGCATTCCGATCACTTGACCTTACTGAAAAATTAGCTCTGTAATAATTCTGAACCCTCTATCGGAAGAATACACTTGTTGGAAGGACACCATTCCTTTCAAATGGTCTTCCCATTGCAAGAAAGTCACACATCTAATGGCTAATTTCATCTCGGAAGATTGGAAGGAAAAGCTCTCCTTCTATTTTCCGGACATTTTCCTCAAATCATTTGAGGATGTTGTCAACATAGGGGGTTAAGGAGATGTTTAAACCTTTAAATTTCAATTTTAAAACGCTTAAAAATTGCCTCAATTTACGTGCGGAAATATGTCTCGATTTGCATATTACAATTTGTTTCATGAAAAAAAATTGTTTGATTAAAGTTTTGAGGGACATTATGATATTTAAATATCAAATTGTGAAGTCAAAATTAGAAAAAAGGATCAAATGCCCTACACTAATGTTGTATTTCACAGGATATTATGGTAGAAAATAAGTCAAAATTACAATGTTATCATGTGGAATAAAAAAAAAAGGGTAATAAATGAAGAAACCCAAATTACAATAGTACAATTCTTCTAAAGAAAAAAAGTTACAATAGTATAAAATGAAAAATGTCAATAAAAATTGCATAATATAAAATTTTTGCTAATAAAAAAAAATAAAAAATCCCAATTAAAATTGTATAATATCTCCGTTTCATATTATTTACAACGATATGACATAAAGTGTGAGTGAAAAAATCTAATCGTTGCAAATAATACAAAACGGAGATAGGAAATAAAATGCACCTTAATTTTTACCAAACAACCATAAATTAGATTTGTTTTATCGGTTGAATAATCCATGATTACCACACCAGTGGTCAGTGGACAATGTAGATGACGAAAGAGGTGATCATATAGGGCCATGAACCTTAGTTTACACAATAATGAGTTAATTTTATCAAAAGAAATGAAAAAGGAACAAAGAGTGGGGTTAGTTGGCACTCAGAAAAATGAGTGTGAAACAGCAAATTGTTTAGAGAAGGCTAGTTAAGAAATAGTTGGCACTTGTGTCAGTAATTTCATATATAAAACTTGAATAAAATAAAAAATTAATAAAACAAAAAGTAAATATACTACCAACAAGCTTGGGCTACAAGAGAAGCACCTCTCAAGTCTTAACTCTGCTCTTCCAAGTCCCCATTTATTTACTAATTAAAACAAATCAATGCATTTCTCTGATACATGTAATTATTATTTTTAAAGCTTAGATAAAAGATTACATAAAAGTTAAAGTAATTTTTTTTAAAAAAAATAAAATAAATTATTGAAGTTCTTAGGAAATGATTTTACCAAACAAAGAGCAGTTGGCAGTAGTTGTTAGACTGTATTAAAAAATAATGTACGTCACCATTTGCTTCAGCAGGTAACCAATCTTTTACCACCCTTTTTTCCTTCTCTCTCCTAAATCACAATCATTACACTCTCTCTTTCTTCCTTACCTTCTAGTATTACATTACTATAATCTAATCTAATCTAATCTACTCCCATTATCATTATTATTATTATTATTATTATTATTATTATTATTATTATTATTATTATTCCTGTGATCCATACTATTTATTTTTATTATATTTTTTATGCTTCAATTCAATTCACTCTCCTTTGAATTTCTGGAAATCTCATTCTGAAAATTGAACAAATATAACAAAATTTGATCCATTATTATTGAAAGTATTTGATACCCATTTCGATTCGAACTGTCGATTTGATTACAGAGTTGTCATTCTTGATCCCTTCTGTTTATGGTAGCCCAGATCATTTTTTTTCGTTTTTTGTTTATTATTTGTAGTGAATAAATAAAAGGTAGAACGAAGAAGAACAAGAAAAGGGAATCTGCTTTCTTTATGCAACTCTGGTGAGCTGTTAATAGTGCTATTCGTTTCTTCTTTGTTTGCAAAACTTTATGCTTCTGAAAAATTCATCACTTTCTTGTCGGTTATTTATTTGATGCAGTATTACGTATGTCACTTGATTGATCTTTTAGCAATGGGATAACTTAGCTAAGTAGTCATGAATAATATTATCGGGTCAAGTTTACTAAAGAAGCGCAAACCTAAATCATCCTTACGAATTATATACAATGACCCGTGGTGTAACGACTTTTAGATACGGGGTAGTAGATTTTATGCCTGATACAAAGGATTTACACAATCCCAATTCATTTTTTTTGGGTTATATTCATAGGATGCTGAATTAAGAGCCTTCTTTTTTTACTTTAGCTCATCTCTAGTCAGTGTCTATAAAAAGCTGCAAAGGTAGTTTGTTCCTTGTTAAGTCATACAAGATATCAGCAAGCTCATTTTTGGTCAAAGTCACTTTGGCTTTAGTTGCTGTAACTCCTTTACTTAATTTATCAATTTTTTGTTCCTCTTTTGTGTACTGGGTTTGTGTTAGTTTGTTGAATTCTGAGCTCTTTTTTGTTTTATTTGTGTAATTATATATCAACAATGAACTTACGTTTTGGGGTCTTTTTGGTTATTGTTTTCTAGAATATGGGTGATGATGGGAGTAGTAGTCAAATGGGGTTCCATTATAATGGTGAAATTATACCCAATTCGCCGTCTTCGGGTATGATCTCAAGATCTACGACATTAAGTTCAATTTATGGTTCTAATTGGGATCAAATGGTTTCACTTGGTAATCAAAGTGGAAATTATGGTGCTTCTTCTATGGTTTCTAGTGGCGAATTGACAAAATCGTCTTCCTATCCTTTGTTAATTGAATCCCAAGGGGTTAGCAGTTCACACCTTGGTAACTACCCTGCTGATCCGAACCTTGCTCATCAGATGTTGCCAAAGCTTCCGATGTTTGGGGGCCGGAATTTCCCTGAAATTGTTGGTCCTTTTGGATTACATGGGGGTTCACAGTCTCACTTTCCTCAATCATATGCCTCCAATAGAAGGGGCATTGATGAGAACTCATCGGCGAATGTTACACAGACTGAACGAGGCTGTCAAATCGCCGATGGGAGAGCTGTAGGAGTATCACCAAATGGCAAGAGGAAACGAGACTCCGAGTCTCCTTCTCCGACTAATGAGGTATATATCAGCTTATATAACTTGATTGACTTGTTTAATTTGTGAAAATGTATTTGCAATTTGATTGATTAATGTGTTGTGTTTGACAAATGTGTCAATTTCTTGTTGCTGTTTGGTTATTGTAGTAAATGTATAGTATTTGATTAGCTAGATAATGTGATGGAGTCCTGATTTAGATTACTGGGCTTATATCAATTTCAATCGATCAATCAAAGCCTTAATCTAATAAGTGGGGTTTGGGCTTATATTAGTGATGACCTCTAATGGTTTCTGTATCTTGAGCTGGTTGATTCATTGATGCAATTAGTTGATTAATATGCTGGATTTTGTGCATGATAGACTACTGATGGAGACCCGCAGAAAGATAATTCAAGTGATGTGTCAGGTCAAAAGGGACACGATGATCAGAAAAAGAGAAACGAGCCAAATGCTGTTGCCAATTCGTCCAGTCCACAAGCAGGAAAACAAGTGAAAGATAACTCTCAAAGTGAAGAGGCTCCAAAGCAAAATTACATTCATGTGAGGGCTAGACGCGGTCAGGCTACAAATAGTCACAGCCTTGCGGAAAGGGTAATCAGTTTGAACACCTTAGCTTGTGGTATAAACTTAAAATTTAATGTATATGTTCTGAACATGGAACCATGTCCTATTGATTAGGTGAGGAGAGAGAAGATAAGTGAGAGAATGAGACTTCTTCAAGAACTTGTTCCTGGGTGTAATAAGGTGACTAAATTTTCCTTTACTTGTTAGTTGCGGTAGAAACTAATTTTTCGTGTTAACTAAGTTGATCATGATTTGTTTAACTATTTCAAGATTACTGGGAAAGCTGTGATGCTAGATGAGATAATCAATTATGTTCAATCACTCCAGCAGCAGGTTGAGGTGCGTAATTTGTTTTGATTTAGCCCTTTGTTGCTCGGATACTGTCTTTGAAAAAATTTGTACCTTCACTTAAAGCAGATTAGACCTCATAAACCGATAAACAAGTGTGAAAAAGTTAATTGATTGATAAAATAAGTTTAAAATGCATATTGGTACCTTCATCTTGTATGATTTGTCTGTTCTTAAAAAGCATAAAATGGATATATATCTTCTTAAATGTTGCTCATTAATTTTGGAAGTCCCATTTTCAAAGAAAACCAGTTACAGCATGTCACATGTATCTATTTTTAGATTTGGTACATGTCCTTGCCATTGTTGTGGACTGCTACATTTTAGGTTTGAAACCTTCTTTGCTTTAATTGATTTCGGTTTCAATTTCCTGAAAAAACAGCATTTGCATCTAGACGTACATTTACTTTATTACAGTTCCGTTGTTTTCAGCTAACAAATGATTACTTGAAGTTGCCTGAGTTTCTACTTTTTATTGGAACAAAACATAAATTGTTTTAATCTTGAAATGAACATAAACACTCGTTGCTTCTTACAGAACTTATTGGAGCTTATCAGAACTTACATAGTAAATTTTTTGAGGTGACTTAATAGTACTGCGATTATTGTTAATTGCTGATAGCACATGTTAGTTTTGGTTTGGGAACCCATTTTTCCCTTCAAATTCTTGGGGACCTTAAAAGCTTGCTGACCATTTTTTTGTTCCTTGTTACAGTTTCTGTCAATGAAACTTTCCACCGTGAACCCTGAGCTGAACTTTGATATTGAGAGACTTCTAACCAAAGATGTAAGCAAAAGTTCTTCAAAAGACTTGTTAATTCCATATTCAATTACACAATAATTGAGCTAGTGTTGAGCTTGCTCTCATTTCCTCTTGCTTAGATTCTGCACTCACGAGGTAATGAATCGTCTGCACTGGGATTTAACCAAGGAATGGGCTCTGCCCATCCATTTTCTCAAGGAATCCATCAAAGTTTGACTGCTATGCCAAATTCAGCGTTGCAATATCATCACATGCCTCAAGTAAGCCCCTCAAACTCCTTAAAATAAAGTAACTTGCCTGTTTTCATAGTGTAAAAAAAATAATGTAACATGTTTATTTTCCTGGCTTATACAGGCTGTATGGGATAGTGACCTGCAAAGTCTTCTTCATATGGGTTTTGACTCTAACTCTGCTGTTGGTGGTCTAGGACCAAATGGTAGGAAAAATTAAATATATTTTCCGTATTTACTTTGTATTATTATTTTCAATAAAATTACTTTTATTGATATTATGATTGTAGCTGAAATTTTATCCTTGGAACTGTGACAGGTAGCTCAAAGACTGAGCTGTAGGATTATTATGGAAAATACGCAGGTTCTGATCTCTCCTAACAGGAAACTCAATATTTAGTTTACTGCGCATTTGACTCAACTAGAAAAACGAAGAAAAAGATTATTTTTGCAGGAAAAATGGAAAATTAAGGCTGTAGTGTGGTGTTGTATAGGTGTTCAGTTCCTGACTTTTCTTCGAGTTTTAGAGAAGAAGGTGACTTGTTAGATTCACAACTTCTTTGTAAATTGAGAAAGCTGTTTCAAAACTTGTTAAAGACAATCGATTTTTTTTTTTACCCAACATTAACTTGCGAATGCAAAGCTTTGAAATGTTTTTATTGCTATGATTAGTAGGAATTTTTTTTTGTAAAGAGATCCAAGTTTAAATTTGATGATTGATAGTATGAGAAGTGAGATTGGGCTTTTTTTCTTATGCTTGTGTCAATTACAAGTTTAACAATCGATTACTTGTTCATCTTTGTTACAATATTGTGTGGTTGTAACCTGTAAGGTCCATGGACCTTTCTCCTCCCGGGTTTGGGATCATGTCCAATCTTGTGTCTCATGTCTTATGTTGGCATGCTAGTGTCGTGTTCGTAATATTTAATCAAATGGCACCCTCGCCGCACCTGCTGTTGCGGAATCCATTGTTTCTCTGCGTATGAGAGGTACTCAATTAGACTATTTTGATTATACCAGCCTGAAAAAAGGTTGAAGTGTTGCTTAAATGGGAGGGTAGAAAGTTCTCTCTGATCTGCTGCTTCCTTTATTTTTCTTAAATGCGTATATGACTATGTTAGATCTCATATGACTCTTTGATCATTTAAAAAAAGCACAAACTTCCGTAAAAAGCATGTATATGAATAGTACAATTAAAATAGAGGGAGTACTTCCTTGGTTAAATTTAGATGATTAGTCAATCATCTTTACACAAGTTATTTTGACTGTATTATGTAATTACTCGTGTAGTCAATATAATTTTAAGGTGGAGGAGGATGTACCAAGCTTAGTATATCCAACCTTTCATTCTTTAAAAAATTAAAAAAAAAATAAAGAAAAGAGCATACTACTATTTTCTAAAAAACATTCGTTTTTGAGTCATTAAACCAGGGTTAAAAAATGCAGCCGTATCATAACGTATCGGGCAAGTTGTAGCGGTTTTCAATCTTACCGAACCGAGATTTAGCGATTTGATGCGGGTTATTATAATACACCGCATTTTTGGACTGAATCGTTCTAGAAATCGCGTCAATTCGCGATTTTTTCTTCGACTCCATTGAAAAATAGAGAGAAATGGAAAGAGAAAGAGGAGAGAGAAAGACCAGAAGAGGAGAGAGAGAGAGAGGGGGGGGGGTGCTCTGATATTTGAGTGGGGGTGTGAAGTGAGCTGTCAGATAGGTGAGGTTAGGAAGTGGGTATTGGACAAGTGTCATTTACCATTACTTTTTGCTTTTGACCTTTTATTTTCTTTTTACTCTCTATTTATGTGTTACCCAATGCTTACAGTAGAAGACAATTTATTTTAGAGGAATTGAAGTAATAATTGAAAATTATTAAAATAATACTTCCTCCGTTCTATTAATATTGCAACAATAGACTTTTTACACTATTCATCACTCTTGTTTGACCATATAATATGATTTATACGTTAAGTAAAATATAGTCATGTGGGATCTTGTTGGATTCGTCTCATAAAATACTTTCACAATATCAAATTTTTATAATTTTTACTCTTACACAATTATAGATATTTAGCATATAAAATGTGCTTTGGGATGCGTAATTTCTTCCTTGTTGCAATATTAATAAAACAGGGGAAGTACTAATTTTAATTATTAGAAAATGATAAAACTTTAATTTTTTAATATTTATGAGTTGTAATATTGATAAAACATATAAAATTATAAAACTAAAATTCGTTCCCTATATCCACGATAACTGCATCAATTCTGTTACCGCGACACGTTATTGTTATCGTGATCTCGACCGAAACTGTGCCCGAAATCGCATTTTCGAACAATGCATTAAATTGAATTATTTGCTTCGTAATTGAAGGGGTTTGGTAATTATTTTCCATATTAAAAGGATTTCAATTTAGAAATTTGTATATTTCTCCATATTTTCAATTATTTGAATTTTTTTAGCGAGAGAAATAGAAAAACTTAAGAGAAAATTTTGAAAAAGAGAAATTCCAACGATGGAAGTGACGGAGGCGCATTCAGAATTTTGTCATGATTTTGATTGTCGTTTTGTTAATGGTGTGATTGATAAACCTGTATGTTGAATTTGAAATCAATGTGACAAAGGTTGAAAATTGTTACACCCAAAATTGAAATTTTGGATTTTCTTGACTTTGACCTATTGACCCTAGAATATGTAATTTAGAATTATACTAAGGGTTTTGGTTAAATGAGGGGAGTAAAATAGAATGATTGAACTTATACAGATAGCCCAAGAAAAGGAACAAACCAGTTTGGAAGCAAACAAGACATTGATTTTGGTAATTAAATTGAATTATTTGCTCCGAAATTGAAGGAGTTTGGTAATTATTTTCCATATTGAAAGGATTTCAATTTAGAAATTTGTATATTTCTCCATATTTTCAATTATTTGAATTTTTTTAGAGAGAGAAATAGAAAAACTTAAGAGAAAATTTTGAGAAAGAGAAATTCCAACGACGGAAGTGACGGAGGCGCATTCAGAATTTTGTCATGATTTTGATCGTCGTTTTGTTAATGGTGTGATTGTTGAACCTATATGTTGAATTTGAAATCAATGTGACAAAGGTTGAAAATTGTTACACCCAAAATTGAAATTTTGGATTTTCTTGACTTTGACCTATTGACCGTGGAATATGGAATTTAGAATTATACTAATGGTTTTGGTCAAACGAGGGGAGTAAAATAGAATGACTAAACTTAAACAGATAGCCCAAGAAAAGGAACAAACCGGTTTGGAAGAAAACAAGACATTGATTTTAGAAGGAGAGTTGACGCCAAGAAGAATAACTGCACAACAGTTATTGGAGTCAGCAAAAATCGCTCTAAGTTTTGTCTATAAATAGAAGTGAAGAAACTAAAGGAAGGCATCAACAAATCAATGAACAACAAACACTTCATTTTCTTTAGCCTTTCTTTTTAGCTTCCTTAGTTTTCCCTTGGCTTAATAGTCAAGCGATAGTTTAGTTTCTTAGCATGTCTTGAAGATCAACCGTCTTTTCCAATTGTATGAACATGGAGGTAACCTTTTATTCAGCTTTTACAATTGTAGACCTAACTTTATTTTTCAATTAATGGAGAGAATTTGCATCTTTTGTCACATGTTTGATTTCTTTAAGAAATCTAACTTGTTTAATTTATGTGCGAAAAACTTCTTTACTGTTTGTTTTGTTACATTAGGGAGGTTTCAATCTTCTGAAACTAGTAACAAGACGGGCAACCCCTTAACACTGTAGAATAAGATAGGGTATTTGACTTATTGGCAAAGAACAATATTTACCTCAACTAGTTTTTTACCGACCACGGTGGGAGAACACTAAACTAAATCCATTTAAATCTGCGCATTTGGAAGTTTTCCAATGTCTCCTAAGCGTTCAGCACGTAAAGAAACTACTTAGGAAGATGCTAATTCATCTGAACACAACCTTGAGACCATTTTAGAGGATCAACAAGATCTAGAAAATTAACTGCAAACTGAATACACGACACACTCTTCTAAACAACTCAAGCCTTAAACGCAAAGGCAGGATGAGTTGATTCTCAATATAGGAGAAAGTCATTCTCCAACCAAAAATCTACTCAATACAATATATACAAAATATGTAGATATTGTAAAGTATCTAATGGAAGATCTAAAAGAAGTAATAGAAATAAGTTTGATAACTAAAATCGTGTCATAGTAGAAGAAACCGCCAAAGTGATAACTGCCAAGTTAAGGAATTTAGGCTCCAGTTCTCAACAATCGGTTACCAAATAAGTGGATAGTATCATTCTAGATAGCAATGAAGCTCTAAACGCTACTAACGTGGCTTTAAAAAAAGTAAAGAAATGGAAGTAGTTATAAGGCTGAACCCTTAGTGGAGAAACATAACCAATTTTTCTTAATTATCAATGAGAAGTTAGTGAGTGTTCTAACTGCTTAGGGTATGTAGTGGGATTACTGAAACAAATCAAAGGGAGAATATCCTTCTGCGATACCCTAGAATAGAAAATATGACTAGATCTCATGCAAATCTGCCCCATCTGTCGATACCGAGAAGTATCCTTCCTATTGGCACTGATGAAGGGTATAGGGCACAAGGAAGAGTTAGTGGTTCATGATCAGGTTATGAGTCAGGCTATAATCATAACGGTCTAGGTCCGTCTTCCTCGTCTTTTTCCCCACTTGTTACTTCATACCCATTAACCTCTTCAATGGGAACAATACCTTTTACAGAAGTAGAGGTTGGAGTTAGTTACACCAACTATGGTATTGGAAACCTGCAAGGTCCAGCATGCCATACACAAGCTGTTGCATCTGCATAAAGGGTGCCTTCTCAGCCTATTGGTGTACAAGGTCCTTAGTCTTACACACAACCTATGAATTATAACGAATATTAATATAGATATCCAAACACTAGTCATCCTACACAAGGTTGTTCATGTAACCAGGGTCAAACTAGTGGCCCATTTGGTGAAAAATATCCAACGATCTCTCAGCCAAATCCTAGTGTTTTATCGCGTACTTGTGGAACGCAATGTAGTGAATGCTGGATATAGGGGTTTCCATAATCTTCAAGGGAATCCACAAAATCCTTTTCGTATGCATGAAGCATCATTCCAACCTAATGGCTTAATGCATGGTCAACCTTCACAAATGGAATAAGCGTAAAAATTAGCTAAAACTGAGAGCGCGCAAATGAGAGAGACAGAGAGTACGAAAATATAGTCGAGCAGCTTCTAGGGAATGCGTGAAAAGAGATGAAAGCTACTATGGCTGTTATATATACTCGTGCAGGCAGCTCGGTCAGGCCAAAGCCGCGCGAGCGTGTAAGGCAGCCTGGCCGAGCACCTGCACGCACATATAGCTGCTGCGATGTGATGCTTCCCATGCATCAGCGCTGCTCGGGCACCCTGGGGAAGCTCAGCCGCACAAATGGCCTTGCCCATTACAAGTTAATTTGCAACATTTTTCTTAATTCTACAACTTGGGCAAGTTCAATAACATGCCCACGAAAGCCCAAGCACCCTATTTTGCAGCTTAGCCAAATTTGCCATTTGCTTATCATTCTAAGCTCCACTAACATCACTCAACTTCCAAAATTAAACCTACAAAGATCAAAAAGGAAAAATGCAAAATAATAGAAAAGAAAATAAAAGAAAAGAAAGAAAAGGTTAAGAATTCAGGTTGCCTCCCGAAAAGCGCTTTTTTAACTTCATGAGCTTGATGTTCTCCACCCTTCAAGGTGGTTTGTAGAGAATTGTTTTAAGAAGAAAACCAACAGAAGCACTGTCATAATTGCGCTTATGACGATGACTATTGACCTTGAACGAACTTAAGAAATCTAAAGATAAAATTTCAATTGCTCCACGGGGAAAAACTTCTTGGACAATGAAAGGACCACACTAACGAGACATGAGTATCTAGGAAATAACTTCATTCGACAGTTGTACAGGAGCACCTTATCACCATCATTGAACTCCTTTTTCTCTATATGTTTGTCATGCCACTTTTTGGAACGAGCTTTGTAGGAACTACCGCACAATCATAAGCATTCAAGCATAGTTCCTCAAGCTCATAAAGGTCCAACAACCCCTTCTCACCCGCACTCACCAAATCAAAATTAATGGCTTTAATAGCCCATTGGGTCTTGTGCTCAAACTCAACCGGGAGATGGCAAGCTTTGCCATAAACAAGCTTGTATGGAGTCATGCCTATGGAGCTTTGAAAGCCATTCGGTATGCCCATAAAGCATGATCCAACTTGTCTGCCCATTATTTCTACTTTGAGCCACGATTTTCTCAAGAATAAGCTTGATTTCACGATTTGAAACCTCGACTTAGCCACTTGTTTGAGGGTTGTAGGCATGCCCAAAATGTTGATGAATAGTGCTTTTGCAACATCTTTTGGAAGGCATGGTGAACAAAATGAGAACCATTGTCGCTAATCACTGCCTTACGGACACTAAATTTCGAGAATATGATTTTGTTGAACAATTTCAATACCACCTTGTGATCATTAGTTGGGAAGGCAATGGATTCAACCCATTTTGAAACTTCAACTTACTTTTTTTCACAACAAATTTTTCGATGCTTTTTTGCGTCAAAAAAACAGCCTTTAAAGCGTCGCAAAAATGAGGAATTTCTAGTAGTTTCCCATGAAGTCTATACCCATACATTAGATTTCTAGCTCAAGAATAGAGTGTTGAGGCATCTCATTTTGCTTCGATATGTGAAGAGTGGCGTTTACGCCACTATTTCACCCTTTTTCACTAATGAATTTTCCTCATTTGTCACTTGTTTGTGCCTTCTCTTACCGTTATTACCTCTATTTTAGATACTTTTGTTCTTTCTCGTGTTTTTCCTTTTCTTTTATCTTTTCTTTTTCTTTTTATCTTTTGTTTGTTTGTTTTGATAGCTCTTGACACTCGTAGGCGGAATTCAAGTTGCTCAATGGAGTTGAAATTTGCTATTGTGGCTTGGTCCAAGAAGAGGAGATGCCTAAAGGAGAGGGCGCGCAACACACAACAGGCCGCGGGCACGGGTGCTGAAGCCGTGGGCGCGGGTCAAGGTTCTGAGCTGAGCACCTGTTTCTAGAGATGGCTGGGAGAAAGCATGGAGAGGGCGCGGCCAAGGCGGCCGCGGACGCGACTTAGGTTGCCGCGGGTGCGGCAAGCTGGGTTTTCCCAACTTCGTACCCATAACGGAGAGGGCGCAACAACTTCCTGGAGAGGCCTCTCCTCCATTAGGTTGCCTTGTTGTATCAAGAGACTATAAATATTCCTTGGATTGATATTTCATGACATTCACTATTCCATTGCCATCTAGAATATTTTGTAGAGAGAGAATATCAACATTTTAGAGAGAGAAAATAGCTTAATCATTGTAATCAAGATCTTTTCAAGCTTCCTTCAAGTTTTCATCTTTTCAATGCAACTAATCCATGTTTGCTTAATCCTTCAAGTTTAATAGTAGTAATCTCTTTTCCCCTTATCTTTTGTTTTGTTTTATTGTTCTTAATAGTGTTTCTTTCCATAAAGTTCTTTGATTTTACTTATTTCATTGCTTTTTCCTTGGTTTTGAATCATGTTTGGTTTTGTTAGGATTGAATCCATGTTTAGAGTAGTTGGTATGACTATCTTCTTTCCTCTAGCTTAGATTTCTAGCTGGGGAAGGGGGGTGAAAATCATGATTGATTGAGTTTATATTGATGATTGATTGGGTTTTGCCTTGAGTTGATGATTTTGTGCTTATAATGCTTGGAGCTATTGTTGTGCACCTGTAGCCCCAATATTCGAGTTCTAGATTAGATGCATGAGAATGATCTAGTTTAGGTTTGATCGATTTCATCGACTTGGTTTGAGTGATTGCATGAGAATGAATTATTTTGAGTAGAGTTTGTACTCCTTGGCGTGAATCCATGATGATTATCATAGTTGTCTTAGTTGATCATGGTTGAAACCCCCTCTACCTAGTGTTTTTGATCATATTTCCCTTAAAATCTAATTTATCATCTTTATTTGGTGATTCTAGTTCAACTCCTTATTTTGATTGATTTTATCCTTTCTTGGTAGGTAGTTTAATCTTAGATATTCACAAAAGCAAACAAAAATACCCCTTGTTACTTGCAATAGATTCTTAATTCCACCTTGATTGTGCAATACCCCGTTTCCTTGTGGTTCGACCCTAACTTGCCACTATCTAGTGTAAACTTGATAGAGTTAGGTTAGGAATATAAATTTTTGATTTGATTTAGGATAGTAGACACGAGCTATTGTCCGCCAATTAAATTTTTGGCGCTGTTGCCAGGGAGACGGCTAGTTTTGCACTCTTATTGTGTTGTTATTGCACTTTTTATTTTGTTCCTTTACTCTCTTGCTAGTCATTGCTAATCGTTTGCTTAGCTTTGGTGGATTCTAAGGAGATCTCAAGGACCTCCCTCACACTAAATTGACCACGAAATTGATCGCACTTTGAGACAAGTCCGTAGGCTTTATCAAGAAGAGGGGCGAGGTCTTGGTGCTATCGTTAAGCGTGAGAGTGATTCTTGGTCTTCGAATTCTCAAAGTGAGGCAATGGTGAGACAAGAAGATGATGTTTTGTTTTGTGTGTTTGGGAATCCGAAGGATTATAAGCTCACGGGAGGGATTTTGCTACCCGTCACGGAAACCAATTTTTTTATTCATCCTCAATACACTAGAATGGTACAAGCGGAACAATTTTCGGGTTCTCCAAGTGAAGATCCTGTTGAGCACCTTGATAGATTCCTTGAGCTTTGTGCCATGATTCAAACCAATCAAGTTTCTCAAGAATACATCCGTATGCACTTATTTCGACAATCTCTTTCGGGTAGAGCAAAGAAGTGGCTCAAACAAGTTAAGCCAAATTCTCTTACAACATGGAGAGAGATAGTTAAGGCATTCTTGAAGAGGTTCATTTTCGAAGAAAAGACCGCCGAAATGAGAAGGAAGATTGCATCATTTTAACAAGAAGCGGATGAGAGTCTTAGTGAAGCTTGGGAAAGGTTCAAGGAGTTGGTCCAAGCATGTCCTCACCATGAATACAATCAAAGCTTGCTCACGCGATTCTTCTATGATGGATTGGAACCTATGTATAGGGCTAACTTGGATGCGGGGGTGAGTGGACAATTGATTAAGATCCCCCAAAATCAAGTTGAAGCAACAATTGAAGAGGTAGTGAAGAACTAATCTTGGGGTGGTAGAAGGAGGAATGCACCAAAGAAAGGTTGAAAGTATGAATTGGAGAAGGTTGATCAATTGCAACATCAAATTGAGCTTTTGACAAAAGGGCTTTCAAATTTGAATACGAGTGTTAATAGTGGAGCAAGCTTCACTCAAGTCAATTCTTTCTCTTGTCAAAATTGTGGTGGTACAAACCACGATACATCTTATTGTGGAGGTTTGAGCCCCGAACATGTGGCGGCATACAACACAAGGAAAGATGGATATAGGGGAAGTGGTGGTGGAGTAGCTTGGAGGCAACCACACCCCGGATTTGCACACCAACCTCAACAATAGAATCAACAAGCTCAACAATCATACAACTCTAACCCTCAATACTAAAACCCACCTCCATTTCAAAATCAAAACCCAAGAGGAAACTACCTAAGAAACAACCAACACAATAATCAAAACCAATACAACAATCAAAATCAAGTGTCTCAAAGGAGCCAAGAGCAAGCATCTCAACCCGATTCTACACAAACCCAAATTCTTCAACAACTTCAAGCTATGAATCAGCAAATGCAAGAGGTCAAGGCTCATAGCAAGATGGTTGATTCACAATTAGCTCAATTGGCCGAGAGAGTCCCTTTCAATTCACCTTCTACTCTACCCGGACAATCACAAATTAACCCTTCCAACATCATAAAACCAGACTCTTGCAAGGCAATCACATTGAGATCGGGTATATCCTATGAAGGTCCTAAGGAGGGGGCTAGTGAGGAAAAGAAGGAAGGAGAAGAGAGTGTGGGTGAAGACAAGAAAGTTAAGGAAGAGAAGGTTGTTGAGAAAGAAAGAAGTATGGTGAAGAAGAAGCTTAAAGATGAGAATACAACTTCAACTCCTAGTGAGGCTAGGAATCTTGATGGGCCGTTTCCATTTCCCGGTCGACTTGCGGAGAGGAAGTTGAATGACAAGTTTGTAAAGTTCCTTAGTGTGATGAAGAATTTACACATCAACCTCCCTTTCATCGAAGTTGTCACACAAATGCCTTCATACTCCATGTTCCTAAAAGATATTCTCACCAACAAGAGGAATATTAATGATGAGCTTATCACTTTCCCCCATCAAGTGAGTGCACTTGTCCAACATAAGATGCCCAAGAAGCAAAAAGATCCAGGAATTTTCACTTAGCCGGTAAAGATTGGGAACATGGAAGCTAGGGGCGCCTTAGCCGATCTTGGAGCAAGTGTTAGTTTGATTCCCCTATCCATAGCTCAAAAGCTTAACATTGAAATGATCCCTACAAGGAAGACTATCCAATTGGCCGGTCGTTCAGTGAAGTTACCTTGTGGCGAGCTTGAAGATATTCCTATTTAAGTTGGGCATATTTCCATGCCTTGTGATTTGTAGTGATGGATATGGAGGAAGATGTTGATACTCCCTTGATTTTGGGTAGTGAAGCTCTTAACACTTTGGGGGCGGTGATCAATTGCAAGAACAACACCATTACACGTGAGGTTGCCGATGAAAATATTGTTTTTGAGTTCTCTAAGTTACTCAAGACCCCCATGGTTGAAAAATGTTATAGGGTTGATGTTGTGAATGAGGAGTTAAATCTCTTGGGAAGGGTTATGATGAAGCCTCAAGATCCAATGGTTGAAGCTCTTACATGCAAGGAAGAGTATCACTCTCAAGAAGCAAAAGAGTTTGTCATGGCCATAGAAGAAACTCAAATGGAAGAAGACCATGAACAACAAGAAGATAAAGAAGAGCTTGAACTAAAGGAGGAGAAAATGGAGGAGAGTTCCAAGCCTCCTCTCAAGGTAAAACTCAAACCCCTTCCCCCTTCTTTGAAATATGCTTATCTTGGAAATGAAGGGGAATACCCTATTATTGTCAATGCTACCCTTGATGGTTTTGATTCGGAAAAATTGCTTGTTGTGTTGAGAAAATATAAAAATATGATAGGGTATAACATTGACGATATAAAAGGTATTAGCCCCTCTTTGTGCATGCATCGTATTCATGTTGAGGATGATCAATCCATCTCAATTGAAACTCAAAGGAGGTTGAACCCCAACCTCCAAGAGGTTGTCGAAAAGGAAATCTTGATATTGCGTGAAGCAGGCATAATTTATGCTATCTCCAATAGCAAATGGGTTAGCCCGGTTCACGTGGTTCCAAAGAAAGGTGGAATGACCATCGTCTAGGGAGGAGGAGAGGAAATCTCCACCCGGACGGTGATTGGGTGGAGAATGTGTATTGATTATAGGAGGTTGAACAAAAATACGAGGAAAGACCATTTTCCTCTCCCCTTCATGGACCAAATGTTGGAGAGACTTTTTCACCATGCTTTTTTTTTTTTTTTTTGGATGGGTACTCCGAGTTTTTCCAAATCCCTATCCACCAAAATGACCAAGAGAAAATTACTTTCACATGTCCATATGGAACATTTGCATAACGAAGAATGCCATTCAGATTATGTAATGTTCCTTTAACATTCCAACGATGCATGACTTCTATTTTCTCTAAGATGCTTGAAAATCAGATTGAAGTTTTAATAGATGATTCTAGTGTTGGTGGCTCGTCTTTTGACACTTGTCTTTATAATCTTGAAATTTTTTTGAAAAGGTGTCAAGAGACGAGTTTGGTTTTAAATTGGGAGAAATGTCATTTTATGGTTGAGGTGGGTATTGTCCTAGGCCATAAAGTGTCAAAGACGGACATTGAGGTTGATTCGGCTAAGGTTTCGGTGATTGCAAAGTTTCCCCCTCCTACTTCTGTTATGGGAGTGAGACCTTTTCTAGGGTATGCAGGTTTTTACCGAAGGTTTATCAAAAAAACTTCATCAATCGCCAAACCTTTGACTGAATTACTCAAAAAGATGTTGTTTTTAGCTTTGATGAGGCTTGTCTTGAGGCATTTCAAAAGCTCAAGGAAGCTCTCATTTCCTCTCCCGTTGTGTAAGCTCTGGATTGGAGCTTGCCTTTTGAGCTAATGTGCGATGCGATTGATTTTGTAGTAGGTGCGGTGCTTGGGCAAAAGAAAGAAGGAAGATCTCATGTCATCTACAATGGAAATAAAACTCTTGATGAAGCTAAAAAGAATTACATAACGACGGAGAAGGAAATTCTTGTGGTTGTGTTTGCCATGGACAAGTTTAGGTCCTATCTTATTTTCTCCAAAGTGATTGTGTACACGGATCACATAGTGGTTCGCTATTTTATGACTAAGAAGAAAGCAAAGCCACTCCTCATCCATTGGGTTCTTTCGCTTCATGATTTTGACATGGAGATGAGAGATAAAAAGGGTGCGGAGAACTATGTGGCGGATCATTTGTCTAGGATTCCTTTTGAGAACAAGGAGGATGTACCAATCAATGAAGAGGTGGGACTTGAAACTCTTATGGCTATAGCTTCAAAATCTAGCCCATGGTATGCAGATATAGCCAACTATCTTGCTTACGGAGTCATTCCCCCGGAGTTCTCTTCTCAACAAAAGAAGAGGTTTTTTAAGGAAGTGAGGAGGTACTTTTGGAATGACCAACAGTGTGGAGATGGCCTTTTTCGGAAATGTGTTCCGGACCATGAAATTGAAGGAGTCCTTGAGCATTTTCACTCGTTTCCATGTGGAGGACATGGAGGAGCTGATAAGACGGTAGTAAAGATTTCCCAATCTCTCCTATGGTGGCCAACAATGCATAAGGATGCTCACAAGTTTATTTCAAGATGCGTTAAGTGCCAAAGAAGTGGTGGCATAACAAAAAGAGATGAAGTGCCTCAACAAAACATTTTGGAAGTTGAGCCTTTTGATGTTTGGGGTGTCGCCTTTATGGGGCCTTTTATTTCTTCAAGTGGGAATTTATACATCTTGGTAGCGGTTGACTATGTGACTAAGTGGATTGAAGCCATACCTTCCCCTACCAATGATCATAAGGTTGTGCTTAAGCTTCTCAAGAAAATCATCTTTCCGTGGTTTGGGGTGCCTAAGGTGCTAATTAGTGATGGAGGTTCCCATTTTTCCAAGAAGCAACTCGAAGCTTTTCTCAAGAGGTATGGAGTTCACCACAAAGTTGGTTTACCTTACCATCCTCAAACTCAAGGGCAAGTGGAGGTGTCAAATAGAGAGATCAAGAACCTTTTTAAAAGGATGTTGAACAAATCTAGGAAGGATTGGTCCCTCAAGCTTGACGACACACTTTGGGCCTTGCGGACGAAATACAAGACTTCAATTGGAACAACCCCCTATCGGTTGGTCTATGGGAAGGCTTGTCATTTTCCGGTTGAGTTGGAGTATAACACTTGGTGGGCCATCAAGGAACTTAACATGGATAAGTCGTTGGCCGGTGAGAAGAGATTGCTCAAGCTCAAAGAACTTGAAGAGCTTAGATATGATGCCTACGAGAACTCAAGGCTATACAAGGAGAAAACCAAGAAATGGCACGACCGACATATAAGGAACAACAGCTTCAAGGTTGGAGACAAGAGGTTGTTATTCAATTCTAGGCTTCGTTTGTTTCCCGGAAAGCTCAAATCCAAATGGTCGGGGCCTTTCGTGATTTCAAGGACTACTCCTTATGGGTCTTTTGAGTTCGAGGCGGGTGACAACAAGTTCATGGTTAATGGCCATCGTTTGAAGCACTACTTTTGCAAGGATGAAGTTGGTTTGATTGAATGCATGAGGCTTGATCCGATGGATCTTATGCCACCCTCTACATGATAATTTCTCATGGTCAAGCTAGTGACCTCGTAAAGAAGCGCTTCTCAGGAGGCAACCTGAGTTCTCAATTCTTTTGTTTCTTTATTTCCTTTATTTGGTCAATTTGGGTTAATCTCTCTTATGGTTCTTATCTTCTAGTCTTTGGCTTTTCTTTTTTACGAACTTGAACTTTTGGTCATTGCTTTTGTGGACTAAGATTTGAGGGTGTTCTCACCTCAAGGGAATTGTTTTCAAGAGCCAAGATGGAGTTATGAAAGAATAAAGGGTCGAAATTTAGGTCTCAAGAGCTTAAAGTGCATGCGCGCCTAGGGAGAGCCCTCTCCAGGGATCCGCAGGCATGGCTAAAAGACCCACGGGCGCGACTTTATAAGGAGAGGGAACAAACAAAGATTCAAAGCCCCCCTTAACTTTCTGGAGATGCCTCGCCACGCCCAAGGAGAGGGCGCGACTTTGAGACCCGCGGGCGCGGACAGGAAGACCCGCAGGCGCGACCCTTATACCTGCGGGCGCGGCGAACCGAGTCTGTGAAATCCCAGTTTTCTTTTCATCAGCTTCGCCCCCTTTATTTCCCCTAATTTCAATATCCCCTTCCTCTCTCTCTCTAAAACTTCATCCTCCCTGAAACCCTAACCTCCCAACCTCACAAACTCATCAAAATTCATCATAAAATAATCAAAAATCATCAAGTTCCATCACTTTCTCTCGAGTTTCCTCATCAAAATCTGAAATTTTACAGTTCAAGATTCGGTATCTCACGGTTTCTCCATTGCATAATTCTTGAAGGTTGCTTGGATTTCTTCTTCTCAAGGCTAGTTGGAGTGGATTTTGGTCACTCATTGTAGGTATATTTCACTCTTTCTCTAGTTTTAATTAAAATTTAAGCAATTTTTTTTTTTGGTGAGAAAAATTGTTGTTCTTGTGAATTCGTTTGGGGATTTTTGATGTATGCATGCCAATTTGTGTTGAAATATCTTCTTATGCTTGGTTGATTGTTGATTATTTGTTGATCTTGTTGATTGTTGGCGGGTAGTATTGATTGATTGGTGTTGTTGGGTGAATTTCAAAGTGTTGAAATTGTGAAGGCTTGTTGAACTAGTGGGATTGTTCTTGTGATTTGATTGAATTTGGGTGATTATTGAAATGGTGTTCGGTTCATAAAAGAGAAAGAGTGGGAAGAAATCCCAAGGTTTAACCTCCCAAAACCCCCAACCAGATGAACAATCACCACCACCACCTTTGCCACCTCTCAAATCTCACAACAAAAACCAAAAAACCATCTATGACAACTTGCAAAATCGGAAGTTTAGACCCACAAAAATATACCACCAACCTTCAACAACCAAACTGGGCTTTGATCACGATTGTTGGTTCTTATTCAAAATTCTAAGGTTGGGCTCTTTTTGAAAGGAATGGTGTCCTTCCAACAAGTGTATTATTCTAATAGAGGGTTCAGAATTTTACAGAGCTAATTCTTCGGTAAGGTAAAGTGATCAGAATGCCTAGGTGGAGGTCGCTTCCGTCAGTAATATTAAGGAATAATTAATATTACAACTTAATCTTAACTAAACCCTTCGGGTCGAACCCAATCGAACAACCGATCTGAAACGAGGAATTAATCCGAAGGATTTAATGAGTCGTCGGAGTTTTACGAAAATAGACGTCGGATATCGAACCTAGGGCGTCGAGGCCGAGCGTCGCAAAATCACAAGCAACAAGTAGGAGCATAGCCGTAGCTAGGCTAGGCTAGCTCATCGCAAGCCTAGGCTCACTATGGTGTGCTACGTGCGCCATGCGTGCTGGGAGCACTAGGCTGCCCATCGCAACACCACCTGCGTGTGTACGTGCCTTCGCATGGCACTACAACACAACAGCGTGCGTGCATGGGTGCCTAGGCACTATCGCAGCCCATCGCACCATCGCAGCATAAGCACATCACTATCGCATGGCTGGGCCTGTGCGTGTATACGTGTGCTTGTGCCTAGGCCTGTCGCACCATCGTTGCACACATCATAGCACAATCGCAGTGTTGGGCACTTGCGTGGGTTTGCGTGTGTGTTTGCTTATGCCTAGGGTCATCGCAAGCCATCGCAACATCACAGCACCAAGCTTCGCATGCTTGTGCATGTGGCTGGCGAGGCGATGCCCAGCATGCGTGGCTCGCTAGCAGCACGTATGCTGGGAAATGCGAGGGGCCTTGCGTGTGTGTGTGCGATGGCGAGAGAGGTAAGGGGCCAAAAATTGGTAGTAGCCGGGCATCACCCAGCACAGCAGCACGCAGCGCGCATGGCTGGTTGGGCTGATGCTTGCTGCCTTGTGCTGGCTGGCTTGGCTAGCTGGCAGCAGCCCAGCAGCCCCTTGATGCTGGTTTTGTGAGGGGTGGGGACTAAAGGCTTGGAGCGTGCCTTGGGGAGCAAGGCAATGGTCCCCCCCACCCATTCATGGTCCTCACCTAACCCTCTCTCTCCCCTTGACACTTGTTGCATTGTGATTGCATTTAATTAATTATTTAATTTAGAATTAAATAAATTAATGATTTTGCACATGATCCTACATTGATTGGGATTTTGAAAATAACACTTGAGTGGAAAAATAAAGGCAACTCCATTGTTGAGTATACCTTGAAATTCGTAAAACTCCAAGTTTATATTTTTTCCGGGCCTCGACTAACCTTCGAGGCTTAGGACGCTCGGGTTGGGTTCGAGGGTACGATCCCGTCGGAGGCCTCGTGTTTTCGAGGTTCAAGTAAGAGCTCATAGTTGAGCGAAAGACGCGTCAAAGGTATAATCTTTTATACTTTATTATGCTTTTAATTATGTTTTGCTTGTTAATTGCATTTATTATGGGGGCGGGTCTCGGCGGGTTTCTTTCCGCGTAGTATGGGTCACTACGAAACCCTACAGTGGTATCGGAGCCACGCTCCTTTTAATTTTTTCAATTATTGATTAATTAAGGTGTTTTAAAGTAAGATTTAAATTCTGGTTTTGCTTTTCTAATTAGATTAGCAGCTCGTTTAATTAATTTTAAAACTCGTATTTTTTATCGATTTTGCTGTCGAACCCCGATTTTGGCTCAAAAATAGTGATTTTCGGGTGGAATCGACATTCTGAAACAGACTGAACCCTCTGAAAGGCCTGTCCAGAAGCCAAATTCGAACCAGAAACCCAAGTTTTTGGGGCTTTTTCGTTTTCAACGAAAATTTTAAATCTTTTTAAGCCTTGAATAATGCAAGAATTACAAGGTTAGATTAAATGCATTATTGCATCCCTAAACTACTGCTATTTTAATTATCCTTGAGCATAATTATGGAGTTTTAATTAGTGCTTGAGTTGATATGCTATTTTTCACACAAACTTGATTTTTCATAATTATGCAAATAAATTGCATTATTGTGTGAATGTTTGATGTGAATGTGTAATTTTAAGTTCCCAAGTATGTTAAAGTTCAAATCTTTAAAGGTTTAAATGTTTGGAACTCTAACCCTAAATTCAATATTGAACAAAGTTTGGATTTTTCATTCTGGTTGATTAAAATCCATGAAGTTCAAATACTTGTGAGTAAAATTTTGATTAATCTTCATATTGGAAGATGTAATCTTGGTATTTTACACAAGTATGAAAGTTGGAAAATTTTTATCATTAGATGGTTAATTTAATTTTCCAACTCCCATTTGTCAAATCCATTATTAATTTTCATATTGGCTAAATTAATTATGGACATAACTATTTCAATTTTAAGCATAAAGAAAGACCTAAAATTATTTCAAAATAAATTTTTGGATGATTTAGGCTTGTGCACCGTTAAAATTGAATTTAATTAAGTTGGGCTTATTTTATTTTCATTTTGCCCTTAGATTAATTCTAAAATAAATTTAGATTAATTTTATGTCACATGTAAATCGGGATTAAAATCCTGAGAAATGGCATGCAAATCAAGGCAAAAACACCCAACCGCCACAAAGGCTAGCCGGGCTGCCTAGCAGCCCACATGTGGCTACCTATGGTGCGCACAGGGGTGTGCCTTGAGGGGCTGCTGTGTGGCATGGGAGTTGCGTGCTGCCGTAGTGCTAGGTGTGTGGCAGGGCTACTGGAGTTGCTTGTGCGTGCTACTGGGCAGCAAGGCAGCAAGCCCCAGCCAGCCTGCCATACGCTGCCAGGCACCAGCTAGCAAGCTAGCATGCATAGCGAGCTGCTAGTGCTGGTTGGCGCAGCATGCTACGCTGGGCGTGAATGCTGGCACACAGCACAGCAGGCGCAGCACATGGGCTGCATAGCAGCCATGGTGCGCACCCACCAAGCTCTTGTGTGGGCTATTTTGCTTAATTTTTAGCTATATAATTTTGCGAAAATTTTGCCGTATAAAATTATTTATGTAATTATTTTAAGTTGGTTAGACCTCGATTTTTCCGGCTTTTGCAAATTGTTTTTTTTTTTGACAAATTATGGGTTATGCCGACATAATTAATCGGATTAATTAAGTATGGATGCGGAATTTAGTGGGAGCTTAATTGATTACTTGAGCATTTTGCTTTTAGAAATAATGGTTTAAACAACTTTAACTAGTTATAATTAGGTGCGTTAATCGGATTAACCACCTAAGTTAGTTACTAGTATTGCGTGTTTAATTGTGTATTTCGTAAAATGCATGGGCCATTCACAAATAGTAGGGTCCGACTAGGATAGAAAATACGGGCTGCCTTCCGTTATGTATTTTGGTAAATCTAAATACGGTCTGCGAACCGTTAAGTATTTTTGTACTTTAGATTAATCTTAGTCGTACTAGCTAGTTAGTTATTTTGGCCAAGATGTCTCAAGATGGCGTTTCGATGAAGACGAGCCAAGATGAAGACCCATGGAAATTGAAGATTTCAAGGGGTCATGTTAGTTGACAAATGCATCAATTTATGCTTTATATATTATTGTTATATATGAATGTTTAAGATTTCATATGTTGCGACGATTAGTTAAGTTCATCTAAATCAAACCAACATAGAAACCCTAGGTCCCTTATAATATTGAGCTAAAATTTGCCGTTCCAAGAACACCACTTACTGAACTAATGTGCATATGTGATGGGCTACGCCAAAGCGAGGCATCACTACTTCCCTAGGAACGTAAGGTATACTAGGTATACAAGTTGTCTTGGTTAAGCTCAACGATATCAGTAAGGAGTCCTTAGATGTCGTGGCAAACGAGATAAAATGTCAAGAATGCATTAGATGCGACATTTTATCAAACCAAGAGTAGCTTGGAGCTATTAGCAATTGGAGTGCTTACCTTAAGATATTTAATGATTGAGACAAGCCAAAGCATGCTTAACAATTTCTTGATCTTTGGGATCTCGGAATCATTTTATTCTCACCTAAAAGGGACATTTATTAATGCGTGGATAAAATGCTCAATGAGATTGTAAAAATGCATGAACGCTTTTAAATTTCAACTTATTGGTTTTATATTTCAAATTCTTTTAATTGTAGAACAATGTCTGCAAGTAACTCAAACAACAACCATATGTGCTCGGAACTCCCCGAAAAGTTAGCTATTATGCTTAACTTGACAAACCTTGAAGAATGGGAAGAGGAACTCAGGAAAACTCTCTGGAGTTGTTCCAAGGAGTATGTTCTGGTACTTCCCTCCCAACCCTCTGTACCAAGAAACACTTGAGTGACGAAACTTATTGTGCATGGACCAATGATTGCAAATTAGTGTCACAATCATGGCTAACTCCATCCCGAAAGAATGGAAAGAAAAACTTCCATTCTCTTTTCCGGACTTATTCCTTGGAGGACTAAGAGATGTTGTCGGTGTCAGATTCTCTAAGAGTTTCAATGACAACAATGATGGACTCTTGTTTGAAGTGACTAGGTCACTTACAAACATGAATGTGAAGCCATCAGATCAAGGTTGTCTTGCAAAAGAGAGGTACCATCTTTGGTCTACAGTCTGCAATACCAAGTTCAGACCAGGTATGCCCCTCCGACCCCATGTGGCAAGAATGACTAGGCTCTTCAAGAACATGGAACTCCTCAGAATTCCATTAGAAGATGGAATGGATGGTCATATTAATCTCACTTCACTCCACTCAGGATATGATGCATTAAGGGCATATATTTCTGAAAGAAAGGAGACACATTGTTTTGAAGAATGTGGTGGAGCTACTTCACCGAGCCAACTCATTTAGGGAAACCAAAAGACCATCAAGAAGAAGGGATTTCAAGGTTAAGGCAAAGATGCGTTGCTTCTATTGTGGTGGTCAAGGCCACTACAAAAGAGAATGCAAGCTCTTTAACGAAGAGGAGGAAAGGAATTGAGCATCTGCCTCAGGTATCTTTCTAAACACTTGTGAATTAAGCTTATCATAGGTATTAGATACCAAGTATGACTCACTTTATGTTTCCTTTTTAGGGACCAAGTGAGAAGCTTATCAAGTGTTGGTTCATGGACAAGTAGACGACGAAGATGGTTTTTTGGTCGTACTTGCATGCACTATTTTGTCTATGACATGTAATTAAACTAATGTTAGTTTTTCATCATGCTTTTGAACATAATATGATCTATGGTGATGGACACCTAGTTATTTTGCTTGTAAGACTTTAATAATAGTTGTTTCAAAATTGTCTTGCAAATATATGTTCAATGGAAATTGCATGTTTTACATATGATTAGAAAAAAGTTGATACCGCTACTTAAACTAAGACCACTAAGAATTCAAATTCGTTAACAAACATTAGTAGATATGGCTATATCTACTTAATGTCAAATAAATCTGAATCCTTTGAGAAATTCAAAGAATTTCAGAAAGAAGTTGAGAATCAACTTGGCAAGAAAATTAAAGCACTTCGATCGGATCGAGGTGCGAATATTTGAGCCATGAATTTGACGATCACTTGAAAGAAAATGGTATTCTTTCAGAGTTGACACCGCCCGGAACTCCTTAATTGAAGGAAGTATCCGAACGGAGAAAATCGAACCTTGTTAGACATGGTTCGATCAATGATGGGTCTTAGTGAACTTCCTATCTCTTTCTGGGGACATGCGCTACAAACCGCGACACTAACACTGAATCGTGCTTCGTCAAAAGCTGTTAAAAAGACTCCATATGAATTATGGACTAAGAAACCTCCTAGGTTGTCTTTTCTCAAGATTTGGGGATGCGAAGCATAGGTCAAACGATTAATTTCGGACAAACTTCACCCCAAATTAGATAAGTGTTTCTTTGTGGGATATCCAAAAGAAACCAAAGGGTATTACTTCTACAATAAATCCGAGAACAAAGTGTTTGTTGCTCGTGATGGTGTGTTTTTGGAGAAGGAACACCTTTCCCAAATGACAAGTGGGAGGAAAATCGAACTCGACGAACTTCGAGAGGACGAGCAACAATGTCAACATGATAAAACTGACAATCTAAGTGCTTTGGAAGCAGCTGAGAAGACTGGTCAGAATCAAACAGACAATGTAAATGCTCAACCTATTACCCTTCGTAGGTCGCAACGACAAAGATCTCAACCAGACAGATACCTTGGTATTATCTTAACCGATGATCAAGACATCCTATTTATGGATGGAGATGATCCAGCGACATACAAGCGAGCTATGACGAGCCCCGACTCTGCTAAATGGAAAGATGCCATGAAATCCGAGATGGACTCCATGTTTGAAAATCAAGTCTGGGACTTGGTGAATTTGCCCGAGGGTTACACACCCATTGGTTGCAAATGGATCTTCAAATTGAAGACAGAAAAGGATGGAAATGTATCTATATACAAGGCTAGACTGGTGGAAAAATGTTATAGACAAATCCACGGGATTGACTATGATGAAACCTTTTCACCGGTTGCAATGCTAAAGTCTGTCCGGATTATTCTAGCGATTGTTGCATATTACGATTATGAAATATGGCAGATGGATGTCAAAACCGCCTTCCTAAATGGGATTTTGGAAGAAACTGTGTACATGACACAGCCAGAAGGTTTTGTCAATCCCAGCGACGCAGGAAAGATTTGCAAGCTTAAGAAGTCCATTTATGGACTAAAGCAAGCCAGCAGGAGTTGGAATCTGCGATTTGATGAAGCCATCAGTAAGTTTAGTTTCATCAAGAATCCAAATGAATCTTGTGTATACAAGAAGGTCAGTGGGAATGACATCGCATTCCTAGTCCTATATGTCGATGACATACTGCTCATTGGAAACATCACAAAATTACTGGAGTCCGTAAAGGGCTAGTTGGGTAAGTGATTTTCAATGAAGGACTTAGGAGAGGCATAGTACATATTGGGCATCAAGATCTACAGGGATAGATCTAAGAGGATGATTGGATTGAGCCAGAGTACTTACATTGATAAAGTACTAGCACGATTCAACATGGAGAATGCTAAGAGAGGGCACCTACCCATGTCCCATGGTGTAACTCTCAGCAAGAAACAGTGTCCACAAACATCTGTTGAGCGGGAGAGAATGAATCAGATTCCATATGCTTCGCTAATTGGGTCGATCATGTATGCCATGATACGTACCAGGCTAGATGTATCGTATGCCTTAAGTGCTACGAGCCGATACCAATCAAACCCAGGAGAGGCGCATTGGACTGCGACCAAGAACATCCTGAAGTACCTGAAAAGGAATAAGGATAAATTGCTGGTTTATGAAGGCCATAAAGACCTGGTTGTTGAAGGTTACACCGACTCTAGCTTCCAGACTGACAGAGACGACTTCAAGTCATAGTCAGGATACATATTCTCTCTAAATGGTGCAGCGTTTAGCTAGAAGAGTGCCAAGCAGAGCACAACTGCAGACTCTACAACTAAAGCCGAATACTTGGCTGCTTCAGAAGCTGCTAAGGAGGCTGTTTGGATTCGCAAGTTCATCGGTGAACTTGGTGTTGTACCCTACATCAAGGGTCCGATAGATCTCTACTATGACAACAATAGAGCTATCGCTCAGGCTAGAGAGCCAAGAGAGCACCAGAAGGTCAAACATGTCCAAAGGCGATTTCACATGATAAGGGAATGGAAATCTGAAGGTGAAATCAGAATTTGCAAGATCGGCACAGATGATAATGTGGTCGATCCTTTGACTAAACCTTTGCCTCAAGTGAAATACAACAAGCACGTTGAGGGAATGGGAATCAAGCACATCGAAGACTGACTTTGAAATTCCCTGTAAATGTGTTTTAATTAAACTGGTTGTTTTAATGTAAGACACTGTATTGAAACCATTCATTTATGGAGTAATTAATTTTGTGCAAAATTATCATTCACTCCATTACTATTTAATTGTGGTTTAGAATTAAATAATGAGTCCATTCTATTTATGGAAATATTCAAAATAGGGTATCAAGGCCATGTCTTGAATAAAGAAACACCTGTTAAGTGAACTTTAAATATTTAAATCGAAAATTATCCCTAATCGAGGTCATCTAACTGATGGACGATTGATGACCACCAGAGATTAGTGTGTAGTATGATTTACAACACCGTTTATTGTGCTACAAGGACATGATGGTCATAAATCATTTGCACAGGTGCCACTTTGGAACTGCACTGGATCGACCTATGAGAGTACTTTAAGAGATTCAAAATTGTGATAAGTACATTTCTCATTATAGCTACCGTAACTCGTTTCCTCGACCATGAGTATTGTGAAGTTTTCTTGTTTGAGTGCTAGTCTCTTTGATGTTGCCTAACGTCTACCGTAACTGGGGATCATAACGGGAACACTCGGGAGATTAGGTCCTCTTAGTAAGAGAAACTTACAATGCATGACTGGGAATGTTCCCCTATTAACAATAGGGAATATGTCTTTGTTGTTTACAAGGCCGCTCGATGAGCAAGACTGTGAAAATGCATGGCCGTGCTCAGATGGATTTTAGAAATCATTTGCTTATTAACAGTCAAACTCGGAGATCCAGAAACACTTCTGAACGTAATAAGAATGACGATGAATCTTACCTTATAGTTCACGAAGAGACATTAAGCGACATAGGAAATGGGCTATACACTGTATGCACACTTTTCCTGAAGGACAAGTGGGAGATTGAAAGGAATGGTGTCCTTCCAACAAGTGTATTATTCTAATAAAGGGTTCAGAATTATTACAGAACTAATTCTTAAGTAAGGTCAAGTGATCGGAATGCCTAGGTGGAGGCCGCTTCCGATTAGTAATATTAAGGAATAATTAATATTACAGCTTAATCTTAACCGACCCCTTCGGGTCGAACCCAATCGAAAAACCGATCCGAAACGACGAATTAATCCGAAGGATTTAATGAGTCGTCGGAGTTTTACGAAAATAGACGTCGGATATCGAGCCTAGGGCGTCGAGGCCGAGCGTCGCAAAATCACAAGCAACAAGTACAATCATAATCGTAGCTAGGCTAGGCTAGCTCATCGCAAGCCTAGGCGCACCATGGTGTGCTAGGCGCGCCATGCGTGTTGGGCGCACTAGGCTGCCCATCGCAGCACCACCTGCGTGTGTGCGTGCCTTCGCATGGCACTGCAGCACAGCAGCGTGCGTGTATGGGTGCCTAGGCACTATCGCAGCCCATCGCACCATCGCAGCACAAGCACAACACTATTGCATGGATGGGCCTGTGCGTGTGTGCGTGTGCTTGTGCCTAGGCCTGTCGCACCATCGCTGCACGCATCATTGCACCATCGCAGTGCTGGGCACTTGCGTGGGTGTGCGTGTGTGTGTGTGCTTATGCCTAGGGCCATCGCAGCATCACAACACCAAGCTTCGCATGCTTGTGCATGTGGCTGGCGAGGCTATGCCCAGCATGCGTGGCTCGCTAGCAGCACGCATGCTGGGAAGTGCGAGGGCCTTGCGTGTGCGTGTGCGATGGCGAGAGAGGCAAGGGGCCAGCAGTTGGTAGCAGCGCCCAGCGCCTAGCAAGCAGCATCGTAGGCATCACTTAACACAGCAGTAGCCCAGCAGCCCCTTGATGCCGGTTTTGTGAGGGGTGGGGACCAAAGGCTTGGAGCGTGCCTTGGGGAGCAAGGAATTGGTCCCCCCCACCCTTCATGGTCCTCCCCTAACCCTCTCTTTCCCCTTGACACTTGTTGCATTGTGATTGCATTTAATTAATTATTTAATTTAGAATTAAATAAATTAATGATTTTGTACATGATCCCACATTGATCATGAAATGGGATTCAAGTTCCCATTTTCTATAAATACCCACTCGGTTAGGATTTTGAGAACAACACTTGAGTGGAAAAGTAAAGGCAACTCCATTGTTGAGTATACCTTGAAATTCGTAAAACTCCAAGTTTATATTTTTTCCGGGCCTCGACTAACCTTCGAGGCTTAGGATGCTCGGGTCGGGTTCGAGGGTACGATCCCGTCGGGGGCCTCGTGTTTTCGAGGTTCAAGTAAGAGCTCATAGTTAAGCGAAGCACGCGTCAAAGGTATAATATTTTATCCTTTATTATGTTTTTTATTATGTCTTGCTTATTAATTGCATTTATTATGGGGGCGGGTCTTGGCGGGTTTCTTTCCACGTAGTGTGGGTCACTACGAAACCCTACACTTTTGTGGCAAACGCATACCGAACATACAAAGAACTAACTCTTGAGTTCCTAGCCTCATTCGAATGCCACACTGAAGGAGAAAAGGACCTCACCATCTCTTTCCAGCTCTACAATAAAAAAAACAGTAAACCTTCGCCAATTCCACCAACTCCTAGACCTCAATCCTGACGCTGACATGTTCTTTTTTGAGCACGAAGTTCTTCATGATTATAACCCCCTCGAGTGGTGGAAATGCATCTTGAGGATGGATTCCTTCAATGCCAAATATTCATTTGCTAGTCAAAGATTCACCCAGCTATTAGACTTCTTAATAGGATGCTTGGGTACATGGTTTTCAACAAACAAGACTTGGAAAAGATTATTGCGGAAGAAATACAGATCTTGTGGCTTGCTACAAAGGCGGATTTGGGGCATAGAATGAATTTGGGTTTTCTTTTCACCAAGTGTATTGAAGGAATTCTTTCAGGAGCAAAGAAGGGGGGAAATCCATTGTGGCGGGATGGTCACAAGGTTTGCGGAAAAGTTGGGGCATAAGGATAAGTTGCGTTAGTTCTTGCACCCCCATTGGAAAGAGTGATGGAATTGACATTTGGCTTGATATTGACCAATTGAAAACCATGAAGTTTATTGGGGACACAGTGGATATAGAAAGAACGTGGAGCTTGCTTGTCTCCCATGAGCAACATTGACTCCTTCCCAAACCGGAGTTCACTTCTTTTACTAGGGAGGGAGTTAATCACCTATGGTGGATGATAAAGGATTCAGGTGTCCTCCCGGTTGCAAGAATGGAGATTGGCGAAGGTCATGAGGATGGTGATGTTAATGAGAAGGATGAAGATGTGGTGGAGGTGATCCCTCCGATTCAACAATAACAACAACATCAACAAAGAAGAAGAAGACAACAACAACAACACCCCTCAAATGGAGAGCATGCAACTTTGCATGCAAATGGAGAGCATGCAACTTTGCATGCAAGGTATGATCGCCTCCCAACAACACCATTTCTTTAAAACTAATTCCCTTTAAGATGCTAGTGTCGGTAGAGGGGATGTCACTCCTCCGGTTAACTATCCATATGTGTCGGCTCAACAAGGGCCCATGCCATCCTTGGGGGTTGACAACCAACCTACGTACACCTATTGGCCGGGTCCCTCGGACCCCAATGTGCCAAGGCCCAAGTTTCCCGATGAGTCCGGTAATTATGACTACTGGGTTTCGGATGAGAGTGATTATAGGGGTTACCCTAACTACCCCTACGTTGATCCCTCTCACCCTTCGCTTCTAGTGCAACCCGAGCCATTTAACCAATTATCTGCATCCCAACTAGATTGTAGGGTTTCATAATGACCCACACTACGCGAAATGAAACCCGCCAAGACCTGCCCCCATAATAAATGCAATTAACAATCAAAATATAATTTAAAGTATAAGAAAGGATAAAATATTATACCTTTGACGCGTGCTTCGCTCAACAATGAACCCTTTATCAGAATAATACACTTGTTGGAAGGACACCATTCCTTTCATAGACCTTTTCAAGGGTCATTATGGGTGGCCTCCCGGTTACACCGGAGGTTGGGAACCCCATGGCTCCCATTCGGGCTTTTCATGTGATAGTTGGAATGGGGATGATGGTGGTGCTGACCCTAGCGGCTAATAGTTTCCCCCTCGGTTTGTTTGTTTTCCCCTCCCCTTTATTTGTCCCTCCCTTTCATTTTATTTACATGTGAAGCATTGAGGACGATGCCCTTATCTAGTATGGGGGGTGTTTAAGTCAAAAGGGAGTGTTTTTGGGTAAGTGTAGGGGAAGGCACCAAAGACTCAAGGGAACAGAAAAGGGATTTGTGTGTTTTGGTCTTGTTGTTGGGTATTATTAATAAGCGTTTTGGTAGCATTTTTTTTTTGTTGGTCAATGATGTCTTAAAGGATGATGATGATTGGATAATGAGTTGAGTTTGGGTCGTTGGTTGTGCCTAAAGTTTGAGTTCGTAGATTTTCTCTTTCTTTCTAACCTTTTTCTTTGTATAGTGTTTGTTTCTGCCTTTATCTTTCTCTCTTGTAGCCTTGAAGAAAATTGGAAGCAACATATGGAGCCATGGTAAATTGTAAGGTTGCTTTATTTGTCTTCAAGAAACAATTGGGTGAGATCTTTCCTTTACTCTTTTTCTTTCTTTTGGTGTGCTTGGTTTAGGTTTGTTGGAATCCGTAGCGTCCAACACTATGCGGAAGAGAAACCCGCCCAAGATCCGCCCCAATAATTAAAGCAATAAAGCATGCATAAACATTGTTAAATAATAATTGAGAATATGGATAAAGAAGTAATACCCTTGAAGCGTGCTTCGCTCGTAAACCGAGCTCTTACTTCGAAGCTTAAAGCCTCACAAGCGTGACGCCCTCCAACGGCTCGTACCCACGACCCGACCCGAACGATCTTTGCCTCGAGGGTTAGTCGAGACTTGACCAAGTATAAAACTAGAGTTTTACGAACTTAAAGGTTTTCTCAATAATAAGAGATGCCTTTTTGAGTTCCACTCAAGTTGATTCCCAAATGCCTAATCATGGGGTATTTATAGGGAAATGCAACTTTCTCTTCCCATTCATGATCAATGTGGGATGGTTGTATTTTTCACTAATTTATTTAATTCGAAAACAAATTATAAAACAATGCAATTACAAATCAACAAGTGGCATGAGGCGAGGAGAGGTTCAGTGAGGACCATAACCATGGGGGGGGAACCATTTCCTTGCTCCCCAAGCCATGGCTCTAAGCCTTGGTCCCCAATCTCCTCAAATCAGCATCAAGCAAGGGGTGAGTGATCAGTGGCCATTTGGCCAACTTTTCTACTTCGTTTCTTCCCCGATTGAGCCCTTTGTTTGCCCTTTTTCCTCTATTTTAGCTTAGTTTTGTTATTATTGAGCATATTTGTTACTTGGAGTGGTTTTGAGTCATTTTTGGCTCATTTCCTAAGGTTTTATTCCCTCTCCTTTAACCCATTTCAATTTGCTCCTATTAGAACCTTTCCTATGATTTGTGTTTTCCATCTTACAGGTCCTCCCGTGGCTAAGAAAGCAAGGATTGGATGCAAGGATTAGGCATGCTTTGGAGTCAAAGGGATTGGAGCATTAGAGCCCAAAATATGAAGGAAAGAAGAGTTCAGAGCGGGCGCTCTAGATATGGAGCGGGCGCTCTGTATTCCTTGCTGCAGAAAAACCAAGTACCCAACCCTCAGAGCGGGCGCTCTAATGTTGAAGCGGGCGCTCTAGCTCCCAGAATAATCAGAGCATTTTCTGCGAGACTTCAGAGCGGGCGCTCTGGCCTTAGAGCGGGCGCTCCGTGTTCCCCTGACCGATTTGAACTCTGCTACACGCGTAGGCCGACGGCTCTAATTATTTTACTCTGCACGTGATGCCTAAAATTTTGGGCCTTGATTTGGGTTAGGTTTTAGAGGAGGGTATAAATACCTCTCTTCCTTGTAATTGGGAGGAGGGAGGTATGTAGAGAGAGAAATATTAGAAAATCAGATTTCAGCTTATTGTTTTTTTTCTTTCTTTTGCACTTTAGATTAGTTAGGGTTTAGTTCCTCATTAGATCTAAAACACTACTCTTTGTTACTCTCTTTCATTTTCAATCCAAGATTAAATCTTTTGGTATTATTTCTATCCCTACTCTTTATTTATTGCTTTATTTATCTATTTTAATTAGTTTTAGCTTATCTTTAGTTGTTATTTCAAGTCAATAGAATAGTTTAATATCTTAGTTGCCTCCTTGTTTAAACTTGCAATTTCTGGTTTTGATCCTTTATTTTCTTGCTATTAGTATAATATTATCCTTATTTGCTTAGATTTCATGCTATTTAGAATAGATTACAAGTAGACTTAACATATTCTCTTCAAAGTTAACTTCTTTAGTAAAGTTTAATCATCCTATTTTCTGGTTTTAGCCATGTTTCTCTCATTAAACTTAGTTTTTGCTTTTGTTAATGTTCTTGTGTGCTTTGGTATGACCCTTCCTTCTCTAGGCTAGGTTTCTAGCTAGGGGAGGGGGAAATGATGAACTAATGATGAAATGAATGATATGTGGTGCAAGATTGGGTAGATTGAGAAGTTTTGCAATTGATTCCAACCTAGGTTTTAGTTGTTAGGAATTAGAGATTGATCACCTCTAAGACCCTATTTTGTGTTGCATGCTAGTTGCGCGAGAGTGAGCTTGTATGTGATGATGACTAGGTTAGGGATGACCTCGACCACCGAGGCGGGGTTGGGTAGGCGGTGTTTAGGTGAGCCCGAGAGGGAATCCTAGATGTTGGACCATAGGCCCCAATTGTTTGGTTGACCGATTGAACCATTCTTGTTGCCTCTAATTGTTGAAATCATTGTTAGTTAGGAATTCTCCCCTATCCCCTAGTGTTTGCTATTCCTTGATTTTCGAAGTTTTATACCTCTGCTTGTTGCTTGTTAATTTAGTTCTTAGTTTATTTGTTTCCCTAGTAGCTATAGATAAATCCATCAAAAATTTATTCCTCCCTTTTTAATTGACTTATAAGTGATCTAAGCAAGAGACGTTTGACCTTCCCTGAGGATTCGACCCCTCTTCCACTATGCTACCTTTGGTTAGTTTAGGACGTGGGTTTTCTTTTTATTCTTGACTCGACCTTTAGGAACTAACGACACCTAGGGGGCCGATCAAGTTTTGGTGCCGTTGCCGGGGAATGGCAACATTGTTTATTGCTTAGTTATCTTGTTTTTCAATTGTTTTCTACTTCTATCCTTCTATTTTTCATTTATTTCTCCGTTGTTGTCATTCGCTAATTGTCTGCTTAGCTGTGTTGAATGCTTAGAAGATCACAGGGACCACCTACTCACGACCTCGATCTCGACATTGACCGCACTCTAAGGCGAGTGAGGAGACTATTTGTTGAACAAACGGGTGAGGAGGAGGAGTTCTTTGATTCTTCTAGTGATATTTCTTCAGACATGGGGGATGCCAATGGCGCTCTTTTTGGTGACTTTGGTAATCCGGGTAGTCATGAATTGCAATGTGGGATTCTACTTCCTACAACGGAAACAAATTTCACTATCCACCCGCACTACACTCAAATGGTGCGTGGAGATCAATTTTCTGGAGCAGCTCATGAAGATCCGATAGAGCATTTGGACAAATTTCTCGAGACATGTGCTTTAATCTAAACCAACCAAGTCACTCAAGAATACATCCGGATGCACCTTTTTCGGTATTCGCTCATAGGCAAGGCTTATAGGTGGCTCAAAAACCTAAAGCCCGGCTCGTTGGCCACATGGAGAGACACGGCCAAAGCTTTCTTGAACAAGTTCATTCCCGAAGACAAATCAACCGAATTGAGGCAGAAAATTTCATCATTTAGGCAAGAAAGGTATGAATCTTTGGGGGAAGCTTGGGACCGGTTTAAAGAGTATGTGAGAGCTTGCCCACACCATGAGTTTGACAAGCAACTTCTCATCAAGTTCTTCTATGATGGTCTTGACGACATACCCAAGCAAAATTTGAATTCCGGATGTGGTGGACATATTAGCAAGGTGCCTCAAGCTCAATTGGAGGACACCATAGAGGAAGTTGTGAGGTACTATTCTACGAGTGGTGGAAGAAGAAGAGGTGAAGAGAGAGCTTCGGGCAAATTCGAGCTTGATCAAGGTTCACTCAAGGCTCTTATGGAACAAGTCATTGACAAGAAGCTGGGAAATAGCCAAGGGTCTTCATCTTCCTCCACCAATCAAGTACACTCTTTCTCTTGTGAGAATTGTGGGGGTACCAACCATGATATATCATATTGTGGTGGTCGAGACCCCGAACATGTAGCGGCAATGGGGTACATGAACAATCAACGTGATAATTGGAGAGCCCCCAATGCCAATTATGGTAATAGATTTCAAGATGCAAGTGGCCCAAGCCACAACACGGGTCAAATGGCTCCCTTTCCAAATCCAAATGCTAGCAATCACCCTAGAGCACCATTCAAGCAAGGACCACCCAACCAATTTCAAAATTTCCAACCCAACCCTTCCATGCAAAATGATCCTAATCAACAAATGCTCATGGAAACTCTCAATAGAATCCAATCAAGCCTATCCGCCATGGATCAAAGAATAACCAATAGTGAGCGAAAAGCGGATCAAAGGCATCAAGAGGTCACCGCACATCAAAAGATGATGGATAATCAAGTGGCTCAACTCGCCGAGAGGGTGACCAATCTAGCCAATGAGAAGCTCCCGGGCCAACCTACTACCAACCCGGCTACAACCCATCATATCAAAGCTATCTCTCTTAGGTCCGGAAAGTCTTATGAGGGGCCTAGGAGTGATCAATCGGAGCACAACAAGGAGGGTGAAGAGCAAGTGGTTGAAGAGGTCAATGGAGATAGCCAAGGTCAAATAATTGACAATAGTGTTGAAGGAAGCATTGAGAAGAAGAAGGGTGAAGGTAGTGAAAAGAGCAAGGATGTTGGGAAAGACAAGCAACCATCAACATCTTATCAACCATCAAGGTTTGAACCACCACCGCCTTATCCCGAGAGGATTGTTGAGAGGAGATTGAATGACAAGTACAACAAGTTTATGGCTATGCTCAAGTCACTTCACATCAACATTCCATTCCTTGAAGCCATGACTCAAATGCCACCCTATGCAAAATTCCTCAAGGAACTCCTCTCCAACAAAAAGAAGCTAAGTGATGAGTGTATCACTCTTCCTCATCAAGTTAGTGCCCTAGTGCAAAGAACCTTGCCTACCAAGCAATGTGATCCGGGAAGCTTCACTCTTCCGGTCAAGATTGGTGATATGGAGACCACGGGTGCACTAGCCGATCTTGGGGCAAGTGTGAGCCTCATGCAACTATCCATTGCAAAGAAGCTCAAGTTCGAGATGATACCTTCAAGAAAGGTGATTCAATTAGCCGACCGGTCCACAAAATTCCCATGCGGTGAGTTAGAAGACGTTCCTATCAAGATTGGGAATTTGTTTGTGCCTTGCGATTTTGTGGTGATGGATATGGAGGAGGACCCTCATACTCCTCTTATCCTTGGAAGAGAGGCACTCAAGACCATGGGAGCGGTCGTCAATTGCAAAGATAATACCATTACATGTGAGGTGGCCAATGAGAAGTACAAGTTTGAATTCTCAAAGACTTTGAAGCAACCTATGGTAGAGAAGATTTGGCGGGTGGACTTGGTGGACTCCGAACTTGATGAATTGGTGAAGTCTCATGAGGTAATTAAAGACAAGGGTGATGAAGACCTCCCATGTGAGGAGGTGGGTGAAGGAGAATCTTTGTGTGCCTTGGAGGTTGAAAGCCTTGAAGGTGAAACTCATCCCGAGACTCAAGGAGCCGTGGATGAGCTCCCATCGATCCAAAGTGAGTCTAAGGAGGAGAGTTCCACGCCTCCTCCCAAGGTAGAACTAAAACCCCTCCCTCCTTCTCTCAAATATGCTTATTTGGATGATGATTGCTTACATCCTATTATTGTCAATGCTAACCTCGATGACACCTCATTGCAAAAATTAATTGAGATTTTAAAAAAATATAGGAGTGTTATCGGGTATAGCATTGATGATATTAAGGGGATTAGCCCTAGCTTGTGTATGCATCGCATTCATCTTGAGGATGATCATGCCTCTTCCATTGAACCTCAAAGGCGGTTGAATCCGACTTTGAAGGAAGTGGTTAAGAAGGAAATCCTCAAACTACGTGAAGCGGGGATCATTTATGCTATCTCCGATAGCAAATGGGTGAGCCCGGTTCATGTGGTTCCCAAAAAGGGAGGCATGACCATCATACAAGATGACAAGGGGAATGATATCTCCACCCGCACTGTCACGGGGTAGAGAATGTGCATTGACTATAGGAGGCTTAATAAAGCCACTAGAAAAGATCATTTCCCCTTGCCATTTATCGATCAAATGTTGGAAAGGTTGGTGAAGCATTCACACTATTGTTTTCTTGATGGTTATTCGGGTTTCTTTCAAATCCCAATTCACCCGGATGACCAACATAAAACAACCTTCACTTGTCCATTTGGGACATTTGCCTACCGAAGGATGCCCTTCGGATTGTGCAATGCCCCATCGACTTTCCAACGATGTATGACAGCAATCTTTTCTGATATGATCGAAAATGCAATAGAAGTTTTCATGGATGATTTCAGTGTTTGTGGTTCGTCTTTTGACCTATGCTTGCACAATCTCGAAAAGGTTTTAAAGAGGTGTCAAGAGACGAACCTTGTGTTGAATTGGGAAAAGTGCCATTTTATGGTCGAGGAGGGCATTGTCCTCGGGCATAAAGTGTCCATTAATGGTATTGAGGTAGACCCGGCAAAGGTCTCGGCGATAGAAAAGCTACCCCCACCATCATCGGTGACCGGGGTACGTGCCTTCTTGGGGCACGCCGGCTTCTATCGCCGATTTATCAAAGATTTTGCACAAATAGCGAGACCTTTGACGAGTTTACTTCAAAAAGAGGTGGAGTTCAAATTCGATGATGCTTGCACTAAGGCATTTGAAACCTTGAAAAATGCTTTAGTGAATGCGCCTATAGTGCAAGCACCGAATTGGGAACTCCCGTTTGAACTAATGTGTGACGCGAGTGATAATGCAGTTGGAGCAGTCCTTGGGCAAAGGAAAGAAAAGAAATTGAATGTGATCTCTTATGCAAGCCGGACTTTAGATACGGCACAAAAGAATTACACCACCACGGAGAAGGAAATGTTGGCGGTGGTCTTCGCTTTTGACAAGTTTAGACCCTATTTGGTGTGCAACAAGGCCATTGTCTACACCGATCACTCCGCGGTGAAGTATTTAATGAGCAAAAAGGATGCTAAGCCGCGTCTAATCCGATGGGTCCTTCTCTTACAAGAATTTGACATTGAAATACGGGATAAGAAAGGAAGTGAGAACCTAGTGGCTGACCACCTCTCAAGGTTGCCGTTAGACCACCCTTCTTACCTTGACAAAGAGGATCCCATCGATGATGAGCTTCGAGATGACTCTCTTATGGCGATCGTTACCAACACCATCCCTTGGTTCGCTGATATTGCAAATTATTTAGCAAGCGGGGTGGTACCTCATGACTATGATGCTCGACAAAGGAAGAGGTTCTTCAAGGAAGTTAAGAGGTATTTTTGGGATGATCCAAGCTTGTACAAGAAGTGTAGTGACGGTTTGTTCCGGAAATGTGTGGCAAATCATGAGATGGAAGGTATTATGGAACATTGTCATTCACTACCTTGTGGAGGTCATGGAGGTGTCAACAAGACCGTGGCAAGGATCCTAGGTTGCAAGCTTTGGTGGCCAACTATGCGCAAAGATGTTCACAAGTTCATCCTTCGATGTGACCGATGCCAAAGGATGGGAGGAATCACAAAGAGAAATGAAATGCCGCAACAATCAATCTTAGAAGTTGAGCCATTTGATGTATGGGGAGTGGACTTCATGGGTCCGTTTGTCTCCTCATGTGGGAATTTGTATATCCTTGTGGCTGTGGATTATGTGACTAAATGGGTGGAAGCGATACCATCACCCACAAATGACCACAAGGTAGTGTTGAAGTTGCTTAAGAAGATCATCTTTCCTAGATTTGGGGTGCCACGGTGCCTAATTAGTGATGGCGGATCTCATTTCGCCAAGAAACAACTCGAAGCACTTTTGAAGAAATATGGGGTACATCATAAGGTTGGACTCCCTTACCATCCACAAACCCAAGGGCAAGTGGAGGTGTCCAACAGAGAAATTAAGAGTTTGCTCGAGAGGATGGTCAACAAGTCTAGAAAAGATTGGTCCCTAAGACTGGATGATGTACTATGGGCCTTACGGACCGCTTACAAGACACCGATTGGCACCACGCCATATCGACTTGTCTATGGTAAGGGATGCCACCTTCCGGTGGAATTGGAGTACAAGGCATGGTGGGCTGTAAAGGAACTCAACATGGACCTTCACTTGGCCGGAGAAAAGAGGTTACTCAAGCTCAACGAGTTGGAAGAGTTGAGGTATGATGCTTATGAGAGCTCTAGACTCTACAAAGAACAAACCAAGAGGTGGCACGACAAAAGGATTCGAGATCGTGACTTCGAGGTGGGTAACAAGGTTCTTCTCTTCAACTCACGTCTCCGACTCTTTCCCGGGAAGCTCAAGTCCAAATGGGTGGGGCCGTTTACAATCACCAAAGTAACCCCCTATGGCTCGTTCGAATTGGAAAATCATGAAGATGGGAGCCGGTTCATGGTGAATGGGCAACAGATCAAAAGATACTATGATGAAGGAGATATTGGAAAGATCGGTTGCCTAATGCTTGGGACGGTCCACACCAATCCTCCCCCTTAGCTTTATTGCTCGTGACGTAACGTCAAGCTAGGGACGTTAAACTAGCATGCTTTATAGTATATTGTGAATATTTGTCTTTGAACTATCTCTTTAGTTACTTTTTGTTTTAAGTACTTTGCAAAAATCCGGAGGATTTTTCCCCAAAGAAGGGATGGTTTATGTTGGTTATCGTTAGCCAAAATGCTATAAACCGAAGGGCACGACCTCTTGGCTCAACCAATCAGTGGTTGAGTCGGGTACTTAGGTCGCATCCTATAGAAGTAGTAACGATTTTGGTTTGAGTGATATTTGAGTGTTTGCAGGTTTGGGAAATAATGCTTTTAAAGCCAAAAATCCGACAGTCTAGAGCGGGCGCTCTAAACAGAGGGCGGGCGCTCTGCATCATTGGGAATTATTCAGAATACTTGAGGCCAAAATCCGAGAATTAAGAGCGGGCGCTCTGGGTGTAGAGCGGGCGCTCTGATTTTAAGGGGGCTAAGGAAGGAAAATTTCGAGAATTTAGAGCGGGCGCTCTGGGTGTAGAGCGGGCGCTTTGAAGGTCCCTCAGAAATTCTACATTTTTGGTGCTAAAATCCGAGAAGCTAGAGCGGGCGCTCTGGGCAGAGAGCGGGAGCTCTGAGTTTTGGGTGAAAAATTGACTAAGTGTGGGAAAATTGCGCAGCTTTAGAGCGGGCGCCCTGGTCTTAGAGCGGGCGCTTTGATTTTCAACCCAGAAACCTGATTTTTCAGCGAAATGTTAGAGCGGCCGCTCTACCCTTAGAGCGCCCGCTCCGACCCTCATTTCAGACTTTGCGTTTTATCCCCTTTTAATTTTGAGCACCCAAATTCTCACCTCAAACTCCCTATCCCTATCCCTTCTCTCACCTCAAACTCCCTCAACTTCTTCCTCCATAACCAAACCTTCATCTCCTCCAAATCTCCACCTTCCAACTACGAATTCCTCTAAAATTCACAAATTATTCATCCCCTATCTCCAAAAATCATACATCTCCATCAAGAATTCAGCACCTAGTCCGGATTTCATCAAGAATTGAAGCGGGTTCTACCGGGTTCGCGTCGGGCCAAGTCGGGTTCTTCTTCAATTTCAACTCTAGGCTAATTTGTCTCCAATTGTTGGTATAATCCTACTCTTACTAAGTTAATTTTCCCTATTTCTTTGGATATTTGCTTATTAAGGTTGGCTTAATTGGAGAATTGATGGTGAATGAATGGGTTTTGTGTTTTATGTGGTGAAAATTTGTTGTGAATTGTAGTGTGTTGTTTGTTGTGGTGCTTTGGCAAGGGAAAATTATTGTGGATTTTTGCTAGGTTTTGGTTTGTAGAAAGTTTTGGTTTTAGAATTGGTGGTTGTGCAAAGTTTTGGAGAGTTTTGTTTTTGTGGTCATTGTGTAGAATTGTTGGAAATTGTTGGGTTGTTGTGGTGTGTTGCTTTGGAAAATTTCTATATTGTTGTTGTAAGAAATGGCTAGTGGTTCAAAGAGGCAAAGAGCCGAACCAAGGAGTGGTAATGTAGGAGAAAGTAGTGGTGCCGGTAGTAGTGGTGGGCATGCTCAACCCACTCAATTCAACATTACCCTGCCACATGCGGCCCAAAGGACCAAATTGGCCGCATTGGATAGGAGGGCAATTAATCCAACTCTCTTCTATTCCCAACACGACTGTTATATGATTGGAATAGACGAGAAGGTTAGGGAGCTTGCAGTGAATCTGGGGTTTGATGCGTTCTTGGATTGTAGATTGCCAAATGATTACATCACCGCAGATACTTCCTACTACTACCCCACCCAACCGCCTCTAACTTACCGCCCCCTAACATTGGAGTTTCTTGCTAGCTTCGAGTTAAATCAAGAAGAGGGTATGGAAGGCATTGATGCATTCAAAGTAAAATTCCGGTTGTTCAACAAAGGCCGCCACATTACCCTTCGTGCTTTCAATGAACTATTTGGTTGGGACCCAAATGCTCGAATCTTGGATACCTCCGGACTTGATGGTCAAGGTTATATAGAGGGGTACAGTCCGCAAGAATTTTGGGCCCGAATCACGAGTGGGGCTAGAGAATTCCAATCAAACTCCTCCAAGGCCTCAGAGATCCACCATGCTGCCTTACGGTACTTTCACCGGATGCTTGCATATATTTTCTTCTCCAGAAAAGATCTAGGTAAAATGAGCGATCAAGAGTTATATCTTCTTTGGAGAGCTACCGAGGGTGCGCTTCTTTACCCACCTGCCACCCCGGAGCACAAGATCAATCTAGGGTATCTGTTTGCCAAGAGATGTAAGGCAATAAGGGACTCCCCCCTCTTGACTGGTCCTATCTTTATGGGAGGGATGGTCACGTATATCGCCTTCAAGTACAGATACAAGACCCAGCTGCAGCAGATGGAGAGCTTGAACATGGCAGCTGAATTGAACATAGAAAAGATGAAAAGAATGCAATTCATTTCGGATTCCACGGGAGTCACGGGTAAGGCCTTCATTTGGCGGATCCGAGACGTCCCTTGGTGCTACATGCCATGTCCGTTCATGATGAATTCGCCCCCGGGAACTGAGTTACCATGGCAAGTCCCTTTGGAGCAAATTCACGAGAATGACCTCTCCCAGCCCGAGATTGATCATAGAAATGAAATCAGGCAAGCGAGGCGGCAACAACAACAATTCCAGCAACATCAAGAGCAACAGCAGCAACAGTTTCAGCAGCAGCAACAAGAGCAATTTCAACAATTTATTTCTCAGGCACAGCAGCATCTTCAGCAGCCCCCCCAGTTCTCGGGGGGAGGTGAGCCCTCTTCCTCTTCTGCATTTAATATTGAGCAAGCTTTCGCTAGCCTCACTCTGGAGGTTAGGAACCTTGCTCAAGCCCGGCCTAGGGAAAGAGAGGAGGCCCCTACTCAGTCTCCTGGTCCCACTTTTGATATTTATCAAAACCATATTTATGATTACCATGTGGACCAGGGACATTTTAGCCCATGTGTCAACTACCCCTACTACCCTCCGCAGCACGGGCCTGTCCCGAATTGGGAGCCCCCTCAGGTAGATGACAATGGGAACCCCATTCCTCGTACCGGCGGCCAATACCCCTATTGGCAAGGCCCCGGTACCCTGCATGACCCTCCCCACTCCTTCCCCCCCTACAACTACCAGCGCCCAGGTGGGTGTGATTACCTCGGTGATCCCGCCTATCCTTATCAGGGCGACGGCTTTCCCCCCGGTTATTACGGTGGGTGGGAGCCATATGGGCCGCCATGCGATGTTGATTATGATTGGGCGCCCCCTGTAGTTGTAGAGGGAGAGGAAGAGGAAGACTCTGAGGAATAGATGATCATTTCTTTTGACCCCCCCCCCACCCTTGACTATTACATGTTTTATCGCACCGAGACGGTGCCTGGTTTTAGTTGGGGGGGTGCCTTAGCATTTTCATATCTAGGGGCAAATGAAAAGATCATTTTGGGGATGAGCAGCCTTTCCTATGCTTGCTTGTGCTTAATAATCTGTTGGCTTGTATCTGTTGGTTTGTATTATACATGATCACTTTTCCTTTTTCTTCTTTATTTTGTTTTCTAATCTTTTTGCTTTGGAGTTCTGGTATTTCTCACTTTTTGGCAGGTTGTATACTACTTTTGGAAGGAGCCAAGGTTGGTTGACTTGGAACCCATCATTCTTTTTATGTTTTGGATTGGCATGGCTCCGGTGAGATCTTTCCAAACTCTCTTCTATTTATTTTATCTTGCTTAGTTCCTAGGAGCGGAGTTAGGATTAAGTTGATTGATTCATGGATGTTTGCATACTTGGAATTGTGTACTGAGAATTGTGTGAATTGATGCTTTCATTCTTGAGTTCCTCTTCTATCCTTCTATCCCTTCCTTTCAATTTTTGTTGAAGAGTAGCAACGGGGCGAGGTTCACACCTCGTGAGAGGCGCCCGACTTTATGCCTAGGAGGACGTGCATTCAATTCACGTACCTTCTACCGCCCCCACTTATGGAATTTATTCCAAACGAAGTCCTACTTCTCTTGTTGCTCTTCAATGTTTTCTTTTTCTTTTTCTTTCTCTTAGTGTTATCCAAGGCAAGTGTTAAAACTTTGTTTTGTGTTTGGCTGAATTAGTAGCTACAATGTATGAACATATATGAGTTGGTTCCTTGGTTTGATAGGTTTACAAGGTCTTTAATGTTTTGGTTGAAAATCACATAGCTTCATTGCTCAAATGACTCCTATTGGACATATCTTGGGCTATTTAGGCCTTGATCCCTTTTGTCCTCGGTTTGTGGTTGTAGGGCGTAGCTCATCTTGTGAATGAAAGCTAGGTGGCTAGAAATTTGGAGACTTAGTGTTTTGCTACTTGATTTAAAACTCGCTCCATTTGACTCTTGAGACCGCGACCGAATCGACTCATAGGATGATAAAGGCATTCATTTCGGGATAAGGGCATAATTTTTCGTTCTTTTTAGATCCTTTTTTTATTTCCTAGGACACCTTTACTTTCAAATTTCAGGTTTTTGGGTTTACATTCACCTTTTGCGTACCCCCTTGAGCCTTCCACTTTTTGTCTACCCGCATTACAAGCCTTATGAACCTGATTTTATTTTCACCTTTATAGAAATGAGTGAAACTCGAGCTTGGCTTTGTATCTAAGTTAAAAGTTTGGCATAGTGGATGTCTATAATGTAAATTGCAAGGGACGTGTTTGTTTCCCCAATTAAATCTTTTGGTATAAAAAAAAAAAAAAAAAAAAAAAAAAAATTTGGAATAAGAATGCATAAGTAAGGCATCGATCTTGTATATAGTTTAGAGTTAGTTGGGGGGTATAATACCCACCAACTAAGGTTAGTTGGCCTTGGTTTTGCTCGATTCATTAATGTTTCACTCTTAGGAGCTTACACCACCAGCCAAAATTTTTTTTTTTTAACCCTTACCCCAAGCCATTTCATTGCACCTTAAAAGCCCTTTGGACCTTGAGTGATTGAGTCAATGTCGGTGGAGAGAGTCATGGGTCGAGCTTTTAGATTGGATTTGCATTTACTAAGTTAGGGCAATCCTACCTTGCCCACCTCCTTGTTGTTCTCCTAATTCTCTTGTGGAATTCGAGACGACTAGCCGCCTAGTGTACATGATCGAGATGAGAAAGGTTGCCTTGGTGAAGGACAATTGGAGGATAGGATCTTTATAGTCCAAGCTTTTGAGCATGAGCTATGTGGCCTTCAACCAGGAGCATTAGCTAGCTTGTCCACCTATCTTGTCAAGAAGCTTGCGCATCCTTGTGATTGCATTGTAGTGAAAGTTCAACCATTCATGTTTGTGTTTCTTTCCCTTTTTATTTTTCTATTTTTCTATTTTTCTATTTGTCTCTAAAAACCTTGCCTTGATTTAGTGCGAAGTTGTGGGTTAATCTCTCTCGAAAACCCTCACGAGAGCATACTCGTCCTCCTAAGTGACTTGGGGGTTTAAATGGCTTGTCGTTTACGCTAAAAACGACCGTGATTCCTACGAAAGTGAGTTAGTGTATAGACTTATGCTTTTGGTTATTTTTGTTTGCTTATTTTACTTCGCTCGAGGACGAGCAAAGGACTTAGTTGGGGGGAATTTGATCAGTGGCCATTTGGCCCACTTTTCTACTTCGTTTCTTCCCCGATTGAGCCCTTTGTTTGCCCTTTTTCCTCTATTTTAGCTTAGTTTTGTTATTATTGAGCATATTTGTTACTTGGAGTGGTTTTGAGTCATTTTTGGCTCATTTCCTAAGGTTTTATTCCCTCTCCTTTAACCCATTTCAATTTGCTCCTATTAGAACCTTTCCTATGATTTGTGTTTTCCATCTTACAGGTCCTCCCGTGGCTAAGAAAGCAAGGATTGGATGCAAGGATTAGGCATGCTTTGGAGTCAAAGGGATTGGAGCATTAGAGCCCAAAATATGAAGGAAAGAAGAGTTCAGAGCGGGCGCTCTAGATATGGAGCGGGCGCTCTGTATTCCTTGCTGCAGAAAAACCAAGTACCCAACCCTCAGAGCGGGCGCTCTAATGTTGAAGCGGGCGCTCTAGCTCCCAGAATAATCAGAGCATTTTCTGCGAGACTTCAGAGCGGGCGCTCTGGCCTTAGAGCGGGTGCTCCGTGTTCCCCTGACCGATTTGAACTCTGCTACACGCGTAGGCCGACGGCTCTAATTATTTTACTCTGCACGTGATGCCTAAAATTTTGGGCCTTGATTTGGGTTAGGTTTTAGAGGAGGGTATAAATACCTCTCTTCCTTGTAATTGGGAGGAGGGAGGTATGTAGAGAGAGAAATATTAGAAAATCAGATTTCAGCTTATTGTTTTTTTTCTTTCTTTTGCACTTTAGATTAGTTAGGGTTTAGTTCCTCATTAGATCTAAAACACTACTCTTTGTTACTCTCTTTCATTTTCAATCCAAGATTAAATCTTTTGGTATTATTTCTATCCCTACTCTTTATTTATTGCTTTATTTATCTATTTTAATTAGTTTTAGCTTATCTTTAGTTGTTATTTCAAGTCAATAGAATAGTTTAATATCTTAGTTGCCTCCTTGTTTAAACTTGCAATTTCTGGTTTTGATCCTTTATTTTCTTGCTATTAGTATAATATTATCCTTATTTGCTTAGATTTCATGCTATTTAGAATAGATTACAAGTAGACTTAACATATTCTCTTCAAAGTTAACTTCTTTAGTAAAGTTTAATCATCCTATTTTCTGGTTTTAGCCATGTTTCTCTCATTAAACTTAGTTTTTGCTTTTGTTAATGTTCTTGTGTGCTTTGGTATGACCCTTCCTTCTCTAGGCTAGGTTTCTAGCTAGGGGAGGGGGAAATGATGAACTAATGATGAAATGAATGATATGTGGTGCAAGATTGGGTAGATTGAGAAGTTTTGCAATTGATTCCAACCTAGGTTTTAGTTGTTAGGAATTAGAGATTGATCACCTCTAAGACCCTATTTTGTGTTGCATGCTAGTTGCGCGAGAGTGAGCTTGTATGTGATGATGACTAGGTTAGGGATGACCTCGACCACCGAGGCGGGGTTGGGTAGGCGGTGTTTAGGTGAGCCCGAGAGGGAATCCTAGATGTTGGACCATAGGCCCCAATTGTTTGGTTGACCGATTGAACCATTCTTGTTGCCTCTAATTGTTGAAATCATTGTTAGTTAGGAATTCTCCCCTATCCCCTAGTGTTTGCTATTCCTTGATTTTCGAAGTTTTATACCTCTGCTTGTTGCTTGTTAATTTAGTTCTTAGTTTATTTGTTTCCCTAGTAGCTATAGATAAATCCATCAAAAATTTATTCCTCCCTTTTCAATTGACTTATAAGTGATCTAAGCAAGAGACGTTTGACCTTCCCTGAGGATTCGACCCCTCTTCCACTATGCTACCTTTGGTTAGTTTAGGACGTGGGTTTTCTTTTTATTCTTGACTCGACCTTTAGGAACTAACGACACCTAGGGGGCCGATCAGTGAGCTGGCAGCCCACCTTACTACCCAGCTAGCACTGCCAGCCTGTGCGCAGCTAGCATAGCCAACACGCATAAGCTAGCACAGCCAGCACGCACCAGCTTGCACGCCTAGCATATGCGTGCTGCTAGCGAGCCATGCATGCTGATGAATGCTGGGCGTTGGGAGAGGCCCTCGCTGCTTGCTGCTTGCTGCCTGGGCGATGCTCTTAGCTCGCTATGCTTGGTGCTGCCATGTGAAGGCACCACGCAAGCACGCAGCTATGCGAAGGCATGCACACACACGCACAGCAAGCACAGCGTGCTGCTGCTGCTTGGTGCTGCCATGCGAAGGCACGCACGCATGCTGTTGCCATACGAGGCACGCACACACGCAAGCCCCTAGTGCTAGCGACGGTGCTGCCTTCTGCGCCTAGCACGCAAGGTGCGCATAACACACATGGTGCGTCTAGGCTTGAGCCTAGCCATGCAAAGTGCATGCTAGCTCGAGCTAGCCTAGTGTCCACATGGCTAGGCCATTGTGATGCTACGGCTACGCTCGAATTTGTTTCTTGTTGATTTTGCGACACTCGGTCTCGACGCCCTAGGCTCGATATCCGACGTCTGTGTTCGTAATACTCTAGTGACTCATCAAATCCTTCGGATTGATTTGCCGGTGTGGATCGGCAGTTTGTTTGGGTTCGACCCGAAGGGTTCAGTCAAGACAAAACTGTAATATTAATTATTCACTAATATTACAGATCGAAAACGGCATCCACCCAGGAATTCCGATCACTTGATCTCAATGAAGAATTAGCTTCTTGATAATTCTGAACCCTTTATCAGAATAATACAATTGTTGGAAGGACACCATTCCTTTCAATCTCCCACTTGTCCTTCCGGACAAGTGTGCATATAGTGTATAGCCCATTTCCTATGTCGCTTAATGTCTCTTCATGAACTATAAGGTAAGATTCTTTGTCATCCTTATTACGTTTAGAAGTGTTTCTCGATCTCTGAGTTTGACTGTCAATAAGCAGATGATTTCTAAAATCCATCTGAGCACGACCATGCATTTTCGCATTCTCACTCTTCAGGCTGTAAACAACAAAGACATATTCCCTATTGTTGATAGGAGGATATTCCCAGTCTTGTACTGTAAGCTTCTCTTACTAAGAGGACTTAGTCTCCCGAGTGTTCACGTTATAATCCCCAGTTACGGCGGACGTTTGACAACATCAAAGAGACTAGTACTCAAACAAGAGAACTTCACAATACTCATGGTTAAGGAAACAGGTTCCGATAGCTATAATGAGAAATGTACTTATGATGTTCTAAATCTCTTAAAGTACTCTCATAGGTCAATCCGGTGACGTTCTAAATGATTTATGACTACTATGTCCTTGCAGCACAAGAAACAGTGCTGTAAATCATACTACACACTAATCTCCTATGGTCATTAATCGTCCATCAGTTAAATGACCTCGATTATGGATAATTTTCGATTTGAATATTCAATGTTCACTAAACAGGTGTTTCTTTATCCAAGACATGGTCTTAATACCCTGTTTTGAATATTCACAAAAATCGAATGGACTCATTTTAAATTCTAAACCACAATTAAATAGCAATGGAGTGAATAGTAATTTTGCATGAAAAATTAATTACTCCATAAATGAATGGTTTCTACAAAGTGTTTTACATTAAGACATCTAGTTTAATTAAAACACATGTATAGGGAATTCAAAGCCAATCTCCAACGTGCTTGATTCCCATTGCCTCGACATGCTTGTTGTGTTTCACTTGAGGCAGAGGTTTAGTCAAAGGATCAGCCACATTGTCATCCGTTCCGATCTTACAAATTTTGATTTCACCATCAGATTTCCATTCCCTTATCATGTGGAATCGCCTTTGTACATGTTTGACCTTCTGGTGCTCTCTTGGCACTCTAGCCTTAGCAATAGCTCCATTGTTATCACAATAGAGATCTATTGGACCCTTGATAGAGGGTACAACACCAAGTTCACTTATGAACTTAAGAATCAAAACTGCCTCCTTAACTACTTCTGAAGCTGCCAAGTATTCGGCTTCAGTTGAGAATCTTCAGTGGTGCTTTGTTTGGCACTCTTCCAACTAAACACTCCTCCATTTAGGCAAAATATATACCCTTACAGTGACTTGAAGTCGTCTTTGTCAGTCTGGAAGCTGGCGTCGGTGTAACCTTCAACAACCAAATCTTTGTGGCCACCATAGACCAGGAATTTATCCTTCTTCCTTTTCAGGTACTTTAGGATATTCTTAGCCGTAGTCCAATGCGCCTCTCCTAGGTCTGATTGGTATCGGCTCGTACCACTTAAGGCGTACGATACATCAGGCCTAGTACATATCATGGCATACATGATCGATCCAATTAGCGAAGCATATGGAATCTGATTCATTCTCTCCCGCTCAACAGATGTCTGTGGACACTGTTTCTTGCTGGGAGTTACGCCATAGGACATGGGTAGGTGCCCTCTCTTGGCGTTCTCCATGCTGAATTGTGCTAGTATTTTGTCAATGTAAGTACTCTGGCTCAATCCAATCATCCTCTTAGATCTATCCCTACAGATCTTGATTCCCAATATGTACTATGCCTCTCCTAAGTCCTTCATTGAAAAGCACTTTCTAAGCAAGCCCTTCACGGACTCTAATAATTTTTTGCTGTTTCCAATGAGCAATATGTCATCGACATATAGGACTAAGAATGCAATGTCACTCCCACCGACCTTCTTGTAAACACAAGACTCATCTGGCTTCTTGATAAACCCAAACTTACTGATGGCTTCATCAAATCGCAGATTCCAACTTCTTCTTGCCTGCTTCAGTCCATAAATGAACTTATTAAGCTTGCATACCTTTCCAGCGTTGCTTGGATCAACAAAACCTTCCGGCTGTGTCATATACACAGTTTTGACATCCATTTTCCATATTTCGTAATCGTAATATGCAGCAATCACTAGGATGATCCGGACGAACTTAAGCATTGCGACTGGCAAAAAGGTTTCATCATAATCAATCCCGTGTATTTGCCTGTAACCTTTTGCCACTAGTCTAGCTTTGTAGACTGATACACTTCCATCTTTGTCAGTTTTCAATTTGAAAATCCATTTGCAACCGATGGGTGTGTAACCTTCGGGCAAGTTTTTACCAAGTCCCAGACTTGATTTTCTGACATGGAGTCCATCTCGGATTTCATGGTTTCTTGCCATTTAGCAGAGTCGGGGCTCATCATAGCTTGTTTGTATGTCGCTGGCTCATCTCCATCCTTGACTAGGATGTCCTAATCTTCGGTTAAGACAATACAAAGGTATCTGTCTGGTTGAGATCTTGGCCGTTGCAACCTATAAAGGGTAATAGGTTGAGCATTTACATTGTCTGTTTAATTTTGACAAATTTTATCAACTGCTTCTAAAGCATTTTGACTGTCAGTTTTATTAGATTGACATTGTTGCTCGTCCTCTCGAACTTCGTCGAGTTCGATTTTCCTCCCACTTGTCATTTTGGATTCTCAACTTCACTCTAAAATTCTTTGATTTTCTCTAAAGATTCAGATTTTTTTTGACATAAGGTAGACATAACCATATCTACTATGAATTGTCTTAATTTTGTCAGCGGTAACAACATTTTTCTAATCATATGTAAAAACAGGCAATTTCCATTGAACATATATAAATAAGACATTTTGAAACAACTATTGTCAAAGTCTTACGATCAAAACAACTTGGTGTCCAACACCATAGATCATAGTATGTTCAAAAGCATGATGAAACTAAGATTAGTTTAATTACAAATCATAAACAAAATAAATGTGCCTACAAGCACGACCAAAAGACCATCTTCTTCGTCCGCTCGTAGTTGCACATCCACTTGTGAAGCCCTTGTTGGGTTTCGTTGTGATCCTCACTACGCGGAAAGAAACCCGCCAAGACTCGCCCCCATAATAAATGCAATTAACAAGCAAAACATAATTAAATACAAGAAAGGATAAAAGATTATACATTTGACGCGTGCTTCGCTCAACTATGAGCTCTTACTTGAACCTCAAAATATGAGGTCTCCAACGGGATCGTACCCACGAACCCGACCCAAATGTCCTAAGTCTCGAAGGTTAGTCGAGACCCGGACAAATAAAACTATGAGTTTTACGAATCATGGTTTACTCAAATCAAGAGTTGCCTTTTAATTCCACTCAAGGTTGTTTATTCCTAATACCTATGCCTTTGGTATTTATAAGGAAATGCACCCTTGATTTCCAATCTTCCACCAATGTGGGAGAGTTGGTAAATTCAATAATTTATTTAATTCCAAATTAAATAAATAATTAAATCAATCACAACGCGACAAGTGGCACAATTACATGCTAAAGAGTGATGCCCAAGGTTAGGTGGGGGGGACCATAGCCTTGCTCCCCAAGGCTTTGCTTGGTCCCCACACCCACACACAAACCGCCTCAAGGAGGGCTATGCTGGCAGCAAACTAGCGTGCCAGCTAGCGCTGCCAGCTAGCACTTGCCAGCAGCCTTGCATCCCCAGCCAGGCAGTGCGTGCTGGTGCTGGGCGATGCTTAGCGTAGGTGCGTGCTAGTGCTAGGCACTGCTAGCACGTCATGCTGGGGCTGGCCTTAGCACTCCAACGCATTGCCTCGCACACACACTCGCATACTACGCGCAGCCATGCCAGCCAGCCACTCACGCACGCAAGGCCTAGCATTCGTGCTGCTAGCGAGTCACGCATGCTGGGCTTGGTGCTGGGTGATGGTGCACATGCACACGCACTGAGCGAGGCTAATGCTGCTTGCTAACTTGCTGTGCTTGGTGATGCCATGTGAAGGCACGCACGCAAGCACACAACCATGCGAAGGCTTGGTACTGCATTGCGAGGCTGCTGGGCGATGGTGCACACGCACATGCACACACGCATGCGCCTAGCACTGCGATGGTGCTGTGCGTGGTGCTAGGGTTGCGATGGCGCCTAGGCATGATGCTAGGGCTGCGATGGCGCCTAGGCATTCTTGCCTCGCCTAGCACACTATGGTGCGCGTAGCACACACATGGTGCGCCTGGGCTTGCTATGAGCTAGCCTAGCCTAGCTACGGCTACGCTCCTACTTGTCGCTTGTGATTTTGCGACGCTCGGTCTCGACGCCCTAGGCTCGATATCCGACTTCTGTATTCTTAAAACTCCGTCGACTCAATAAATCCATCGGATTAATTCGTCGTCCCGGATCGGTTGTTCGATTGGGTTCGACCCAAAGGGTTCAGTTAGGATTAAGCTGTAATATTAATTATACCTTAATATTACTGATCGGAAGCGGCCTCCACCTAGGCATTTCGGTCACTTGACCTTACAGAAGAATTAGCTCTGTAATAATTCTGATCCCTCTATCAGAATAATACACTTGTTGGAAGGACACCATTCCTTTCAATCTCCCACTTGTCCTTCCGGACAAGTGTGCATATAGTGTATAGCCCATTTCCTATGTTGCTTAATGTCCCTTTGTGAACTATAAGGTAAGATTCATCGTCATCCTTTTTAAGTTCAGAAGTTTTTCTCGACTGTCAATAAGCAGATGATTTCTAAAATCCATCTGAGCACGGCCATGCATTTTCACAGTCTCGCTCATCGAGCGGCCTTGTAAACAACAAAGACATATTCCCTATTGTTAATAGGGGGACATTCCCAGTCTTGTATTGTTAGTTTCTCTTACTAAGAGGACCTAATCTCCCGAGTGTTCCCGTTATGATCCCTAGTTACGACAGATGTTAGGCAACATCAAAGAGACTAGTTCTCAAACAAGAAAACTTCACAATACTCATGGTCGAGGAAACGAATTCTGATAGCTATCATGAGAGATGTACTTATGAAAATTTTGAATCTCTTAAAGCACTCTCATAGGTCGATCCAGTGCAGTTTTAAACTAGCACCTGCGCAAATGATTTATGACCATCATGTCCTTGCAGCACAAGAAACGGTGTTGTAAATCCTACTACACACTAATCTCTACTGGTCATCAATCGTCCATCATTTAGATGACCTTGATTAGGGATAATTATCGATTTAAATATTCAATGTTCACTTAACAGGTGTTTCTTTATCTAAGATATGGTCTTGATACCACGTTTTGAATATTTCTGTAAGTCGATTGGACTCATAATTTAATTCTAAACCACAATTAAATAGTAATGGAGTTAAAAATAATTTTGCACAAAAATTAATTACTCCATTAATGAATGGTTTCAATATAGTGCCTTACATTAAAACAACCAGTTTAATTAAAACGCATGTATAGGGAATTTTCAAAGCCAGTCTCCAATGTGCTTGATTCCCATTGCCTCAATGTGCTTGTTGTGTTTCACTTGAGGCAGAGGTTTAGTCAAAGTATCGGCCACATTATCATCCATGCTGATCCTGCAAATTCTGATTTCACCTTCGGATATCCATTCCCTTATCATGTGAAATCGCCTTTGGACATGTTTGGCCTTCTGGTGCTCTCTTGGCTCTCTGGCCTGAGCGATAGCTCCATTGTTGTTACAGTAGAGATCTATCAGACCCTTGATGGAGGGTACAACACCAAGTTCACTGATGAACTTGCAAATCCAAACAGCCTCCTTAGTAGCTTCTGAAGCAGCCAAGTATTCGGCTTCAGTTGTAGAGTCTGCAGTTGTGCTCTGCTTGGCACTCTTCCAGCTAAACGCTCCTCCATTCAAACAGAATATGTACCCTGATTGTGACCTGAAGTCGTCTCTATTAGTATGGAAGCTAGCGTCGGTGTAACCTTCAACAACCAGGTCTTTATGGCCACCATAAACCAGCAATTTATCCTTGTTCCTTTTCAGGTACTTCAGGATATTCTTGGCCACAGTCCAATGCGCCTCTCTTAGGTTTGATTGGTATCGGCTCGTAACACTCAAGGCATACAAGACATCTAGCCTGGTACATATCATGGCATACATGATCGACCCAATTAGCGAAGCATTTGGAATCTGATCCATTCTCTCTCGCTCAACAAGTGTCTGTGGACACTGTTTCTTGCTGAGAGTTACGCCATGGGACATGGGTAAATGCCCTCTCTTGGCATTCTCCATGTTGAATCGTGCTAGTACTTTATCAATGTAAGTACTCTGGCTCAATCCAATCATCCTCTTTAATGCCCAATATGTACCGTACCTCTCCTAAGTCCTTCATTGAAAAGCACTTTCCCAACCAGCCCTTTACGGACTCCAGTAATTTTGTGATGTTTCTAATGAGCAGTATGTCATCGACATATAGGACTAGGAATGCGATGTCACTCCCACTGACCTTCTTGTATACACAAGATTCATTTGGATTCTTGATGAAACCAAACTTGCTGATGGCTTCATCAAATCGCAGGTTCCAACTCCTGCTGGCTTGCTGTAGTCCATAAATGGACTTCTTAAGCTTGCAAACCTTTCCAGCGTTGCTCAGATCGACAAAACCTTCAGGCTGTGTCATGTACACATTTTCTTCCAAAATCCCATTTAGGAAGGCGGTTTTGACATCCATCTGCCATATTTCATAATCGTAATATGCAGCAAGCGCTGGAATAATCCGGACAGACTTTAGCATTGCAACCGGTGAAAAAGTTTAATCACAGTCAATCCCGTGGACTTGTCTATAACCTTTTTCCACCAGTCTAGCCTTGTATATCGATACATTTCCATCCTTGTCTGTCTTCAATTTGAAGATCCATTTGCAACCAATGGGTGTGTACCCTCCGGAAAATTCACCAAGTCCCAGACTTAATTTTCAGACATGGAGTCCATCTCGGATTTCATTGCTTCTTTCCATTTAGCAGAGTCGGGGATCGTCATAGCTTGCTTGTATGTCGCTGGCTCATCTCCATCCATAACTAGGATGTCTTAATCATCGGTTAAGACAATACCAAGGTATCTGTCTGGTTGAGATCTTTGCCGTTGTGACCTACAAAGGGTAATAGGTTGAGCATTTACATTGTCTGTTTGATTCTGACCAATCTTCTCAGCTGCTTCCAAGGCACTTACATTGTCAGTTTTATCAAGTTGACATTGTTACTCGTCCTCTCGAACTTCGTCGAGTTCGATTTTCCTCCCACTTGTCATTTGGGAAAGGTGTTCCTTCTCCAAAAAGACACCATCACGAGCAACATACACTTTGTTCTCGGATTTATTGTAGAAGTAATACCCTTTGGTTTCTTTTGGATATCCCACAAAGAAACACTTATCCGATTTAGGGTGAAGTTTGTCCGAAATTAATCGCTTGACATATGCTTCGCATCCCCAAATCTTGAGAAAACACAAGCTAGGAGGTTTCTTAGTCCATAATTCATATGGAGTCTTTTCAACAGCTTTTGACGGAGCGCGATTCAGTGTTAGTGCCGCGGTTTGTAGCTCATGTCCCCAGAAAGAGATAGGAAGTTTACTAAGACCCATCGTTAATCGAACCATGTCTAACAAGGTTCGATTCCTCCGTTCGGATACTCTGTTCCATTGAGGAGTTCCGGGAGGAGTCAACTCTGAAAGAATACAATTTTCTTTCAAGTGATCGTCGAATTCATGGCTCAAATATTCGCCACCTCGATCCGATCGAAGTGCTTTAATTTTCTTGCCAAGTTGATTTTCAACTTCTTTCTAAAATTCTTTGAATTTGTTGAAGGATTCAGATTTATTAAGTAGATATAATTATATCTACTAATGTTTGTTAACGAAGTTGAATTATTAGAAGTCTTAGTTATCGGTATCAACTTTTGTCTAATCATATGTTAAAACATGTAATTTCCATTGAACATATATTTGCAAGACAATTTTGAAACAACTATTGTCAAAGTCTTACATGCAAAATAACTAGGTGTCCAACACAATAGATCATATTATGTTCAAAAGCATGATGAAAACCTAAGATTAGTTTAATTACATGTCATAGACAAAATAGTGCATGCAAGCACGACCGAAAAACATCTTCGTCGTCTACTTGTCTATGCACCAACACTTGATAAGCTTCTTACTTGGTCCCTGAAAAGGCAACATAAAGTGATTCATACATGGTATCCAATACCTATGATAAGCTTAATTCACAAATGTTTAGGAAGATACCTGAGGCAGATGCTCCATTCTTCTCTTCCTCTTCTCAAAAGAGCTTGCATTCTCTCTTGAAGTGGCCTTGCCCACAACAATAGAAGCAACACATCTTTGCCTTAACCTTCTTGAACTCCCTTCTCCTTGCTCTTAAGGGCCTCTCGGTCATTCCACATGTGGTGGCTCGACTGAGTAGTTGAACCACCTTCATTAAGGAGTGTGTCTCCTTTCTTGCAGCTATATGCACTCTAAGTGCATCATAGTCCGAGTGGAGCAAAGCAAGCAAGATATGCCTCGCCATCTCATCCACCAATGAGATTCCGAGAAGATGCATGTGTTTGAAGAGCCTAGTCATTCCAAGCACATGAGGTCGGAGGGGCATGCCGGGTCTCAATTTGGCATTGTAGACCTTGGTCCAAAGCCGACGCCTTTCCTAAGCAGAACATCCCACATTTGGTGGCTTTATCCTCATGTTTGAGAGTGACCTAGTCAGGTCAAACACGAGTCCATCAAAGTTTCCATTGTCACTCTTGGTGACTCTTACATTGATAAAGTCCTCAAGTGCTTTGAGGAACATGTCCGGAAGGTAGGAGGAAAGGGTTTCCTTCTAATCTTCCGGGATGGAATTTTCCATAAGTCGTGAGACCTTTTTGAAATTGGAAGACCATTCTTCATGAGCCTCATCGGTCATGATCCCTTTGGCAAAGAAGCTTGGAATGGGAGTATCAAGAGTATACTCCAAGGTACAATTCCGGAGAGTTCTCCTGAGTTCCTCCTCCCATTCCTTGAAGTTGACCAAGTCTAAGGAAAAGGCTAACTTTTTGGGAAGTTCCGAGCACATTTGGTTGTTGTTTGAGTTACTTGCAGACATTGTTCTACAATTGAAAGAATTTGAAATGAAAAACCATTCATAAATCAATAAGTTGAAATTTAAAAGCGTTCATGCATATTTTCAATCTTATTGAGCATTTTATCCACCCATTATTAAATGTCCCTTTTAGGCGAGAATAAGATGATTCCGAGATCCCAAAGATCAAGAAATCGTTAAGCATGCTTTGGCTTGTCTCAATCATTAAATATCTTAAGGTAAGCAATCCAATTGCTAATAGCTCTAAGCTACTCTCGGTTTGATAAAATGTCGCATCTAATGCATCCTTGACATTTTATCTCTTTTGCCACGACATCTAAGGACTCCTTACTGATATCGTTGAGCTTAACCAAGACAACTTGTATACCTAGTATACCTTACGTTCCTACGGAAGTAGTGATGCCTCGGTAAGTGTTGTTCTTGGAACGACAAATTTTAGCTCAATATTATTAAGGGACCTAGGGTTTCTATGTTGGTTTGATTTAAGTGAACTTAACTAATCGTCGCAACATATGAAATCCTAGACATGCATTTAACATTCATATATAACAATAATATATATAGAGCATAAATTGATGCATTTGGCAACTAGCATGACCCCTTGAAATCTTCAATTTTCATGGGTCTTCATCTTGCCTCGTCTTCATCAAAACGCCGTCTTGAGACATCTTGGCCAAAATAGAATAACTAGCTAGAACGACTAAGATTAATCTAATAGTACAAAAATACTTAACGGTTCATAGACCGTATTTAGATTTACAAAAATACATAACGGAACACAGTGCGTATTTTCTATCCTAGTCGGGCCCCACTAGTTGCCATATTCAATAACCTGTTTTGAAAACAATCTTCCATTCACCCATTCACTATTTGTGAATGGCCCATGCAAAATACAAAATACATAATTAAACACGCAAAACTAGTAACTAACTTAGGTGGTTAATCCAATTAACGCGCCTAATTAAAACTAGTCAAAGTTGTTTAATTCATTATTTCTAAAAGCAAATTGCTCACATAATCAATTAAGCTCCCACTAAATTCCGCATCCATACTTAATTAATCAGATTAATTAAGTCGGCATAACCCATAATTTTGTCAAAATCAATATTTTCCAAAAGCCGGAAAAATCGAGGTCTAACCTCGTAAAAAAAAAATCAAATAAATTATTTAAAACGGAAAGATTTTCGCAAAATTATATAGCTAAAAAATTAAGCAAACTAGCCCTACCCAAGCATGGTGCATTGCGCACCATGGCTGCTAGGCAGCAATGGGCTGGCTGGCTGGGGCTTGCTGCCTCGCTGCCCAGCAACATCACAAGCTTGCCAGCAGCCTACGCCACACAGCACCAACAACATCAAGGGCTGGGCTGGCACTTGGTGCTCAGCACAGCACACTACGCTGGCCAGCACCACGCATGCCTGCTCGCATGCTGGCGTCTGCCAACAAGTGGGGCTGGCTGGTGCTTGCTACCACGCTGCCCAGCAGTGCCCCAAGCAACCAGCAGCCAATGCCACTACCCAAGCCTAGCACCATGGAACCCCTTGCCACAAAACCACGCAACATTGATGCTTAGCCATGCGCGCACCATAGATAGACTACATGTGACCCGGCTAGCCTTGGTGACACTTGCGGTTTTGCATGGATTTGCGTGCATTTCACTCGGAATTTTAATTCCGATTAGTGTGTGACAAAATTAATTCTAAATTACATTTTAGAATTAATTTGAGGAAAAATAAAATAAAATAAGTCTAACTTAATTAAATTCAATTTTAATGGTGCATAAGCCAAAGTCATCCAAATAATTTATTTTTTAATAAATTTAGGTCTTTCTTTATGCCTAAAATTAAATGAGCTATGTCCATAATTAATTTTGCCAATATGCAAATTAATAATGGATTTGACAAATGGGAGTTGGAAAAATAAATTAACCATCCAATGATAAAATTTTCCAACTTTCATACTTGTGTAAAACACTAAGATTACATCTTCCAATATGAGGATTAATCAAAGTTTTACTCATAAGTATTTGAACTTTATGGATTTTAATCAACCAAAATGAAAAATCCAAACTTTGTTCAATATAGAATTTAGGGTTAGAGTTCCAATCATTTAAACCTTTAAAGATTAGAACTTTAACATATTAGGAACTTAAAATTACACATTCACATCAAACATTCACACATTCTTGCAATTAATTTGAAAAATTTGTGAAAAAGGCATATCAACTCAAGCACTAATTAAAACTCCATAATTATGCTTAAGGACATTTAAAATAGCAGTATATTAGGGATACAATAATGCATTTAATCTAACCTTGTAATGCTTGCATTAATCAAGGATTAAAAAGATTTAAAATTTTCGTTGAAAAACGAAAAAAACCCCAAAAACTTGGGTTTCTGGTTCGAATTTGGATTTTGGAAAGCTCTCGAAGAGGGTTGAATCTGTTTCAGAATGTTGATTCCACCCAAAAATCAATATTTTGGAGCCAAAATCTGGATTCGACAGCCAAATCGATAAAAATACGAGTTTTAAAATAATTAAAACGAGCTTCTAATCTAATTAGAAAACCAAAAATTAAATCTTACTTTAAAACACCTTAATTAATCAATAAATGCAAATATTAAAAAGAGCGTGGCTCCGATACCGATGTTGGGTTTCGTAGTGACCCTCACTACGCGGAAAGAAACCCGCCAAGACCCGCCCCCATAATAAATGCAATTAACAAGCGAAACATAATTAAATACAAGAAAGGATAAAAGATTATACATTTGACGCGTGCTTCGCTCAACTATGAGCTCTTACTTGAACCTCAAAATATGAGGTCTCCAACGGGATCGTACCCACGAACCCGACCCAAACGTCCTAAGTCTCGAAGGTTAGTCGAGACCCGGACAAATAAAACTATGAGTTTTACGAATCATGGTTTACTCAAATCAAGAGTTGCCTTTTAATTCCACTCAAGGTTGTTTATTCCTAATACCTATGCCTTTGGTATTTATAAGGAAATGCACCCTTGATTTCCAATCTTCCACCAATGTGGGAGAGTCGGTAAATTCAACAATTTTTTTAATTCCAAATTAAATAAATAATTAAATCAATCACAACGCGACAAGTGGCACAATTACATGCTAAAGAGTGATGCCCAAGGTTAGGTGGGGGGGACCATAGCCTTGCTCCTCAAGGCATTGCTTGGTCCCCACACCCACACACAAACCGCCTCAAGGAGGGATGTGATGGTTGCTAGCCAGCTAGCACCAGCCAGCAGCCTTGCATCCCCAGCCAGGCAGTGCGTGCTGGTGCTGGGCGATGCTTAGCGCAGGTGCGTGCTAGTGCTAGGCACTGCTAGCACGTCATGCTGGCGCTGGCCCTAGCATTCCCACGCATTTCCTCGCACACACACTCGCATACTACGCGCAGCCATGCCAGCCAGCCCCTCACGCACGCAAGGCCTAGCATGCGTGCTGCTAGCGAGCCACGCATGCTGGGCTTGGTGTTGGGCGATGGTGCACATGCACACGCACTGAGCGAGGCTAGTGCTGCTTGCTAACTTTCTGTGCTTGGTGCTGCCATGCGAAGGCACGCACGCAAGCACACAACCATGCGAAGGCTCAGTGCTGCATTGCGAGGCTGCTGGGAGATGGTGCACACGCACATGCACACGCGCATGCTCCTAGCACTACGATGGTGTTGTGCGTTGTGCTAGGGCTGCGATGGCTCCTAGGCATGATGCTAGGGCTGCGATGGCGCTTAGGCACTCTTGCCTCGCCTAGAACACCATGGTGCGCCGGGGCTTGCGATGAGCTAGCCTAGCCTAGATACGACTACGCTCATACTTGTCATTTGTGATTTTGCGACGCTCGGTCTCGACGCCCTACGCTCGATATTCGACGTTTGTATTCGTTAAACTCTGTCGACTCATTAAATTCATCGGATTAATTCGTCGTCTCGGATCGGTTGTTCAATTAGGTTCGGCCCGAAGGGTTCAGTTAAGATTAAGCTGTAATATCAATTATACCTTAATATTACTGATCGGAAGCGGCCTCCACCTAGGCATTCCGATAACTTGACCTTACTAAAGAATTAGCTTTGTAATAATTCTGAACCCTCTATCAGAATAATACACTTGTTGGAAGGACACCATTCCTTTTAGCCCTCTCACTTGGTTCCTGAAAAAGGCAACGTAAAGTGAGTCATATTTGGTATCCAATACCTATGAATAGCTTTAAACACAAGTGTTAAGGGAGATACCTGAGGCAGATGCCACATTCCTTTCCTCCTCCTCCTTTCGGAAGAGCTTGCATTCCCTCTTGTAGTGGCCTTGCCTACCATAATAGAAGCACCGCATCTTTGCCTTGTTCTTGAACTCCCTTCTCCTTGCTCTCAAGGGCCTCTCGGTCACTCCATAGGCGGTGGCTCGGCTAAGTAGTTGCACCACCTCCATTAAAGAGCGTGTCTCCAGTCCCGCAGCTATATGCACTCTAAGTGCATCATAGCCTGAGTGGAGCGAAGTAAGTAGAGCTGATCAAGTATGGCCCAACCCAATTTTTTTTTTTTTTGGGACGGGTTTGGGAATTCAATTTTATGCATTTTTAGTAAATTTTTTAAGCCCGCCCCATAAATGGCCTGAAAAGCCCGCACGGCCCGGCCATTTTAGGCGGGTTTTGGCACAAAAAATCTGGCCCGGCCCGGCCCAAATAACGGGTATGTTTTTTAGCTAAGGACCGGCCCGAACCTGGCCCGACCCTCCCAATGATCACCTTTAGAAGTAAGCAAAATGTGACCTGCCATCTCATTCTCCAATGGAATTCCGAGAAGTTCCATGTTCTTGAAGAGCCTAGTCATTCTAAGCACATGAGGTCGAATGGGCATACCGAGTCTCAATTTGATATTACATACCCTTGACCAAAGCCGGTACCTTTCCTTAGCAAGATAACCTCTTTCCCGTGGCTTTATCCTCATGTTCGAGAGTGACCTAGTTAAGTCAAACACGAGTCCATCATAGTTGCCATTGTCACTCTTGGTGACTCTTATATTGACAACGTCCTCAAGTCCTTTGAGGAACATGTTCGGAAAATAGAAGGATAGCTTTTCCTTCCAATCTTCCGGGATGGAATTAGCCATAAGTCGTGAGACTTTCTTGCAATTGGAAGACCATTCTTCATGAGCCTCATCGGTCATGATCCCCTTAGAGAAGAATCTTGGCATGGGAGTATCAAGAGTATACTCCAAGGAACAATTTCGAAGAGTTTTCCTGAGTTCTTCCTCCCACTCCTTGAAGTTCCAAAAAGCCAACTTGTCGGGGAGTTCCAGGCACATAGAATTGTTGTTTGAGTTACTTAAAGACATGGTTCTACAATTGAAAGAATTTGAAATGAAAAACCATTCATAAACAAATAAGTTTGAAATTTAAAAGCGTTCATGCAAATTTTCAATCTTATTGAGCATTTTATCCACGCATTAATAATTTGTCCCTTTTGGCGAGAATAAAATGATTCCAAGATCCCAAAAATCAAAAAGTGATTAAGCATGCTTTGGCTTGTCTTAACACTTAACATTTTAGGGTAAGCAATCCAATTGCTAATAGCTCTAAGCTACTCTCGGTTTGATAAATCGTCGTATCTAATGCATTCTTGACATCTTATCTCTTTTGCCACGACTACTAAGGACTCCTTACAGATATCATTGAGCTTAACCAAGACCAACTCGTATACCTAGTATACCATACGTTCCTAGGGAAGTAGTGATGCCTCGCTTTGGCGTAGCCCATCACGTACGCGCATTAGTTCGGTAAGTGTTGTTCTTGGAATGACAAATTTTAGCTCGATATTACAGGGACCTAGGGTTTCTATGTTGGTTGATTTAAGTGAACTTAATTAATCATCGCAACATTTGAAATCCTAAACATGCATCAAGCATTCAAATATATATATAAGCATAACAATATATATAAAGCATAAAAATAGATGCATTTGGCAACTAGCATGACCCCTTGAAATCTTCAAATCTTCAAGAGTCTTCATCTTGGCTCATCTTCAAGGAAACGCTGTCTTGAGACATCTCCGCAAAAATAAAACTACTAGCTACTACGACTAGGATTAATCTAAATATTAAGGTATAAAAATACGCAACGGTATGTAAACCGTATTTAGATTTACAAAATTACATAACGAATCACCGTCCGTATTTTCTATCCTAATCGGGCCCCACTAGTTGCCATTTTCACAAAACCTTTGAAACAATATATACTTTCCATTCATCCATTCACTATATGTGAATGGCCCATGCATTTTACAACGAAAAACAAGTAACAATGCATAACACTCGTAAACTAGTAACTAACTTAGGTGGTCAATCCGATTAACGCGCCTAATTAAAACTAGTCAAAGTTGTTTAACATTTTATGTGATTAAAACGCAATTAGTTCATGCAATTAACCAAGATCCCACTAAATTCCGCATCCAACTTAATTAATCCAATTAATTAAGCCGGTCAACCAAAATTTTGTCTAAATTAAAATTTTGCAAGAGCCGAAAAACCGAGGCCTAGCCTCATTAAAATAATTAAATAGAATGGCAAAATTTTGCAAAACATGTAGCCCACGCATCGAAATATCAGCCTACTCTAAACCAAGTGCCTAGCATCCTAACCATGGGCTAGGCTTGCTAGGCACCAAGGCTACGGCTGGGGTTGCTTGGGCGCTGGCAGCGTGCCTAGCAAGGCACTGCTGCGCCTGCTATCACAAGCATGCATCGCAGCATGCTACGCTGTAGGATTTCGTAGTGACCTGACACTACACGGAAGGAAACCCACTAAGACCCGCCCCTTAATTAAAACAATTAACAAGCATATTAAACTTAATCAAACAAGATTAAGAACAAGAATTATACCTTTGTCGCGTGCTTCGCTCCCAAAGAGCTCTTACTTCAAAATCCCGAAAACACGAGATCTCCAACCCGAGCGTCCTAAGTCTTGAAGGTTAGTCAAGACCCGGACAAAACAAAACTATGAGTTTTACGAATCAAAGGTTTACTCTTAATTAGAGTTGCCTTATTAATTCCACTCAAAGTTGTTCTTTCCCAAATACCCAATCTTGGTATTTATAGGAAAATGAACCCTGATTTTTCATCCTCCACCAATGTGGGAGTGTTGAATATCAATGATTTATTTAATTTCCAAATTCAATAAATAATCATGTAAACCACATTGCCACAAGTGACATGATCACATGCAAAAGAGTGGTGGCCAAGGTTAGGTGGGGGACCATATGCCTTGCTCCCCAAGGCCTTGATTTGGTCCCCACATCCATGCACAAAACTGGGTCAAGGAAGGCTAGATGGCTGCCAGCTAGCGTGCCAGCTAGGGCTGCCAGCTAGCACTGCCTTACTGCCCAACACCCAGCCAGCCAGTGCGTGCTAGTGCTGGGCTATGCTGGTGCTGTGTGCTGGCGCTGGTGCGTGCTAGTGCCATGCGCTGGTGCGTGCTGGCGCTGTGCCTCGCATCTCTTGCTGCATCTCTCGCACCATTGCTAGCATGGCCAGCATGCGTGCTGCTAACGAGCCACGCATCCTGGCCCCCTTGCCTCGTATCATGCGCACTAGCCCTACACCATGCACCACGACTACTAAGGACTCCTTACAGATATCATTGAGCTTAACCAAGACCAACTCGTATACCTAGTATACCATACGTTCCTAGGGAAGTAGTGATGCCTCGCTTTGGCGTAGCCCATCACGTACGCGCATTAGTTCGGTAAGTGTTGTTCTTGGAATGACAAATTTTAGCTCAATATTACAGGGACCTAGGGTTTCTATGTTGGTTGATTTAAGTGAACTTAACTAATCATCGCAACATTTGAAATCCTAGACATGCATCTAACATTCAAATATATATAAGCAAATTAATATATATGAAGCATAAAAAATAGATGCATTTGGCAACTAGCATGACCCCTTGAAATCTTCAAGGGTCTTCATCTTGGCTCGTCTTCATGGAAACGCTGTCTTGATACATCTTTGCCAAAATAAAATTACTAGCTACTACGACAAGGATAAATCTAAATATTAAGGTACAAAAAAACTCAACGGTACGCAGACCGTATTAAGATTTACAAAAATACGTAATGGAACGCAGTCCGTATTTTTTATCCTGATCGGGCCCCACTAGTTGCCATTTTCACGAAACCTGTGAAACAATATATTTTCCATTCATCCATTCACTATATGTGAATGGCCCATGCATTTTACGATGAAAAACAAGTAAAATTGCACAGCACGCGAAAACTAGTAACTAACTTAGGTAGTTAATCCGATTAACACGCCTAATTAAAACTAGTCAAACTTGTTTAACATATTATGTTTATTAAGGCGCAATTTGTTCACGAAAAATCATAAGCTCCCACTAAATTCCGTATCCAACTTAATTAATTTAATTATTTAAGCTGGTAAACCCAAATTTTTTGTCAAAATTAAAATTTTGCAAGAGCCGAAAAATCGTGGTTTAACCTTGTTAATTTTTTTTCTTAAATAAATTTAATAACGACAAAATTTTGCAAAAGACGATAGCCCAAAACTTAAGCAAAAAACGTCCCACTCAATCCTTGTGGGTTGTGCGCCATGGCTGCTAGACAGCCCATGGGATGTGCGTGATGCTTGGTGCCAACATGCTGCGCCCAGCATAGCACGCTATGCTGGCTAGCACCAGCAGCTTGCTACGCATGCTAGCGTCTGCCAGCGAGTGGTGGGCTGGCTAGGGCTTGCTACCATGCTGCCCAGCAGCATCCCTCAGCATCCACCAGCCTGGGCCACGCACAAGCATCAGCGCACCAGCACTTCCTCGCCACATAGCAGCGCCATTTCAAGGCACAACCCCTGTGCGTACCATAGGCAGCCACATGTGGGCTGCTAGGCAGCCTGACCACCCTTGGTGACGCAGGGGTGTATTTGCCTCGATTTGCGTGCCGATTCTCGGGATTTTAATCCCGATTTACGTGTGACATAAAATTAATTCTAAATTTATTTTAGAATCAACTTAGGGAAAAATGAAATTAAAATAAGTCCAACTTAACTAAATTCAATTTTAATGGTGCACAAGCCAAAATCATCCAAAATTATCCTTTTGAAATAATTTAGGTCTTTCTTAATGCTTTAAAATTGAAGGGCTACATCCAAAATTAATTTGACCAATATGCAAATTAATAATGAGTTTTGACAAAATAGGGAGTTGGAAAATAAAACCAATCATCCAATGAAAATTTTTCCAACTTTTAACTTGTGTAAAATAACAAAATTACATTTTCCAATATGAAGATTAATCAAGATTCAATCACAAGTACTTGAACTTTAAGGACTTTAATCAGCACAAAATGATTAAATCCAAAAATTAGTTTAACCATGGAATTTAAAATAAAAGTTCCAACCATTTAAACACTTAAAGATTGGATCTTTAATATACAAGGAACTTTAAAATTTTACATTCACAATAAACATTCACACTTTAATGCAATTTATTTGCATAATTGTGAAATAACAAGTTTATGTGAGAAATTGAACACACTAACTTAAGCACACATTATGACTTCATAACCATGCTTATAAGGGTTTATAATTGTAGTAGATTAGGGATGCAACCATACATTTAATCTACCCTTAACATGCATAAATTAATCAAGGCATAAAGATTTAAAAATTTTCGTCAAAAACGAAAAACCCCTCGAAAAACATATTTCAGGGTGGATTTTGGCTTCTGGACAATCGTGAAAGGGTAAGAAACGATTTAGAACATTGATTCCACCCAAAAATCATTAATTTTAAGTCGAAATCTGGGTTCGTCAGCCAAAATGAGAAAAAATACAAGTTTTAAAATTAATTAAAACGAGCTTCTAATCCAATTCGAAAGCATAACTAGAAATTTAAATCAATTTTAAATCACCTAAGACTATGCGGAAGAGAAACTCGCCTAAGACCCGCACCAATAATTAAAGCAATAAAGCATGCATAAACCGAGCTCTTACTTCGAAGTTTAAAGCCTCACAAGCGTGACGGCCTCCAACGGCTCGTACCCACGACCCGACCCGAACGATCTTTGCCTCAAGGGTTAGTCGAGACTAGAGTTGAGTTCCACTCAAGTTAATTCCCAAATGCCCAATCATGGGGTGTTTATAGGGAAATGCAACTTGCTCTTCCCATTCATGATCAATGTGGGATAGTTGCATTTTTCACTAATTTATTTAATTTCAAATTAAATTATAAAACAATTCAATTACAAATCAACAAGTGGCATGAGGAGAGGAGAGGTTTGGTGAGGACAATAACCATGGGGGGGACCATTGCCTTACTCCCCAAGGCATGGCTCTAAACCTTGGTCCCCACTCTCCTCAAACCGAGATCAAGCAAGGGGTGAGCTCGCAGCCCACCTTGCTGCTCAGCTAGCACTGCCAGCCTGTGCACAGCTAGCGTAGCCAGCGCGCATCAGCTAGCACAGCCAGCACGCCTAGCACATGCGTGCTGCTAGCGAGCCACGCATGCTGATGGATGCTGGGCGCTGGGCGAGGCCCTCGCTGCTTACTGCTTGCTGTCTGGGCGATGCTCCTAGCTCGCTGTGCTTAGTGCTGCCATACGAAGGCACGCACGCAAGCACGCAGCTATGCGAAGGCATGCACACACACGCACAGCAAGCACAGCGTGCTGCTGTTGCTTGGTGCTGCCATGCGAAGGCACGCACGCATGTTGCTGCCATGCGAGGCACGCACACACACAAGCACCTAGTGCTAGCGATGGTTCTTCCTTGTGCGCCTAGCACGCAAGTGGCTCCTAACACACATGGTGCGTCTAGGCTTGCGCCTAACCATGCAAAGTGCATGCTAGCTCGAGCTAGCCTAGCGTCCACATGGCTAGGCCATTGTGATGCTACGACTACGCTCGAACTTGTTGCTTGTTGATTTTGCGACACTCGGTCTCGACGCCCTAGGCTCGATATCCGACGTCTGTGTTCGTAATACTCTAGTGACTCATCAAATCCTTCGGATCGATTCGTCGATTTGGATCGGAAGTTCGTTTAGGTTCGACCCGAAGGGTTCAGTCTAGACAAAGCTGTATTATTAATTATTCACTAATATTACAGATCGGAAGCGGCCTCCACTCAGGCATTCCGATCACTTGATCTCATTGAAGAATTAGCTTCCTGATAATTTTGAACCCTCTATCAGAATAATACACTTGTTGGACGGACACCATTCCTTTCAAGGTTAGCATAGAAGAAGTTGAATGGTTCGAGGTTGTTTGTATTTGGTTCTAAGGAACCTGGGATCGTTGATATTGACATCGAACGATCGTTATATGACGATTGGGATTTAACTGGATTTATATGCCTCGTTTTCGAACCTTTTTTATTTCTTCCTCCTTCTTTTGTTTTCTTTTCCTTTTTGTGTGACAAACGTGATTATGGCAAGATGATATGAATGTGTTTTGGAATTTGCTTGTACATTTGGACTCTATTTCTTTGATGAAGCGCCTTAGAATGCTTGTTTCTTCTTAATTTGATGATGGGATGCACGATTTTAGTATACCTTTGCTTGAATTAGATGAATATTATCTTGTTGGGTTTCGTAGCGTCCAATGCTACGAGGAAGAGAAACCCGCCCAAGACCCGCTAATTAATTAAAGCAACTAAATAACTAATCACATAATTAATAACATAAAGTGAGAAAGAGAAAAGACATTCTTACCCTCGACGAGTGCTTCGCTCGATACACGAGCTTTTACTTCGAAGCTAGAGCCCCACAAGCGTGAAGGCCTCCAACGGCTTGTACCCTCGACCCGAACAATCTTTGTCTCAAGGGTTAGTCGAGACTTGACCAAATAAAACTAGAGTATTAGGAACTTATAGGTTTTCTCACCTTAAGGGAGATGCCTCATTAAGTTTAACTCAAGTGTCCCTTACCAAACCCAAATGATGGGTATTTATAAGAAAGGGAGCTCTTGAACTTCAATCTCCCATCCATGTGGGAGAGTTGGTAAAATGCATTTTATCCAATTTATTTTTAATTCAAAAATGAAATTGAAATGCAACAGAATCAACAAATGAAAAATGTCAAGAGGTGAGCAAAGGTAGGTGAGGACCACTAAAAGGGGGGACCAAAAATCCGCCAGCCAGCACCTAGCCAGCTAGTGCATGTTGTTGCGTGCTGATGCCATGCAAGAGGCGTGGTGCTTGGTGCTGCTCGCTGGAACACACGCACAACCCAGCATGCCTAGCAAGCTGCTGCTGGGTGCGTGATGCTGCTATGCGAGAGCGCTGCTCAGCATACAAGCATGCCCTACCACAGCACGCTGCGATGCCTAGCACGCAAGCATGCTGCGATGCTAGGCTGCTATGTGCTAGCCTATAGCATGCAGCGATGCTAGCGATGATGCGACTGGTGGTGCTATGCTAGCAAGCACGCATAGCCACACATGCAAGGCCACAGCACACATGCACGCATCTTGCAATGCTCATACTGTGAGATGTGCGTCCGCTAGGCAATGTCAGGCACGCTAGCACGCATGCGGTTCGGCACCTCGCCTAGCCTAGTACTCGCATGGCTAGACCAACGCGATGCTACGGCTTGGCTCGTACTTGTCATTTGCTTGATTTCTTGTCTCGTCGAATTTCTAAATTCGACTCGATTCTCGACGCTCGGTTTCAGCGCTCTAAGCTCGACATCCTACGTCTTTATTCGTAATACTCTAATGACTCATCAAATCTTTCAGATTGACTCGTCGGTTTGGATCGGCAGTTTGATTGGGTTCGACCCGAAGGTTTCAGTCAAGATAAAGCTGTAATATTAATTTACATTAATGTTACTGATCAGAAGCGACCTCCACCCAGACATTTCGATCACTTGACCTCACTGAAGAATTAGCTTCCTGATAATTTTGAACCCTCTATCAGAGTAATATATTTGTTGGAAGGACACCATTCCTTTCAATCTCCCACTTGTCCTTCCGGACAAGTGTGTAAATAGTATATAGCCTATTTCCTATGTCTCTTCTTGAACTATAAGGTAAGATTCTCAATCATCCTTATTACGTTCAGAAGTGTTTCTCGATTTCCGAGTTTGACTATCAATAAGCAGACGATTTGTAAAATCCATCTGAGCACGACATTGTCTTTTCACAGTCTCGCTCTTCGAGAGGCCTTGTAAACAACAAAGACATATTCCCTATAGTTAATAGGGGAACATTCCTAGTCTTGTATTGTAAGCTTCTCTTACTAAGAGGGCCTAGTCGCCAGAGTGTTGCTATTATAATCCCTAGTTACGGCAGACGTTTGACAACATCAAAACGACTAGTACTCAAACAAGAAAACTTCACATTACTCATGATCGAGGAAAGAGGTTCCGATAGTTATAATGAGAAATGTACTTATGACGATTATAAATCTCTTAAAGTACTCTCATAGGTCGATCTGGTGTAGTTCCAAACTAGCACATGTGTAAATGATTTATGACTATTATGTCCTTGCAACACAAGAAACAATGCTGTAAATCATACTACACACTAATCTCTGGTGGTCATTAATCGTCCATTTGTTAAATGACCTTGATTAGGGATAATTTTCGATTTAAATATTTAATGTTCACTTCACAGGTGTTTCTTTACCCAAGACATGGTCTTGATACCTTTTTTTGAATAGTTTCAGAAATTGAATGGACTCTTTATTTGATTCTAAACCACAATTAAATAGTTTGTGGGAATTTTTAGTAAAATTTCATTCCACTATGAAACCTTTCAACATTTCATCTTATGATAAATGGTTTTTCCCCAAATTTTTTAAGAGTAACACTCTTCACAATACATTTATAGAAATCACACCCATATTCACAAAACATTTCTCTTTTCTACGAGAATTTATGTTTCGCTGCTTTTCTACTTGGCTATACGACATGATTTCTTTCATGCAATCTGGTGAATGTTGTCGTTCACTTATTGCATAGGTTTAGCTATTATCATTTTGCAAATCTTAGCATCTTCATTATCGAACAATTTCATAATAAGATGATAAAATTTTGAGAGTGTTATGGGTCATATGTGATTTAGGATTTATTGTCCAAGTGATGGCTCCCACTCATTTTCATGACTTGAGATCTTTCAACTTGACAACCTACAATCAATGTTCGACAACGAACTTTCCATTGAACACTTTCTTATTATTGCCTTCAAGGAAACAATATTCTCAACATATATTTTCGTAAACATTCTGATGGTGCTTTGCTCGGATTTTATTCCGAACGACTCACAATGATTTAGGAGACCCTAATCACTTGTAATTATGGAAATTTACCTTAAATTTCCGCACATTATACATGGATGCGCGTCCATGTTACCATTCTCAAGCCACGACGCATTTTATTTCGTGCTTATAAACGGCTTCCTTGCTAAGGATGTGCTTGCAACATCAATTCTGAAATTATATTTGTTTCCCTGTGTCAAATACTCATCCCTTTTACTTATCCAAGTACTTTGGATGTTCTTGATCACTATCTAACGATCCATCGCTTAGATTTTGGATTGATTGGTATTTTATACTTCTCATGCTTTAAGCATGTAAGTTTGTGACGACTCCATATCATAGAATATATGATGGTTTTAATTGTAGAATTATTCCCAATATGTTCCATTCATGTGTCCTTTTAGCTCATCCAGTTTCACCGAGTCTTGCTAAACTGTTTGCTATGTGATACAGTTGAAAGTCTCTACTAGAGTCTTTCTTGTTTGACTTAGTATTTGCCCAGCTTATACTTAGCTCAACCATTTACTTAGTTTTATACAGATAGGTCGAAAGCCTTTTCAAGTCCTTCATGTTTAACAAAGTAAATTTCTCTACTCGTTTAAATATTTTATTAAGTCTATCCAATAGATCTTAATTCCCACTATGTACTAAGTATCGCCTTTTGCTTGGTCCATTGTCGAAAATCCTTTCAAATCTAAGCATTTAGCATTGGATAGTCATTTCACAATAGAGTTCATAAACTTCTTGTTGGACCATACACAATTGACTCTTGCTCCCACTAAGCTTCTTGTTTATAAGAATTTCCATGATTCTCCATAAGCCAAACCTTTAGTTGACTTTATGAGAATACATGTTCCAATTCCTACATGCAATGCTTCATTTAATCCCACAATGGATTTCTTGAGCTTGCTTTCCAATCTAGCATTATTTAGAATTACAAAACCCTTAAACTATTTCTATAGTCTCATCCAAAATCCAATTTTAGGAAGGAGGTTTCGTATTTTGCCATATTTCATATGCGCAATTTTGCTAGAACATTCACGAAAAGACTTAAGCGTTCTGATTAGTGAATAAGTTTTTATTAATATCAATGTCGTGAATTAATTGTATCCTTTTCAACCAATCTAGCTTTGTATGCTTATACATTTCCACATTTGTCAGTTTTCTCCTTGAAAACTTATTTGCGATTGATGGGTCTGTCACCCTTCATGCAAATGAATCAAGTTCCAAACATGATTTACAAACATGGAGTCTATTTCTGATTTTATGGCCTTTAACCATTATTCGGAATTTGGATTTGTCTTAGCTAATTTAGAAGACACTATTCCCTCACCATCCAATGGTGAATGGTATGCTTGTAAGCCTTAGGTTTATTTCTAACTTAATAGAAAATTTATAGGATTCAATTCAACCCTTTGGTGAATTCTATACCTATATGAGGTAATTTTTCATCAAACACTGAGTTTCAAGGTTCTTTTAAAGCCTTTTGAGTATATTGATCTTACTACACCACTTCTAAAGTTTTGTGAGTATTTAATTCTCATTTAAGGCACTTGTAAAGTCCATTGAGTATTCTTGATCAATCATTCTCATGAAGCCCTTCTAAAGTCTTCGGAGATTCTCAGTTCTAGTTTGTTGCTAATTTCGATGGTCATCGAGTTCATTTTCCTCCCACTTGTCATTTTGGAAATGTGTTACTTTCTAGAAAGACACCACTTAGAGAAACAAATATTATGTTCTCAATTAGGTTTTGGAGATAATGCCCGTAGTCTCACTTGTATACTTACAAAGAAACATGTATATTGTCTTTGGGTAAAAGTTCGTTGTGAAACAAACAGTTAGCTCTTTCTCGAGCTACCTTAGCCATGATTAAGACACTTTACTCCTACTGATTCAATGAACTCCCACTGAGCCAATCAACTCCCACTGAGCTAACAACCCTAGACATATACTTGAAAAGACGCTAGAAACTATTTCTATCCATAACTGAATTATGGTGTCCTTTCATAGCTTCGACAATTTTGTTTAGTGTAACATTAGTCATTTGTGAAAATCCTTAAGAACTTTATAGGAAGGGATGTGATCCATCATCATTCGAGTCGTTTCCAAATGGCATTGAGGTCTCCATCAAGACATACTATATTCTTTGTGGAGCTCATTATGAAATTTCAATTTCATAAGTTTGATATGATCACTCTTGGCTTTAAGCAAACATCTCTTGATCTAATCTAGATGTATTAATAGCTTGCCAAGTCGATTCTATACCTCACTGAACTTTTGAGCTACTTAAGGTCTAGTTTGTTCACGTTTGATGAATGTAGCCACATTTATTCAAATTCTTGTGAGACGTTTGAAGTAATGGAATCCTCTTTAACTCTTGGAGTCAATTGTCTATGCCAAGCACAATAGCTCCTTTCATTGTCGATTTAAACAAGTAAGACTTGCTTGTCTTAGAACGATTACGAATCGATCAACTATCAAGAGTCTATCTAATAAAGCCTTAAGTACGATCTTGTCGATGTGACATTGCTAAAGATGTTTGGAACACAAATCATGTCCATGACTTGAACCTTGTGAGTTTTCATGTTAGGGAAATGTTTGTTTATAATCTAGCATTCTTGACCGATGGTTTAGACAACCATACCATTCAAATAAAACCCGCAACTATTGCTCTTTTATTGAATGTGAGTCTTTCCGTGTGTAAACGGATTGTTTGCTGATTATGGAACACAATAACCATTATTCGTTCCAGTCTTGGCTTAAAAGGACTTTAAACAAAACAAGTGACCTTACAACTGATATAGCATTACTTGCTTCATTCTAAGCTTGTAAGTCAATAACTTAGCTTGTCTTCAATGGTTTGAGCTTACTTTCATAGTGGAACACTCAAGCAGTATCCAATACTTGTGAAGATATCGAATTGCTAAGTTAACCACAATAATATGAACTCATGCGTCGAAAAGGAATTTTGATTCCTTTCCTTTGTTCCTTGTTTCCTATATTTTAGATATGCCTTTTCTTTCTTCGAGAACCATTTTCGAAAGGTTTTCTTTTACCAATCGATGGAAATAATATAATTTGATTAAGAATTCTACAAATATAAGTGAAAAGTATAACCATTTATCAAGTTCATATCATAATAAGTTTGAAATTCAAAGCATACATGCAAACTTTCAATCTTATTACGCGTCTAATACTCACATTATAAATTGTCCCTTTTAGGCGAGAATAAAACGATTCCAAGATCCCAAAAATCAGAAAGTGATTAAGCATGCTTTGGCTTGTCTTAACACTTAATATTTTAGGGTAAGAAATCCAATTGCTAATAGCTCCAAGCTACACTTGGTTCGATAAAACGTCGCATCTAATGCTTCCTTGACATTTTATCTCCATTGCCAGGACATCTAAGGACTTCTTACTGATATCATTGAGCTTAACCAAGACAACTTGTATACCTAGTATACCTTACGTTCCTAGTGAAGTAGTGATGCCTCGCTTTGGCGTAGCCCATCACGTACGCGCATTAGTTCGGTAAGTGTTGTTCTTGGAATGACAAATTTTAGCTCAATATTACAGGGACCTAGGGTTTCTATGTTGGTTGATTTAAGTGAACTTAATTAATCATCGCAACATTTGAAATCCTAAACATGCATCAAGCATTCAAATATATATATAAGCATAACAATATATATAAAGCATAAAAATAGATGCATTTGGCAACTAGCATGACCCCTTAAAATCTTCAAGAGTCTTCATCTTGGCTCGTCTTCATGGAAACGCTGTCTTGAGACATCTCCGCAAAAATAAAACTACTAGCTACTACGACTAGGATTAATCTAAATATTAAGGTATAAAAATACGCAACGGTACGTAGACCGTATTTAGATTTACAAAATTACATAACGAATCACCGTCCGTATTTTCTATCCTAATCGGGCCCCACTAGTTGCCATTTTCACAAAACCTTTGAAACAATATATACTTTCCATTCATCCATTCACTATATGTGAATGGCCCATGCATTTTACAACGAAAAACAAGTAACAATGCATAACACTCGTAAACTAGTAACTAACTTAGGTGGTCAATCCGATTAACGCGCCTAATTAAAACTAGTCAAAGTTGTTTAACATTTTATGTGATTAAAACGCAATTAGTTCATGCAATTAACCAAGCTCCCACTAAATTCCGCATCCAACTTAATTAATCCAATTAATTAAGCCGGTCAACCAAAATTTTGTCTAAATTAAAATTTTGCAAGAGCCAAAAAACCGAGGCCTAGCCTCATTAAAATAATTAAATAGAATGGCAAAATTTTGCAAAACATGTAGCCCACGCATCGAAATATCAGCCTACTCTAAACCAAGTGCCTAGCATCCTAACCATGGGCTAGGCTTGCTAGGCACCAAGGCTACGGCTGGAGCTGCTTGGGCGCTGGCAGCGTGCCTAGCAAGGCACTGCTGCGCCTGCTATCACAAGCATGCATCGCAGCATGCTACGTTGTAGGATTTCGTAGTGACCTGACACTACACGGAAGGAAACCCACTAAGACCCGCGCCTTAATTAAAATAATTAACAAGCATATTAAACTTAATCAAACAAGATTAAGAACAAGAATTATACCTTTGTCGCGTGCTTCGCTCCCAAAGAGCTCTTACTTCAAAATCCCGAAAACACGAGATCTCCAACCCGAGCGTCCTAAGTCTTGAAGGTTAGTCAAGACCCGGACAAAACAAAACTATGAGTTTTACGAATCAAAGGTTTACTCTTAATTAGAGTTGCCTTATTAATTCCACTCAAGGTTGTTCTTTCCCAAATACCCAATCTTGGTATTTATAGGAAAATGAACCCTGATTTTTCATCCTCCACCAATGTGGGAGTGTTGAATATCAATGATTTATTTAATTTCCAAATTCAATAAATAATCATGTAAACCACATTGCCACAAGTGACATGATCACATGCAAAAGAGTGGTGGCCAAGGTTAGGTGGGGGACCATATGCATTGCTCCCCAAGGCCTTGATTTGGTCCCCACATCCATGCACAAAACTGGGTCAAGGAAGGCTAGATGGTTGCCAGCTAGCGTGCCAGCTAGGGCTGCCAGCTAGCACTGCCTTACTGCCCAACACCCAGCCAACGAGTGCGTGCTAGTGCTGGGCTATGCTGGTGCTGTGTGCTGGCGCTGGTGCGTGCTAGTGCCATGCGCTGGTGCGTGCTAGCGTTGTGCCTCGCATCTCTTGCTGCATCTCTCGCACCATTGCTAGCATGGCCAGCATGCGTGCTGCTAACGAGCCACGCATCCTGGCCCCCTTGCCTCGTATCATGCGCACTAGCCCTACACCATGCACCACGCATCACGCACTGTCCTAGCATCATCCTCGCACCACTCGCATGTTGCTGCTGCCATGCCTTCCTCGCACACGCACATAGGGCCTACCATGGTGCTGTACTTGTACGAGGGGCCTACGATGGTGCCTAGCACCAAGGCACGCATGCTGCGATGCAGTGCCATGCGAAGGCACGCATATGCGCAGCCATGCTTGCTGTGTTGATGCGATGGGATAGGGAAGAAGCACACGTACACGCGCACTAGCCTAGCCATGCGATGGTGCTGTGCTTGTGTTGTGATGATGCGATGGGCTTTCTAGTGCTTGTGGTGCTTGCGATAAGCTGCGATGGTGCAGCTAGGCTGCGATGGTGCGCCTAGAGCTTGCGATGGCCTGCCATGGCACGCCTAGGCTGCGCTTAGCCATGCTAGGTGCATGCTAGCTCGAACTAGCCTAGCATCCACATGGTCAGGCCAGTGTGGTGCTATGGTTATGTTCATACTTGTCGTTTTGTGATTCGATTGGGTTCGACCCGAAGGGTTCAGTTAAGATTAAGCTGTAACATCAATTGTACATTGATATTACTAATCGGAAGCGGCCTCCACCTAGGCATTCTGATCACTTAATAATTCTGAACCCTCTATCGAAAGAATACACTTGTTGGAAGGACACCATTCCTTTTAATCTCCCACTTGTCCTTCCGGACAAGTGTACATACAGTGTATAGCCCATTTCCTATGTCACTTAATGTTTCTTCGTGAACTATAAGGTAAGATTCTTTGTCATCCTTATTACGTTAAGAAGTGTTTCTCGATCTCCGAGTTCGACTGTCAAAAAGCAGATGATTTCTAAAATCCATCTGAGCACGTCCATGCATTTTCACAGTCTCGCTCTTCGAGCGGCCTTGTAAACAAAAAAACATTTTCCCTATTGTTAGTAAGGGGACAATCCCAGTCTTATATTGTAAGTTCCTCTTACTAAGAGGACATAGTCTCTTGAGTGTTCCCGTTATGATCCCCAGTTCCGGTAGACGTTAGAAAACATCAATGAGTCTAGTACTCAAACAAGAAAACTTCACAATACTCATGGTCAGAGGAAACAAGTTCCGATAGTCATAATTAGAAATGTACTTATGACAATTTTTAAATTTCTTAAAGTACTCTCATAGGTCTTATCCAGTACAGTTCCAAACTGTACCTGTGCAAATGATTTATGACTGTCACGTCTTGGCAGCATAAGAAACGTTGCTGTAAATCATACTACACACTAATCTATGGCGGTCATCAATCGTCCATCCGTTAGATGACCTCGATTAGGGACAATTTTCGATTTAAATATTCAATGTTCACTTAACAGGTGTTTCTTTATCCAAGACATGGTCTTGATACCCTGTTTTGAATATTTCCGTAAATCGAATGGACTCATTATTTAATTCTAAACCACAATTAAATAGTAATGGGGTGAATGATAATTTTGCACAAAAATTAATTACTCCATTAATAAATGGTTTCAATATAGTGTTTTACATTAAAACTACCAGTTTAATTAAAACACATGTACATGGATTTTCAAAGCCAGTCTCCAACATGCTTGATTCCCATTGCCTCAATGTGCTTGTTGTGTTTCACCTGAGGCAGCGGTTTAGTCAAAGGATCGGCCACATTATCATCTGTGCCAATCTTACAAATTCCGATTTTACCTTCAGATTTCCATTCCCTTATCATGTGAAATCGCCTTTGCACGTGTTTGACCTTCTGGTGTTCTATGGGCTCCTTGGCCTGAACGATAGCTCCATTGTTATCACAATAGATGTCTATCGGCCCCTTGATTGAGGGTACAACACCAAGTTCGCTAATGAACTTGCGTATCCAAACAGCTTCCTTGGCAGCTTCTGAAGCGGCCAAGTACTCGGCTTCAGGTGTAAAGTCTGCAGTGGTGCTCTGCTTGGCACTCTTCCAGCTAAACGCTCCTCTATTCAGACAGAATATGTACCCCGACTGTGACTTGAAGTCGTCTCTGTCAGTTTGGAAGCTAGAGTCGATGTAACCTTCAACAACTAGTTCTTTGTGGCCTCCGTACACCAGGAATTTATCCTTGTTCCTTTTCAGGTACTTAAGGATGTTCTTGGCCGCAGTCCAATGCGCCTCTCCTGGGTTTGATTGGTATCGGCTCGTTGCACTCAGGGCATACGATACATCTAGCCTTGTACATATCATGACATACATGATCGATCTGATTAGCGAAGCATATGGGATCTGATTCATTCTTTCTCGCTCAACAGGTGTCTGTGGACACTGTTTCTTGCTGAGAGTTATGCCATGGGACATGGGTAAATGCCCTCTTTTGGCATTCTCCATGTGGAATCAAGCCAGTACCTTATCAATGTAAGTACTCTGGCTTAATCCAATCATCCTCTTAGATCTATCTCTGTAGATCTTGATGCCCAATATGTACTGTGCCTCTCCTAAGTCCTTCATTGAAAAGCACTTTCCCAACTAGCCCTTTACGGACTCTAATAATTTTGTGATGTTTCCAAAGAGAAGTATGTCATCGACATACAGGACTAGGAATGCAATATCACTCCCACTGACCTTCTTGTATACACAAGATTCATATGGATTCTTGATAAAACCAAACTTGCTAATGGCTTCATCAAATCGCAGATTCCAACTTCTGCTGGCTTGCTTTCCATAAATGGACTTCTTCAGCTTGCAAACCTTTCCAGCGTTGCCTGGATCGACAAAACCTTCTAGCTGTGTCATATACACAATTTCTTCCAAAATTCCATTAAGGAAGGCGGTTTTGACATCCATTTTCCATATTTCATAATCGTAATATGCAGCAATCGCTAGGATGATCCGAACGGATTTTAGCATTGCAATTGGTGAAAAAGTTTCATCATAGTCAATCCCGTGGACTTGTCTATAACCTTTTTCCACCAGTCTAGCTTTGTATATTGATACATTTCCATCCTTGTCTATCTTTACTTTGAAGATCCATTTGCAACCAATGAGTGTATAACCCTCGGGCAAATTCACCAAGTCCCAGACTTGATTTTTAGACATGGAGTCTATCTCGGATTTCATGGCCTCTTGCCATTTTGCAGAGTCGGGGCTTGTCATAGCTTGCTTGTATGTCGCCTGCTCATCACCAACCATGACTAGGATGTCCTGATCATCGGTTAAGACGATACCGAGGTATCTGTCTGGTTGAGATCTTTGCCGTTGCGACCTATGAAGGGTAATCGGTTGAGCTTTTTCATTGTCAGTTTGATTCTGACCAATCTTCTTAGATGCTTCCAAAGCATCTAGATTGTCAGTTTTGTTAGGTTGACATTGTTGCTCGTCCTCTCGAACTTCGTCGAGTTCGATTTTTCTCCCACTTGTCATTTTAGAAAGGTGTTCCTTCTCCAAAAAGACACCATCACGAGCAACAAATACTTTGTTCTCGGACTTATTGTAGAAGTAATACCCTTTGGTTTCTTTTGGATATCCCACAAAGAAACACTTATCCGATTTGGGGTGAAGTTTATCCGAAATTAATCGCTTGACATATGTTTCGCATCCCCAAATCTTGAGAAAAGACAACCTAGGAGGTTTCTTAGTCCATAATTCATATGGAGTCTTTTCAACAACTTTTGACGGAGCTCTATTCAGTGTTAGTGTTGCAGTTTATAGCGCATGTCCCTAGAAAGAGATAGGGAGTTCACTAAGACCCATCATTGATCGAACCATGTCTAACAAGGTTCGATTCCTCCGTTCGGACACTCCGTTCCATTGAGGAGTTCCGGGGGGTGTCAACTCTGAAAGAACGCCATTTTCTTTCAAGTGATCGTCGAATTCATGGCTCAAATATTCGCCACCTCGATCCAATCAAAGTGCTTTAATTTTCTTGCCAAGTTGATTTTCAACTTCTTTCTGAAATTCTTTGAATTTCTCAAAAGATTCAGATTTATTCGACATTAAGTAGATATAGCCATATCTACTATAATCGTCGGTGAAAGTGATGAAATATTGGTAACCTTGTCTTGCGGATGTGCTCATTGGTCCACATACATCCGTGTGTATTAGACCTAATAAGTCACTTGCCCTTTCTCCCAACTTGGAGAATGGTTGTTTTATCATCTTTCCTAATAAGCATCCTTCGCAATTTTCAAACGACTCTAAGTCGAATGAGTCAAGAACACCTTCTTGAAGAAGTTTCTTGATGCGCTTGATGTTAATATGGCCAAGACGACAATGCCACAAGTAGGTTTGATTCGACTTGATGGTCTTAGTTCATTTGGTATCATTCCTATTTTCTTTGTGTAAAGCATGCAATTTAATTTGAACATATGTTTGAAAGATAATCTTTGAAACAACTACGTTAGATGTCTTTCATTTCAAACATCTTGGTGTCCAACACCATTGATCAAAAGCATGACAAAACTAGGATTAGTTTTAATTACATCTCAAAGACAAAATGGTGCATGAAAGCACGACCGAAAAAACCATTTTCGTCGTCTTCTTGCTCTTGCACCAACACTTGATAAGCTTCTCACTTGGTTCCTGAAAAGGCAACATAAAGTGAGTCATACTTGGTATCCAATACCTTATGATAAGCTTAATTCACAAGTGTTTAGGAAGATACCTAAGGTAGTCGGAATGTTCCCCTCTTCCTTGAAGAGCATGCATTCTCTCTTGTAGTGGCCTTGCATGCCACAATGGAAGCATCTCATCTTTGCCTTGACCTTCTCGAACACCTTCTTCTTAGCTCTCAAGGGCCTTTTGGTCATTCCATAGGCGGTGGATTGGCTAAGAAGTTGCACCACCTCCTTGAGGGAGTGTGTCTTCTTTCCCGCAGCGATATGCACTCTAAGTGAATCCTAGCCCGAGTGGAGTGAAGCAAGCAAGATATGCCCCGCCATCTCATCTTCCAATGGGATTCCGAGAAGCTGCATGTGTTTGAAGAGTCTAGTCATTCCAAGCACATGAGGTCGGAAGAGCATGCCGGGTCTCAATTTGGCATTGTAGACCTTTGTCCAAAGCCGGCGCCTTACCTTAGCAAGACATCCCACGTTTGGTGGCTTTATCCTCATGTTTGAAAGTGACCTAGTCAAGTCAAACACGAGGCCATCAAAGTTGCCATTGTCACTCTTGGTGACTCTTACATTAACAACGTCCTCAAGTGCTTTGAGGAACATGTCCGGGAGATAGGAGGTAAGACTTTCCTTCCAATCTTCCGGGATGGAATTTGCCATAATTCGTGAGACCCTTTTGCAATTTGAAGACCATTCTTCAAGAGCCTCATCAGACATGATTCCTTTGGCAAAGAAGCTTGGAATGGGAGTATCAAGAGTATACTCCAAGGAACAATTTCGGAGAGTTCTCCTGAGTTCCTCCTCCCAATCCCTGAAGTTGACCAAGTTTAAGGAAAAGGCCAACTTCTCGGGGAGTTCCGGGCACATATGGTCGTTGTTTGAGTTACTTGCAGACATGGTTCTACAATTGGAAGAATTTGAAGTGAAAAACCATTCATAAATCAATAAGTTGAAATTTAAAACGTTTATGCATATATTCAATCCTATTGAGCATTTTATCCACGCATTTAAAATGTCCCTTATGGGCGAGAATAAAATGATTCCGAGAACCCAAGGATCAAGAAATGGTTAAGCATGCTTTGGTTTGTCTTAATCATTAAATATCTTAAGGTAAGCAATCCAATTGCTAATAGCTCCAAGCTACTCTCGGTTTGATAAAATGTCACATCTAATGCATCCTTGACATTTTATCTCTTTTTCCATGACATCTAAGGACTCCTTACTGATATCGTTGAGCTTAACCAAGACAACTTGTATACCTAATATACCTTACATTCCTAGGGAAGTAGTGATGTCTCACATTGGCGTAGTCCATCACGTACGCGCATTAGTTCGGTAAGTGTTGTTCTTGGAACGGTAAATTTTAGCTCAATATTATTAAGGAACCTAGGGTTTCTATGTTGGTTGATTTAAGTGAACTTAACTAATCGTCGCAACATAATAGAAATCCTAGACATGCATCTAGCAATCATATATATTAACAATATATAAGGCATAAAAATAGATGCATTTGGAAACTAGCATGACCCCTTGAAATCTTCAATTTCCATGGGTCTTCATCTTGGCACGTCTTCATCGAAACGCCGTCTTGAGACATCTTGGCCAAAATAAAATAAAAGAAGCTAGCTAGAACGACTAAGATTAATCTAATAGTACAAAATACTTAACGGTTCACAGAACGTATTTAGATTTACAAAAATACATAACGGAACGCAGTCCGTATTTTCTATCCTATTCGGGCCCCACTAAATGCCATTTTCAAAGACCTATTTTGAATAACAATCTTCCATTCATCCATTCACTATTTGTGAATGGCCCATGCAATTTTATGAAATACATAATTCAACAAGCAAAACTAGTAACTAACTTAGGTGGTTAATCCAATTAACGCACCTAATTAAAACTAGTCAAAATTGATTAATCCATTATTTCTAAAAGCTCACGCAACTAATTAAGCTCCCACTAAATTCCGCATCCGTACTTAATTAATCCGATTTATTAAGTCGGTATAACCCAAAATTTGTCAAATTTTGCAAAACCGAAAATCGAGGTTTTTACCCTCGTTAAATAATTACATAAATAATTTAAAACGGAAAAATTTTCGCAAATATACATAGCTCAAAATTAAGCAACGAGGCCCCATCCTAGCATGATGCATGACGCACCATGGCTGCTAGGCAGCAATGGGCTGGCTGGCTAGGGCTTGCTGCCTCGCTGCCCAACAACAGCACAAGCTCGCCAGCAGCTTACGCCTCACATGCACTAGCAGCATTAAGGGGCTGGGCTTGCGCTTGGTACTAGCATGTTGCGCCCAGCACAACACACTTTGCTGGCCAGCACCACGCATGCTCGCGCCTGGCAGCAAGTGGGGGCTGGCTGGTGCTTGTTACCACGCTGCCCAGCAGCGCCCCTAAGCACCCAGCAGCCAAGGCCACTGCCCAAGCCCAGCCTTAGTACCCCTCGCCACACAACCACGCAACATTGATGCTTAGCCATGCACGCACCATAGGCAGCCCGGCTAGCCTTGGTGACGCTTGCGGTTTTGCATCGATTTGCGTGCATTTTACTCGGGATTTTAATTCCGATTTGTGTGTGACAATAATTAATTCTAAATTACATTTTAGAATCAATTTTAGGGAAGATAAAATAAAATAAGTCTTATTTAAATAATTTTTATTTTATTGGTGCACAAGCCTGATTCATCCAAAAATATTAATTTTGAACAAAATTAGGTCTAACTTTTTGCTTAAAATAAAATGAGCTATGTCCATAATTAATCTTGCCAATATGCAAATTAATAATGGGTTTGACAAATGGGAGTTGGAAAAATAAATTAACCATCCAATGATAAAAATTTTCCAACTTTCATTATGTGTAAAATACCAAGATTACATTTTCCAATATGAAGATTAATTAAATTTTACTCACAAGTAATTGAACTTGATGGATTTTAATCAACCAAACATGAAAAATCCAAACTTTGTTCACATGGAATTTAGGGTTAGGGTTCCAATCATTTAAACCTTTAAAGATTAGAACTTTAACATTATAGGAACTTAAAATTACAAGATCAGAACAAGCTTTCACATTTTATTGCAATTTATTTGCAAAATTTGTGAAAAACAAGTTTATGTGAAAAATGGCATATCAATTTAAGCACTAATAAAAACTCCATTATTATGCTTAAGGATATCTTAAAACCAGTATATTAGTGATGCAAATGTGCATTTAATCTAACCTTGTAATGCTTGCATTAATCAAGGCTTAAAAAGAAGTAAAATTTTCGTTGAAAAACGAAAAAACCCAGAAAAAATGGGTTTCTGGTTCGAATTTGGCTTCTGGACAGTTCTAAAAGGGTTGAATCTATTCCAAAATGTCGATTCCACCCAAAAATCACTATTTTTGAGCCAAAATCTAGGTTCGACAGCCGAATCGAAAATAAAATCGAGTTATAAAATTAATTAAAACGAGCATCTAATCTAATTAAAAGAACATGAACCAGAAAAATAAGTTCTTTTAAAACAGCTTAATTAAAAAATAATTGCAAAAATTAAAAGGAGCGTGGCTCCGATACCGCTGTAGGGTTTCGTAGTGACCCGACACTGCGCGGAAAGAAACCCACTAAGACCCGCCCCTTAATTAAAACAATTAACAAGCATATTAAACTTAATCAAACAAGATTAAGAACAAGAATTATACCTTTGTCGTATGCTTCGCTCCCAAAGAGCTCTTACTTCAAAATCCCGAAAACACGAGATCTCCGAAGGCTCGTACCCTCGACCAGACCCAAGCGTCCTAAGTCTTGAAGGTTAGTCAAGACCCGGACAAAACAAAACTATGAATTTTACGAATCAAAGGTTTACTCTTGATTAGAGTTGCCTTATTAATTCCACTCAAGGTTGTTCTTTCCCAAATACCCAAGCTTGGTATTTATAGGGAAATAAACCCTTGATTTTCCATCCTCCACCAATGCGGGAGTGTTGAATATCAATGATTTATTTAATTTCCAAATTAAATAAATAATGAAGTAAATCACATTGCAAGAAGTGGCATGATCACATGAAAAAGAGTGGTGGCCAAGGTTAGGTGGGGGACCATATGCCTTGCTCCCCAAGGCCTTGATTTGGTCCCCACATCCATGCACAAAACCGGGTGAAGGAAGGCTAGCTGGCTGCCAGCTAGCGTACCAGCTCGGGCTGCCAGCTAGCACTGCCTTACTGCCCAGCACCCTAGCCAGCCAGTGCGTGCTAGTGCTGGGCTATGCTGGTGCTGTGTGCTGGCGCTGGTGCGTGCTAGTGCCATGCGCTGGTGTGTGCTGACGCTTGTGCTGTGCCTCACATCTCTCGCTACGATACAGTGCCATGTGAAGGCATGCATGTGCGCAGCCATGCTTGCTGTGTTGATGCGATGGGATAAGGCACAAGCATACGCACACGCGCACTGGCCTAGCCATGCGATGGTGCTGTGCTTGTGTTGTGATGATGCGATGGGCTGTCTAGTGCTTGTGGTGCTTGCGATAGGCTGCCATGGCACGCCTAGGCTGCGATGGTGCACTTAGGCTGCGATGGTGCGCCTAGGCTGCGCCAAGAGCTTGCGATGGGCTGCCATGGCACGCCCAGGCTGCGCCTAGCCATGCTAGGTGCATGCTAGCTCGAACTAGCCCAGCATCCCCATGGTCAGGCCAGTGTGGTGCTAGGGCTATGTTCGTACTTGTCGCTTTGTGATTTTGCGACGCTCGGTCTCGACGCCCTAGGCTCGATTTCCGACGTCTGTATTCGTAAAACTCTGTCGACTCATTAAAATCCTTTCGGATTAATTTGTCGTCTCGAATCGGTGATTCGATTGGGTTCGACCCGAAGGGTTCAGTTAAGATCAAGCTGTAATATCAATTATACCTCAATATTACTGATCGGAACCGGCCTCCACCTAGGCATTCTGATCACTTGACCTTACTAAAGAATTAGCTCCGTAATAATTCTGAACCCTCTATCGGAAGAATACACTTGTTGGAAGGACACCATTCCTTTCATGCGCATGCTAGCATGTGTGCTGGCAGGTGTGGCTGGCCCTGCTTGGGGCTTCCTGCCTTGCTGCCCAGCAGCATTGCGAGCATCCTAGCAGCCACGCACCACAAGCCACAAGTATATCCCTTGCGAACTCCAAGCCCTGCCATACATCCGCAACGCTTTGAGGTGGGAGCACCGCCATGCGCACCAAGTCAGCCACATGTGGGTTGCGTGAGTAGCCCGGCTAGCCTTGGTGGCGTTTGGGTGATTTTACCTCGATTTGCGTGCTATTATTTCGGGATTTTAATCCCAATATACTTGTGACATAAAATTAATTCTAAATTAATTTTAGTATCAATTTAGGGCAAAATGAATTAAAACAAGTCCAACTTAATTAAATTTAATATTTGTAGTGCACAAGCCTAAATTATGCAAGAACCATTCTTTAAATCAATTTAGGTCTATCTTGATGCTACAAAATTGAAGGGTTATGCTCATAATTAATTTAATCAAATCTAAATTAATAATGAGATTTGACAAATTTATAGGGGGTTGGAAAAATAAACCCTTTCATCCAATGAAAAATTTCCTAACAATAACTTGTATAAAATTGAAAAATTACGAAGATCAAAATTCAATCACAAGTTTTGAACTTTAAGGTCTTTAATCAACACAAAAATGATTAAATCCAAAATTAGTTTAACATGGAATTTAGCAATCAAAGTTCCAACCAAATAAACAATTAAAGATTGAATCTTTGAAATTTTAGGGGCTTTAAAATTACAAGTTCACCATAAACATTCACACTCAAAGCAATTTATTTGCAATAATGTGAAAAATACAAGTCTATGAGAAAAATGAACACACCAAATTAAGCACCAATTATGACTTCATAAACATGCTTAATGAGGTTTATAATTGCAGTAGATTACGGATGCAACCATACATTTAATCTACCTTCATCATGCAATAATTAATTAAGGTTAAAAGATTTAAAAAATTTCGTCATAAACGAAAAACCCTTCGAAAAACATACTTCTGGGTGGATTTTGGTTTCTAGACAACCTTAAAAGGGCTAAAAGGGTCAGAAACGATTTAGAACATTGATTACACCCAAAAATCACTATTTTTGAGTCGAAATTTGGGTTCATCAGCCAAAATTATAAAAATACGAGATTAACAATAATTATAACGAGCTTCTAATTTAATTAGAAAGCATAACCAGAATTTTAAATCACCTTAATTAATTATTAGTCACAATAATTAAAGTGAGTGCGGCTCTGATACCGCTTTTGGGTTTCGTAGCGTCCAACGCTACGCGGAAGAGAAACCCTCCCAAGACCCGCTCACTAATTAAAGCAACTAAATATTTAAGCACATAATTAACAACATAAAGAGAGAAAGAGAAAAGACATTCTTACCCTCGACGAGTGCTTCGCTTGATACACGAGCTCTTACTTCGAAGCTAGAGCCCCACAAGCGTGAAGGCCTCCAACGGCTCGTACCCTCGACCCGACCCGAACGTTCTTCGTCTCGAGGGTTAGTCGAGACTTAACCAAATAAAACTAGAGTGTTACGAACTTAAAGGTTTTCTCACCTTAAGGGACATGCCTCATTGAGTTCAACTCAAGTGTCCCTTCCCAAACCCAAATGATGGGTATTTATGAGGAAGGGAGCTCTTAAAGTTTAATCTCCCATCCATGTGGGAGAGCTAATAAAATGCATTTTATCCAATTTATTTTTAATTCAAAAATCAAATTGAAATGCAAGTGAATCAACAAATGACAAGTGTCAAGAGGTGAGCAAAGGTAGGTGAGGACCACTAAAGGGGGGGACCAAAAATCCCCTTGTTCCCCAAGCAAGATCACCAAGCATCGGTCCCCACCAAGACTCACGACCACGCCACTAGGTTGGCTGGCAGCCTGGCTTGGCTGCCAAGGCTGCCCAGCTGGCGCCTAGCACCAAGGTTGGGCTTGCTGGCCAGCCAGCCTACGCACACACGCAACATGCATACAGCCAGCCAGCACCCAGCCAGCCAGTGCATGCTGTTGCGTGCTGATGCCATGCGAGAGACGTGGTGCTTGGTGCTGCTCGCTGGCACACACGCACAGCCCAGCATGCCTAGCAAGCTGCTGCTAGGTGCGTGATGCTGCTATGCGAGAGCGCTGCTTAGCACACAAGCATGCCCAGCCACAGCACACTGCGATGCCTAGTACGCAAGCATGTTGCGATGCGAGGCTGTTATGCGCTAGGCTATAGCATGCAGCGATGCTATCGATGATGCGTCTGGTACTGCTATGCTAGCCAGCACGGATAGCCACGCATGTAAGTCCACAACACACACGCATGGGACGCATCTTGCGATGCTCATGATGTGCGATGTGCTTCCGCTAGGCAATGCCAAGAACGCTAGCACGTATGCGGTTCGGCACCTCGCCTAGCCTAGCACTTGCATGGCTAGACCAATGCGATGCTACGGCTTGGCTCGTACTTGTCATTTGCCTGATTTCTCGTCTCGTCGAATTTCTAAATTCGACTCGACTCGCGATGCTCGGTTTTGACGCTCTAAGCTCGACATCCAACGTCTTTGTTCGTAGTACTCTAATGACTCACCAAATCTTTCATATTGACTCGTCGGTTTAGATCGGTAGTTCGATTGGGTTCGACCCGAAGGGTTCAGTCATGATAAAATTGTAATATTAATTTACATTAATATTACTGATCGGAAGCGGCCTCCACCCAGGCATTCCGATCACTTGACCTCACTGAAGAATTAGCTTCTTGATAATTCTAAACCCTCTATCAGAATAATACATTTGTTGGAAGGACATCATTCCTTTCATATCTAAGGTAGCAAGGTTAAGAACTTTTGAGGACATTTGAACCCTTAATTTACGGGAAGTGGTACGATGGAGTTGCTCCCTATATTGGATTTGAAGCCCTTTAGTTGGCATTTGCTTACCTTTTCATCCCTTGTGAGGTTTATATTGTTTGAGCCTTTGTCACTTTGTTGTGCGAAATTTTAGGATCCTTGACTATGCATGTCTTAATCCTTGTGTTGATCTCTAGCTCCCAAGATCGTGACCTTGCACCTTTAGAGGAGGAAAAGGGCACCTTCTCTCATTTTCATTTATATTTCCTTTTGTTTAGTTACAAATTTGATTTTCTATTTTGCATCAACCTACTTGCTAACCAATTTGAGCCTAATGTTTCCCTATCATGTTTTAACCGCATTACAAACCTAAAGACCTATGTTTTACCAACCCTCTTAGTTAGTAAAGAATTAGGCATGTGAGGTTAATGTTTTGAGCATATTGAAATATGAGCAAGAAATTTTTTGAGAAGTGGTTTAAACAAAGAGTTAAAAGTTGAGCTTGAATATGAATATGCAAGAAAAGTTTGAAAAGAAAGAAAAAAAATAATAATAATTTTGAGAACTTTGAAGTTCCTTTCCCTTGAATAAGGGTGGTAATGTAATGAAATCGAAATGATGGTTATTTGTTTGAGTTTTGGTCGTTTATTAAGTTTTGTTTATGAGAGTTGGCCACTCTCTTACTTCACTTAGGATTTGCCACCAATTTTTCAAATTATTTCCCTACCTTTACCTTTAACCAAGTCATTGCAACCCTAGTGAAGACCCTTAGACTTTAGAGGGGCGTGGTCAAAGATCGGTGGAGGGAGATGGATTTCAACCCTATGGAGAGAGCGTGCATGGTTGAGATGTTGGGATGATCTTATACTTCCTCAAAGTGAATCTTTTTCTGGTTCCTTCATGGAATCATAAGGAGTCAACTAAGGGGATGATTTAAAGCTAGTGGGGAGAACACGGACCGTTTTGGAAGGGACTAAGGCGAAGGATGAATATCTAGTTCTCTATGCTTAGCTTAGGCTCGACTCTTACAACCACGAGCATCTTGGAGTGTGTTTTCATCATTTAATTGAGAAAGACTAATATTCTTTGACGCTTGTCTATCCTTTTGAGTCGGAATAGAGCATATGTCCACCTTAAAACTTGATTTGCATTTCTAAGCCTTTTCATGTTGTGTTTGTCTTTGTAGTGTTTCTTCTGTCTTTCTTTTGTTAGTTTTGCTTAACGACAAGTAAGAGGCAAGTGTGGGGGATTTTGATGAGTGGCGTTTATGCCACTATTTCACCCTTTTTCACTAATGAATTCCCCTCATTTGTCACTTGTTTGTGCCTTCTCTTACCGTTTTAACCTCTATTTTAGTTACTTTTGTTCTTTCTTGTGTTTTTCCTTTTTATTTATCTTTTTATTTGCTTTTTATCTTTTGTTTGTTTGTTTTGATAGCTCTTGACACTCGTAGGCGGAATTCATGTTGCCCAATGGAGTTGAAATTTTCTATTGTGGCTTGGTCCAAGAAGAGGAGGTGCCTAAAGGAGAGGGCGCGCAGCAAACAGCAAGTCGCAGCCACGGGTGCTAAAGCCGCGGGCGCGGGTTAAGGTTCTGAGCTGAGCACCAGTTTCTGGAGATGGCTGGAGAAAGCATGGAGAAGGCGCAGCCCAGGCAGCCGTGGGCGCGGCAGTTAAGGCCGCGGGCACGGTGAGCTGGGTTTTCCCAAATTCATACCCATACCGGAGAGGGCGCGGAAACTTTCTGTAGAGGTCTTTCCTTCACTCGGTTCCCTTGTTGCATCAAGAGACTATAAATAGTCCTTGGATTGAAATTTCATGAAATTCACTCTTCCATTGCCATCTAGAATATTTTGTAGAGAGAGAATATCAACATTTTAGTGAGAGAAAATAGCTTAATCATCAAGCTAAGTTTCCATTATTGTAATCAAGATCTTTTTAAGCTTCCTTCAAGTTTTCATCTTTTCAATGCAACTAGTCCATGTTTGCTTAATCCTTCAAGTTTAATAGTAGTAATCTCTTTTCCCCTTATCTTTTGTTTGGTTTTATTGCTCTTAATAGTGTTTATTTCCATAAAGTTCTTTGGTTTTACTTACTTCATTGCTTTTTCCTTGGTTTTGAATCATGTTTGGTTTTGTTAGGATTGAATCCATGTTTAGAGTAGTTCGTATGACTATCTTCTTTCCTTTGGCTTAGATTTCTAGCTAGGGAAGGGGGTGAAAATCATGATTGATTGAGTTTATATTGATGATTGATTGGGTTTTGCCTTGAGTTGATTATTTTGTGGTTATAATGCTTGGAGCTATTGTTGTGCACCTGTAGCCCCAATATTTGAGTTCTAGATTAGATGCATGAGAATGATCTAGTTTAGGTTTGATCGATTTCATCGACTTGCTTTGAGTGATTGCATGAGAATGAATTATTTTGAGTAGATTTTGTACTCCTCGACATGAATCCATGATGATTATCATAGTTGTCTTAGTTGATCATGATTGGAACCCCCTCTCCCTAGTGTTTTTGATCATATTTCCCTTAAAATCTTAGTTTTCATCTTTATTTTGGTGATTCTAGTTCAACTTCATATTTTTCTTGGTTTAATCCTTTCTTTGTAGGTAGTTTAATCTTAAATATTCACAAAAACAAACCAAAATTACCCCTTAATACTTGCAATAGATTCTTAATTCCACCATTCCACCTTGATTGTGCAATACCCCGTTTCCTTGTGGTTTGACCCTAGCTTGCCACTATCTAGTGTAAACTTGATAGAGTTAGGTTAGGAATATAAATTGTTGATTTGATTTTGGATAGTAGACACGACCTATTGTCTGTCGATCAAGATGTTGCCGGTTCACTGTCAACAATCACTGGTCTTCATAAACCCCCAAGTGTCTTTGAAGAGATGTGGCCACCACAAACCACATTGAAGAATCTTAGAGGCGGTTTTAGAAACACCCATGTGCCCCCCACTTGGATACGTGTGGTTCATTTTGAAAACACTAGAAACTTCCTCATTGGGGACACAACGACGCAACAAGCCATCAAAACCTTGCTTGTAAAGAATTGGATCATCCCACAATAATGCCTTGACTCTCTCTTGAGCTTCTTTTGTTGATTTTTGGAGAATGAAGGTAGGAATTCACCACAAGCTAGGAATTTCACCAAGTCGGTGAACCAAGGAAGCTCTTTCTCATGTATATCATATAAGACATCATCTATCATCCCATCATCGATAAGAATCCTATCATCTTGAACTTGAGAATCCTCCGACCTAGAGAAGTGGTCCGCAAATACATTCTCGACACCTTTATTTTCCCTTATCTTCAAACGTTTGGAGCTCTAGTACCCAATGGAGAAGTCATAACCTGGACTCCTTCTTCGCCATGAGGTATTTGATGGCCGCATGGTCCTTGAACACTATGGTATTTGAACCAATCAAATAATTTTGAAACTTCTCAAAAACATCCATAATAGCCAAGAATTCTTTTTCCGTTGTAGTGTAATTGCGTTCGGCTCCATTTTATATCTTGGACATATAATATACCACATGGAGTTTCTTGTCAACTTGTTGTCCAAACACATCCCTAACCGCCGTAACACTAGTATCACACATAAGCTTAAAGGGGAAATCCCAACTTGGTGCTTGAACAATAGGGGTAGAGACCAAGGCCTTTTTTAACTTGTTAAAAGCTTGCAAACACTTATCATCAAACACAAAATCGACATCTTTTTGGAGAAGGTTATTTAATGGCTTGGAAATTAGAGAAAAATCTTTGATTAATCTTCGATAAAAACCCGCATGACTAAGGAAAGAACGAACACTCTTCGTATTAGCCGGAGGTGGCAATCTTTTAATGGTCTCGATTTTTGCCTTGTCAAATTCAATTCCCTTGTTTGATATCTTGTGGCCAAGAACAATCCCCTCCTTAACCATGAAATGACATTTCTCCCAATTCAAAACCTAGTTAACTTTCTCACATTGAGTTAAGCATTTCCTAAGATTGGCAAGACAATCTTCAAAAGAAGTTCCTCCAACTAAAAAATCATCCATGAATACCTCCATTTTGTTCTCCATTATGTCACAAAAGATACTCATCATACATCGTTGGAAAGTGGCCGGTGCATTACACAATCCAAAGGGAATTCTCCTATATGCAAATGTACCATAAGGACAAGTGAATGTTGTTTTCTCATGATCTTCCGGATTGATGGGGATTTGAAAGAAACCGGAATAACCATCCAGAAAACAATAATACTTGTGCTTTTTTAGTCTTTCAAGCATTTGATTGATGAAAGGGAGAGAGAAAAATTATCTCTCTTAGTTGATGTGCTTAGACGTATATAGTCTATACACATCCTCCAACTGATCACCGTCCTTGTGGGATGAGTTCACCCTTCTCATTCTCAACAATGGTAATTCCTTCCATCTTAGACACCACATGCACTAGTGAAACCCATCTGGATCTCAACATGGGGAAGATGATGCACGCATCGAGGAGCTTAGTGATTTCTTTCTTCACCACCTCCCCCATTTGAGGATGAAGTTTCCTTTGCCTTTCAATAGAAGTTGGTACACCCTCCTCAAGTGTTACGTGATGCATAAATAAAGAGAGACTAATACCTTTAAGATCCTCAATGACATAGCCCAAGGCACTTTGGTGCTATCTTAATACACCACACAACATTTGAGTTTGGCTCTCATTCAATGAAGAACTTATAAAACCGGATAAGTTGAGTTGGGGGACTAAAAACTCATACCTTAGGTGTGATGGTAGAGGTTTGAGTTCTACCATCGAAACAGCTTTACCTTCCTTTGTTGTTGCCACTTGCAATGCATCTGGGCTTGTGATACCCATGCAAAATTGCTCATTGCTTTCCTCCATATTTCCTTCAAGCATTTCTTCATATAATGTCATCTCTTTACTTTGATCACATATCTTTTCCTAATTTAATAAGACATGCTCAAGGGCATCGTTAGAAGTGGGCAAGTTCTCATGCATAGAGTTCACGATATGATCTATTGAATTAATCATCATTCAATTTTCCAAAGTTGAACATGGATATTTCATGCTTGCATTCAAATCAAATTCTATAACCTTATCTCCTACTTTGAGTGTTATCTTGGCATTTTTCACATCAATTAAAGCACCTGAAATAGCAAGAAAAGGCCTACCAAGAATTATAGGAATGTTAGCATCTTTTTCCATTTTAAGAACAACTAAGTTAACTGGAATAACAAACTTCCTAACCCCAAGTGGAACATCCTAAACCTTGCCTTTGGGGAACATAATGGACCTATCGGCTAGTTGAAGGGTGATGTTGGTAGGAAGAAGTTCTCCAACTTTAAGGCGATGATAAATCGAAAATGGCATAAGACTCACACTTTCCCTAAGATAACATAAATCATTATCAATGTGCATATCATGAATGGCACATGGGATAGAAAATTTTCCCGGGTTTTCAATTTGGGGGGGGGGGGGAATTTTGTTCAAGATTATGGCACTACAATTCTCAGTGAGATTCACCGACTCAATTGCATCTATTCCCTCTTTCCACTAACAATCTCCTTGAGAAAATTTGCATCATTGGGCATTTTTTTGGATAACCATGGTGAAGGGAAGGGAAAGGTGAAGTTGTTTAAGCATTTCAATGAATTTCCAAAATTTCTCATCCATCTTATGTCTCAAGAACTTTTAAGGGTAATGAAGCTTGGGTTTAACAACTTCTCTTTCTTTCCTCTCTTCACAAGGTTTTTCATCACCCAAAGACCCATCATCTCCCTCATCTTCGATCACCATCTCATTAGAACTCTCTTTAGCTTTACTCTTCTTAGGGAAACTATCCTCAAGAACCCTACCACTTCTTATCACAATAGCATTGATGGGCCTCTTGAGATCTAATCCTTGGAAAGGTAAAGAAGAAGGGCTTGCATGGTCTTTCAAAGCATGGCTAGTTGGGAGATTTGATTCTGAATCATCTTGTTATGGGTCATCATCTCATTAAGATTTTTATCACTCACAGCCATGTAGGTATTCGACAACTTGGTTTTATTTTCAATTATTTCTTGCAAGTTAGACCTAGATTTAGAAGTAGATGCATATCACCTTGAGCTTGAGTCTTTGGAGAAAATCAAGGAGGATGGCGTCTTTGAGAGTTGTTTTGAAAATTGACTCTTCTTTGATTGTTCCAATTATCCCTACCGTGATTATGGTTTCCAAAACCTTGTTTTTGATTCCCATAACCTTGATTGTGATCATTTTGGCCACACTTGGTTGTTATAGTTACCTCGGAAACCTTGGTTTCCTTGGTTCCTATAACCGCCGCCTTGGTTATAATTGTCAAAATTACCACCTTGGTTTTGGTAATTCCTATTACTTTGACCTATTTGATTATCAAATTGAGATCCACTATTATTAGACACATCGTTCACATGCTCGTTTTCACCACCATCAAAATCATCACACACATCATTAAAAGAATTAGGACAAAGGAGACGAATCATGATCATAAGATCCATATACATCACAAAACAGGCATCCACTAGGCATATTGTTAAAAAAGGAAGGATGAGTAGAGTTAGAAGATGTACCTCTCCCCTTAAATTGGGAGGGAAGATTGGGAGCTTGAGAGGTAGCACTTTCCAACTTAACCTTGAATGAGGTCATCTCTTTCCCTAAGTTTGTTACTTGAGAAGTCAAATTGTTGATTAAGATGGTCGATGGAGTAAACCTCACTTTGTTGGGTTTTGCGATGCCCGACACTGCGTGGAAACAAAACCCGTAAAAGGATCACATGCATAATAATTACAACTAAACAAAATAACATACAATTATTGAAAGCATAACCACATAAAGAGAAGAGAGAGAAAGTAAGAATAAGACTAGCTCACCCTTGCGCATGCTTCACTCGATCCCCGAGCACCAACATGGAAATCCTTGAGACCCGCAAGTGCAAGCCCTCCTTAGTCTCACACCCTCGCGCCCGAACCGGCCCTTACCTCGTAGCTTAGACGAGGCTAGACACAAATAAACTAGAGTATTACGAACTTAAAGGCTTTCTCACTTTTGGGAGATACCTTATTGAGTTCTACTCAAGTGAGTAATCCCAATACCCAAGGTGGGTATTTATAGGGAAATGCTCCTAAAAACTTCAATCAAATTTCCATGTGAGAGAGTTGTTAAATCTAGAAAATGAGTAATTAATTTATTTCCAATTTAAATTAATTTCATAATTCAATTAGCAAACAACAAGTGATAAGAGGAGAGGGAGGGTAGGTGAGGACCACAAGAGGAGGACCACACCTTCCCATTCTCCCTAAGCAAAACTCCCTCACATAACCGGCTCCACTCACACACGACCAGTTGGCAGCCCGCCTTGAGCACCAAGGCAGCCACGCTAGCGCCTACGCTAATATGCGGGTTGCTAGTTGTGTTGGGCACTGCTATGTTGCGCACCGAGCCTTGGTGCTAGCATCAGCTTACGGGTGCCTGGCGTGCGAGCGACTGGGCGTACCAACCCGCAAACATGCTCGGCGAGCAGGCATAGCATGCACATGCATGCTGGGCTTGCGGCACAACCATGTCTTATGGCTAGTTGCCATGGCTAGCCTAGCCTTCGCATGGCTAGGCCAATGCGAGGCTGCGGATTAGCGTTGACTCGTTGTTTAACTAATTTTTTGTCTCGTTGATTCCTAAAATCGACTTGATGCTTAACGCTCGGCTTTGGCGCTCCAAGCTCGGAATCCGACTTCTTAGTTTGTAAAATCTCTATCGACATAGTTAATCCTTTTGATTAATTCGTCGACTTTGTTCGGTTACACGATTGGGTCTGACCCGGAGGTGTTAGTCAAGAGCAAGTTGTAATATTAATTATATATATTAATATTACTGATTGGAAGCGGCCTCCAGCTAGGTATTCTGGTCACTTGACCTCACTGAATAATTAGCTTTCCTAATTAGTTCTAAACCCTCTATTGGAAAAATATACTTGTTCGAAAGACACCATTCCTTTTAAGCTCCAACTTGTCCTTCTGGACAAGTGTGTTGTATGTGTATTGCCTTTTTCCTATGTCACTTAATGCCTCTTCATGAACTATAAGTGTTTCTTGATTTTTAAGTTCGATTGTCAATAAGAAGATAATTTCTAAAATCCATCTGAGCACGACCATGCATTTTCACAGTCTCGCTCTTTGAGAGGCCTTGTAAACAACAAAGACATGTTCCCTACTGTTACTAGGTGGACATTCCCAATCTTACATTGTTAGCTTCACTTACTAAGAGGTCCTAGCCGCTTGAGTGTGGCCTTTATAATCCCCTTGTGCGGCAAACGTTTGACAACATCAAAAACGACTAGTACTCAAACAAGAGAACTTACAATACTCATGGTTGAGGAAATAGGTTCCGATAGCCATAATGAGAAATATACTTATGACGATTCGATAAATCTATTAAAGTATTCTCATAGGTCGATCCGGTATAGTTCTAAAATAATACCTGTGCAAATGATTTATGACTATCTTGTCCTTGTAGCACAAGAAACGGTGATATAAATCATACTACACACTAATCTCATGCAGTCATTAGTTGTCCAACTTTCAAATGACCTCGATTAGGGATGATTTTGATTTGATATTCAATGTTCACTTGATAGGTGTTTCTTTACTTAAGACATTGTCTTCATACCCTATTTTGAATATTCTCAAATCGAATGCACTCTTTATTTAATTCTAAATCAAAACTAAATTGAAATGGAATAATAATTTGCGAAAAATTAAAATTACTCCATAAATGAATAATTTAACTTAGTGTTTTACATTAAGATCTCAAAACTTAATTAAAACACATAAATAGGGAAATTAAATCCAGTCCCCGACATGCCTAATTCCCATTGCCTTAATGTACTTGTTGTGTTTCACTTGAGGCAAAGGTTTAGTGAATGGATCGGTTATGTTGTCGTCCGTTCTAATCTTGTAAATTCTGATTTCACCTTCGGCCTTCCATTCCCTAATCATGTGAAATCACCTCATGACATGTTTGACTTTTTGATGTTCCCTTGGGACCCTGGCCTGAGCAATAGCTCCACTATTATCACAATATAGGTCTATTGGTTCCTTTATCGATGACACAACACCATGTTCACCAACAAACTTACGAATCCACACTGCCTCCTTAGTTGCTTCTGAAGCTGCCAAGTATTCGGCTTCAGTTGTAGAATCTGCAGTCGTGCTTTACTTAACACATTTCCAACTGAACGCTCCTCCATTCAAACAGAACACATATCCTGATTGCTACTTGAAGTCGTCTTTGTCAGTCTCCAAGCTTGCGTCGGTATAACCTTCAACAACCAAGTCCTTACTTCCACCATAGACAAGAAATTTAACCTTGTTCCTTTTTAGGTACTTTAGGATATTTTTTGTCGCAGTCCAATGTGCCTCTCCTAGGTTTGATTGGTATCAGCTCGTAGCACTCAAGGCGTACGATACATCCGGCCTTGTACATATCATAACTTACATGCATGATCGATCCAATAAGTGAAGCATATGGAATTAGATTCATTCTCTCTCGCTCGTCAGGTGTCTTTGGACACTGTTTCTTGCTGAGAGTTATGCCATGAGATATGGGTAAGTAGCCTCTCTTGGCTTCCACCGTATTAAATCGTGTTAGTACCTTATTAGTATAAGTACTTTGGCTCAATCCAATCATCCTCTTAGATTTATCCCTATAGATATTGATGCCTAAAATGTACTATGCCTCTCCCAAGTCCTTCAATGAAAACATTTTCCAAGCCAAGTCTTTACAGACTCCAGCATTTGAATGTTGTTTTCAATGAGCAATATGTCATCGACATATAATACAAGGAATGTGATGTTACTCTCACTGACCTTCTTGTATACACAAGACTCATCAGGATTGTTAATAAAACCAAACTTGGTGATGGCTTCATCTAATCGCAGATTCCAACTCTTGCTAGCCTGCTTTAATCCATGAATAAACTTCTTAAGATTGCATACCTTCCCAACATTGTTTGGATCTACAAAACCTTCGGGCTGTGTAATGTACATAATTTCTTCCAAAATCCCATTAAGGAAGGCGATTTTTAACGTCCATTTGCCATATTTCATAATTTTAATTTGCAGCAATTGCTAGGATAATCCGGACGGAGTTAAGCATGGTGACTAGCTAAAACGTTTCATCATAATTAACCCCGTGAATTTTCCTGTAACCTTTTTCCACTAGTCTAGCTTTGTATATATATACAATTCCATCTTTGTCGGTTTTCGACATGAAAATCCATTTGCAGCCGATAGGTGTATAACCTTCGGGCAAATCAACCAAGTCCCAAACTTGATTTTTAAACATGGAATCCATATCGGATTTCATGGCTTCTAGCCATTTAGCGAAGTCGGGGCTCGTCATAGCTTGTTTGTATGCCGCTGGCTCATCTTCATCCATAACTAGAATGTCTTGATTCTCGGTTAAGATACACCGAGGTATCTGTGTGGTTAAGATCTTGTGTGACCTACGCAGGGTAATAGATTGAGCATTGTCAGTTAGACTCTGAACATTGTCAATTTGACTCTGACCATTATCTACAACTGCTTCCAAAGCCTTTGATTGTTAATTTTGTCAGATTCATTTTGTTGCTCATCTACTCGAACTTCATCAATTTCGATTTTCCTCCCACTTGTCATTTTGGAAAGGTGCTCCTTCTCCAAAAAGACACCATCTCGAGCAAAAAGTACTTTTTTCTTAGATTGTTAATAGAAGCAATACCCCTTTGATTCTTTTGAATACTGTCAGGAGGTAAGCATGTCGTTGGGGATCCCATTTTCTCAATGCCCATGGCCCTTTAAAAGCCTAGGACTTTACATTTTGAAGTTGTATTAGGATTTGTATTCTCGACTATTTGGGGGACCTTAAATTAGAATTGATTCTATCATTACGCTTTATTGTAAGAAAGTAATAGGGAGTTGCCAATGATTTTTAGGAAAACTCATAAACCTTGTTCATGCCTTTCTCCCAAGTAGAGTTCAAGGGATATTTAGCGTGAATCATAAGTTTACCCATGCCCGAATTCGTCTACTTGTACCAGAAATGAGTTCGAGAGTGAGGATACTAAAAAAATGTTCCTTTTAGGGGGGGATTGTTATTCTAGTCCAAGTGCGGCCTCTACTAGCTCTTCCTTTTTCACAATTTCGTCACCAAACAATATATGCAACGTGATACCTAAAACTAAGTTAGTTTACTTTATTTACAAACATTAATCACAAAAATTCTACATTGCAACAAATGTCGTTATTCTTATTTAATTCTAGTTCATGAAAAGAACAATAAGTAAACAAGATTCGCTTTGGCTTAGGTGGTAAAACAATCAATTAATAATTCAAATTCTAGTCTTTCATTAACGCAAGATACTATGTGAAATTAATTAAAAAGTTTGTTTAATGTGATCAAACAACACTAATTGATTAACTAAAAGTTGTTTAAGAAAGAAAAGAAGGGTGATTTATCTAAGTGCTCGGGAATTTACCACTTTTCCTTGCTAGATCTTCTTTTAGAACACCTATGGACTCCTTCTTGTTCGGGAACCTCCACCGTAAGAACAAAAAAGTTAAATGGTGAGTGTTTAGGACAAGAGGGATGATTATTGCATAAATTCACAAAGTTACCGCTGACTTTTTAGGCTCATATCTTTGTGTCAAAGCTCGTATTGAACCTCTATTTATAGGTGATGTGTGAGTTTAGGGTTTCGAACATTTTTCCGCAGCAGGTGGCACGCGCAACTCAATAGGTTGCCAAGCCAGCGCGACTCCTAGAGTTACGCGCGGTTTTTTCCTACGGCAGGCCTAGATTTTAACCTAGGCGCTTATAAATCCGTCAAAATTAGGTTTAATCTCAAGATTAGGCCTAATTTCTGATCGAGCTTAGTATTAACAAGCTTTGGTTCATTTCATTTTAGGTTAAGCTAGTTAGTTTTATGTGTTTAGGCCTTAATAAGTAGTCTTTAAGTGTTCCTTACTCCAATATAGCACAAAGATGGTATTATTTATCGTCATAGCACTTGTCGAGACAGGGGACCAAAAGTAGATGTCTATAGTTAGCCCCCACTTTGATCGAGTCTAGAATATACGATGATCAAAGTAGCCGAGGAAATTAATCTGAGACTCATTCTGGAAGTTCCTTAGGGAAAAATTCTTTCTGTAGTGTTGAGAATGTCAAATATATTCTCGATTCGCTAAGTATTCAAGACAAGTAGCTGTTAAGATCAGAAAAGGTTTTTCTTTCTGGATTTAGTGCGTTAAAAAATCTAGGTTGACCCTTTGCTATCATAGAACGCCTTTACAAGTAAAGGTTGTCCTGGATGATGTCATATTATGAGAAGGTACCGGGTTTAAAAAGATTAAAAGGGGATGATACCCTCTAAATATGTCATCGGTGGTCTCAAGTCCCTTGATTTGTCATTGGAACTCTAGTCCATGATTTTAACAAAGTAAAAGATAATAAAATGGGTGGTGCTTCGGCATTTGTAGCCTAAAACGTGAATGAAGATTGACATACGCTGCCAAATCAGACACTCGATGTCCATAAGATAGAAAAACGTTTCTAAGGACTGGAGACACATATCCATATCTAGTGAGAGAGAAGAAAATCGGCAACTCTCTCGGCAGTTTTGTCCACAAGATGAAAACACGTTTCTCGAGAATGGGGACACCCTAACTCTCAGGTAAAGCTAGATTCCTTCTTAGCTTATTGAATTTACTTCCAACGGGGGGCGTTTGACCCCGATGGTTTGGCGCTCGTCGATTCGTTTAAGCTAACGCCTTTAACAGAAATAGAAGTTCTACTGTTTTCGACGGTAGGAAAATCACGTTGCTAATGCAATTTTACACAGCACATATACGGTACAATTTTGCGGTGTACGATACGCTAAAAGTACGAAAAATATGACATTTCTAAAAGGGTAGTATAGGAGAATGCCAAACTATTTATGGGAGCTTTTACATAAAGCACCACTATGGGATATTTTATAGACGCTTTTCCGAGAAACATCCAAAATGTATGCTTGGGTCAGGCACAAAGCACGATGCACATGTAGAATGATGCAAAAATCTATCAAAGAAGAAAAGAAGCTACTGGATGCAAAGCAATAGAAGGTTTTTGATGGTTTTAAAAACTTCGCGAGAAAGCCTGACGAGGCACGTTTTTAACGAGCTAAAACGTTTGGTTTGGAAGACAAAACAAAGACTAGGAAAATGTGCATTTCGATTGACTAGTATCCGCGCAACTTTTGGGGTTGCACAGGGATGTTGCGCGAAATATTAGAAGTTGCGCGCAGTTGTCTCGTGCAAATTTTGTGAGTTGCGCGCAGAACTTAAACAATGAAATTTTTTTGATGAAACATGATCTGCGGCTAGTGCTCTTCTTCGTTATTCGCTATTTCAGATATCTTTCTCTAGAGCTCCATTATCGCTGTCGTTTGAAGCTAGAAAAATTAAGTCTATCAAACTTTGAATTTGGTCAACAAAATGGGGAAAATGGAAAGAAAAACCCTAATTTTTGAAATTAGGGGTATTGGATTTGACTTGTTTTCATGAGTTTGTTCTATGTTGTTGTGACATGTTTAAGGAATATATTGCAACAAATTTCATGTGAAGTGGTCAAGTATTGGGTCATATATGAGCATACACAAGCATATATGTTTTTTCTTCATTTGATTTCCGAATTTGTGCTTGAAATTATTTCTTTTTTTGTTTCTTTGCTCATGTGGGCTATACTTGTTAATTTTAAAATAAATTGAAGTGTTAGAACGACAATTATGCACTAAAATTGGGATCAAAATTTTGAACTTTGATAATGATAGGAAATTGTTCTTGCGGCTCATGTTCATTTTTGCCATGCGTAAGTTGAAAAATTGGTTTTATTAATGATAACAATAATCGATAGTTATTATTATTCACTTATAAAAAATGATTTCAGGTTTTGCACAAAATTAGTTAGTTTAGGAAATTCTTGAAGACATCATTGAACTAGTGTAATTTTGTTATATTTCGAGCTTATGAGCCCCAATTTTATATTTTCGAGTGTTGTAGTCCCCAATATTGGGTGGCTTCGATGACTTGTTTGCTTTTAAGAATTAGACCCTTTCATGTTGCTCGAAAGGGTCTAGAAATCCCATATTTCGTCTGTTTATGACAGCAACTAGGATCTTGGAAACGATTAAACGAGTGTGTTTAAATTGTTTTCGACCATTTATAGTTTTAACAAAGGAAACTTGCTAAGTCTAGAAATATTGGTCATTTGTTAGAACAAGAAAGAGGGAAAATGAAATGTTGTTCAACTTTTTCCTCTATTCTCTCTATTTTCGATTTCTTTCCTTTGAGCTCAAATATTGTTACTGATCGAAGCTCGAGAAAGTAGATATTATCCTCTTTGCGAAATTCCATGTTTTCAATTTTTTCATTTGTGCAATAATAGAGAATTTAAAATGAAGACCCCTTTGTTTTGAACTTAGGAGTCTTTTATTTACGTTTTAACTCATGAAATTGTTTGTCTTATGTTAATAAAGTGTCTTGATACAATTCTCATAATGAACGATTGAGTATTAAACTTTCGTATGAGCAAGTATGTTGTATGCGTTTGAATTCTTATTTTGATACTGATGGTTTTGTTTCTTTTGCTCTTTAATAGTCATACTCTCTAATCTTTAGAGTAAATTGAAGTATTGAAACAACAATTATTCACTAAGATTAGTTATTGAAGTTGAACTTGAAAATGGCTTAAATATGTGATATGTTTGTAGCTTCTTTTATGGCAAAGTTTAGTTGCAAACTTAGCTTTCAAATGAATATAATGATTATTAAATCATTATGATGCATTTGAAAATTCTGAGGCTCGAGATCTACGTAAACTATTTATAGTTTAGGCGATTCTCGAAAGTAGCTTGAATGGCATGAATATTTCATTTTGTTTGTTATGGATAATGGAGCCCCCATGTGTCGGGTTATGCACATTCTTGCTATTTCTCAAGTCTTGGAGCCCTAAAATTGGGGTAATTCTTAAGACTTTCTATTGTTTAGGCTAAATATATAATCACGATGTTGAAATAGGCCTATGTATCCCATGTATTGTGTCTTGGGAACATTTAGGATTGTAACATGACTTACGCATTTTAGCTTAAGTCCTGTTTAAAAAAGCAAGTTAGTCCTTTGCATGTTTAGAAACAAAAAACAATTTTTGTTAAGGTTTAGTAAACTTGACCTAATGTCCAAACGTGGTAGAGATCATTGAGATAAGATTATTCTCAGAGTTGACTTAGAAGAATGTCTCAAATATATATTTTCTTTGTTCTTATCAATGTTTGATTTTGATCTTATAGGTGGTTTGTTATCCATCCCTAAGCCAATATTTGCACGATGAGTAGGTGAGACCAAGTTTGAGTTAAGAAGAAGTCGAATCTTAGATCATTCCTTTTGGAAATATTTATATATACGCATGTATTGTCCAAAAGGTTATGGAAAATCTGAAAATTTACTTATTTTGAGAAAATGAAACATAATTTAGAAAGGGAATTTTGAAAACTATTTTTTGAGAGAGAGTAGGAAACACATTATTTCGAACTAGAATTCAAAATTTGGAGAAGGTCCAGTTTGTTTTGAAAATAAAGTAAAGCTACAATTTCTAGTACGTAAAATACATAAACATGTTATTTTCGAAACTAGACCCAAAATGGAAAGAAAAGTCTAGCTCGTAATTGAGTGTGACTTTTTTGTCCAAAATTGATGAAGGCAAGTTGTAATTTGCAACTTATCTTGAAAAGATATGAAAATGTGAGCAACCTCTTGTATATTCAATCTTGTTGTCTCTTTTTTGTGTTTGTGATCATTGTCTTATTTTGCTAATTGAAAGTGAAGTCCTTCCCATTAAGCAGGCACCATGGTGAAAATGAATGTTTATCAAACTTAAGTTTGATGGAGTGTTAGAATAATTTTTAAAATCATTCGAATCACTTTACAAAATATGGTCTTAATTCAAAAACAAAAGTTTATGGTAGACCTATATTTTTGTAGCTCCTAAGTGTAGACTTAGGTGTCTTTTGCAATTCATGTATACATATGCTAGGGGATGTTTCTCATATTCGAAGCCCAAGGATTTGTGTTACCAATTTGTGGGATTTTGCACACATTTATCATGAATTGTTTGATCAAGTAGGAAGTAATGTTCTTCCCTTTTTTATTTAAAGTTATTAAGATGATTTGTAATAAGTTTTGCATGACATTGATTTTGTATTATAATTAGCTTGTTCTAATCTATAAATAGAGAGAAGTGGGGATGTCTTGGCTTTTTTAAGCCCCCATTGAGGCAAAGAGCAAAAAAAAATTAAAAATAAAAAAATACCATTTTTGGAGTTTTTAGTTACTAATGGGAAGGATCATCCTGACTTATCCCACAAAACAAAAAAAAAAAGAACAAAAAAGACGGATTTGTATAAAAAAGAAAGGGGAATCCAACTTTCCCGTAGAAGAATAAAGAAAGAGAATTAGACATGTTTTCGAAAAGCAAGGATTATTGACTTATAAGTTGAATCATCATGATGACTTGGTAGCAAGGTATACGTGTAATAGCGATAACGATCATTTTTTCATGTAGCGATCATGTTCAATCAATGTTCCTCGCTTAGAGAGGATGAATATATCCCACACTGTAGGCCATATAAATTGCTCAAAATGAGATGGCTAATGCTCAAAAGGGTAAGAGACATCTATAGTTGACGTCGAGAATGTCAATATCAAATCAATTAACTGTATTCACTTGCCTTTTTTCTAGGAAACATATATAGAACTTGAATCACCTTGGTAATAGATAGCCCCACTATTATTAAAAGAAAATAAGATGATTGTTTTTGGAAGTGGTAGTCACCTAGTTTTTTTGGCAAAAGATATGGAAAACATCAAATTTAATTTAATTTGATTGCTCTACAAAAATGATGTAATCAAGACAATGACTATCAAATCATCCAAATTATTTGATTTTATAATCATTAATCAATACTTTATGCACTTTTTATATGGGCATAAATACTCAATAGTAGGTCCATATGTGTAAAGGCCTAAGGTGGGCCCTGTAGAATGATGACTTTCGAGGTACATGGTTATGGTATACCTTAAGGGGGGCCTTTCCAAGGTTGTAACATGGTTAGGCTTGGGGTTACGAAGAATGAATAGGCTCAAGTCTACTCCCTTAATCCCTTACTTTTAATGCTTCTCAAATTAAAACCATTCTAGTTCATTTAAAAACTCTTACATTAGGTGCCTTTCTCTTGCCCCTTTATTTTTTTCTCTCTCTTTTTTGGCAAGTTTGGTTTCAGGTTTAGAACGATTTTTAGGTTTTGCATTGGATTTTTCCTTTTTGGGTTTAGACTAACTTTGTGTCCTAATCTTATGTTTCTTTCCCCCAATTTTTCATTTGTATCTCTTTGCACCATTCCCATCCCAAGGTTTTGAATAATGTAGGCTGAATAAATAAGGCTCAATTGATGAAGCTCAAAAGTGCTGCCAAAAAGATGGATTTGTTCTAAGGTTAAAATAATGGGATCATCTTCGTGGAGTTTCAAGTTGCCCCTGTGTTGGTGTAATCATCATATCCTTTCTCAGTGGGCCAAAAGATGGGCTTTTTTTTCATTCGATAAATCTTGTGAGCCAAAGATCATCAAGATTCTTAAGGTGTTGAGCACGTATGCCTTTTTTGATATTGCCTTTTTGTATGTGTAGTTCATTTAATTCGAGCTAATAACAACAAAGTGATTGAAAAGAGAAATAGATAGACGTACTTGAATAAATAAATTTTTATTCATTAATTAATGAGAGTACATAATCAGTAGATTCAACAACATGAATCTCTTAGTCTATCATAGAGAAAACAAAAGGAAAGAAACAAAACAAGACCTAGGGTGCTACATCTTGAATTGTTGACAACTTATTAAGATTGCGTCTTCGAGCTTTATCCGTTTCCAACGTAGGTGATATCCTCTCTAAAAATCTAGTCCATCTATATGATTAATGGTTTTATTTATCAAGTCCCTTTCAATTAATGACCCCACAGTATAGACTTCACGAAATGTGTCTAGACCAAGGTATTGTAAATGACACTTGTATGGTTGAGACATATTGTCTATGAACTTTGGGACAAGTTCATGATCCGGTGGTCTTTGTGAAAGAAGAGCAACCTTTGATCGCCACTTGGAAAAGAAGTCAATGAAGCCTTCTTCTTCCCCTTTCTTGAGTAACTCAAGATCGCACAAGGTAATTGTGAGCTCGATGTTATCTCCATATTGGGCTAGAAACGGTTTTACAACGTCCTCCCAAGTGGAAGTTTGTTTTGCATCGAGGTTATAAAACCATGTTCTAGCAGTGGGGTCAAATGAAAGAGGAAAAGTACATGCATATAAGTTATGCTCGAACCCTTTTAAAGCCATCATTCCAAGAAAGCTCATTAAGTGAATCCTAAGATTGTCCGTAACCTTAAAGGTTGGTAGTCAAGAACTTTTCTGGGAGAGTCTTGCCACTAGGTTGTGGTGCAAGCTCATAATTGAAGAACTTAGTCCCTGAGCTAGCTCGAAGGACAAGTTTTTCCAAGGCCTCTAGTCTTTCAACTCTTTATTTTTCTTGTAGAATTTATTCTTTTTCTTTCTTTGCTTTTATTTTAGCCTTTTCTACTTTTCTATGAACCTTAATTTGGGCTTCTTCTTCTCATAGGGCCTTTAGGTTTTGGAGTTCCACTCTAAGTTTCTTTAATGCTACTTTGTCACCCAGGATTGGACTAGGATGCGAACGTGGAATATGATCTAGTAATGTGTATCACGAGAAATCGAGCGCATTCACGTAAAGCATTCTCTGCCAAGCATTCAAACAATGAACAAAAGTCAAAAATGTTTTCTTTTTGATCCTTCTAATACAAATTCACTTTAAGCAAGTTTGTTAATGAAAAATGTAAATATATTCACGAACAATCATTAATGGAATGTCATGATTTATGTTGACTTCAACAAGGTAATCTTCTAAGGATTTTACTTTAGGTGAACTATTTTCGAAAAAGGTAGAAAAGAATGAAAAGGGAAGTTGGATTAAAAAACACTCATCAAAATGTTAGAAAATTAATAACCCGAATACACTCCTAAAAATTATTAATATACTTAGAATGTGGGGATCATTCATACTCTTTTTGTTTAGAATGGTTTCTTAATTTTTTTTTTCGCTCAATTTCTCTTTTTTTTTTTGTGAGGCAATCATCCCAAGTAAGGTTCTCAGGATTTTCTTTTTAAACCATAGAAGAGGTAAATAAATTATACTCTTAAATCAAGGTTGATTAATTACAACTAATGGATGACGACCACGAAAATAGGCACGTTTAAGAATGAGAATATTGATGACGTCCTATTAAGGGATGCAAAATTCTAATGACGAACCTTATAAGAAGTAATGTCGTTAGTTTAATTAAAAGTACGTAAACGAATCATCAAAATCGAAAACGGTATTGCGCGCAATTTTCTGTCTTAGGTGGAGGATGAAACTTCGAGAGTAGCGCCTGCCACATGCGTATTTTTTTTTTTGCGAAAACGCAAAATTAAAAGAACGATAAAAGACAAGTTTTTGGATTTTTTTAAAAGAAAAGACGAACAACGTAAAAGCAACTAAGTTAGACAACCTTGTTCGCCAAAGAGATATTATGAGCACCTACTTAACGATTAACCTTGAAGCGGTAATATCGTTCTCTCCGTATAACATTTCTTGTAATGGGTCAAAATTAACATTGAACGATGGGCGCGCGCAAGAACTAGAGTTGTGTGGAAGAGCCGCGCATAACTTTTGGACTTGCGCTTAGAGAGCATGCACAACTTTGAAAATTGCGCGCGCCACATGGCAGGTTCGACATTTTGATTTTTTTTTTTTTTTCAATCGAAACGATTTTTTTTTTTGTCGAACCACATTTTTTTTCGAATTTTTTATTATCTCTAGGTAAAAAGTTGGAATTAATTAGATTAGAGACAAAACATATAAGCACATATTCATGTAGTCACATAAGAACATAAAAGGAACTGTCAAAGCATACAATGTCATTCTATGGTCAAGGCTTGGGTGTCCAAAGGTACCATATCTTAAGAACGATGCATGAATCAATAACTCAACGTGTTGACCCATGTCGAGATTCTCCCAACATTTTATTGTCTATATGGGTGGGATGATTATTATTGATTTTGGGATAGAAGCCTAGTGTTGGAGACCCCTAGTCAATGAGCCAATCCCCAATAATTAAAGTGTGCTATGATTATGCATGATGCAATGTTGCTTATTTGGTTTTTACTTTTGTGAAAAAGGAAGATATTATACGTTCAAGTCTCGATCTCTAACTAAAGATTATCCAAGTTAGCATTCGTTACGACTCATAGGTAACCTAAGTTGGAAACCTTGAACCATAACCAAAAGCTAATCTTGTAACCTCTAAGTCCCCAGCAAAGTCGCCACTGTGAGGAGGGTACCCCATCGGTGGGGATCCCATTTCCTCTATGACCCGGGCCTTTTAAAAGCCTAGGACTTTACACTTTAAAGGTGTGTTAAGATTTGAATTCCCGATAGTTTGGGGGACCTTGAATTAGAATTTATTCTATCATTACGCTTTTTTGTAAGAAACTAATAGGGGGTTGCCAATGAGTTTTAGGAAAACTCATAAACCTCGTTCAAGCCTTTCTCCTAATAGAGTTCAAGGGATATTTAGTATGAATCATAAGTTTACCCATGCCCAAATTGGTCTAATTGTACTAGAAATGAGTTCGGGAGCGAGGGTACTAAAATAATGTTTCCTTTAGGGGGGATTCGCTATTCTAGCCCAAGTGAAGCCTCTACTTGCTCTTCCTTTTTCACAATTTCATCACCAAACAATACATGTAATGTGATACCTAACACTAACTTGATTTTATTTACAAACATTAATCATAAAAAGTCTACATTGCAACGAATGTCGTTATTCTTATTTAATCCAAGATCGTGAAAAAAACAATAAATAAACAAGATTCGCCTTGGCTTATGTGATAAAACAATCAATTAATTATTCCAATTCTAGTCTTTTATTAGCGCAAGATACTATGTGAAATTAATTAAAAAGTTTGTTTAAAGTGATCAAACAACACTAATTGATTAATTAAAAGTTGTTTAAGCAAGAAAAGAAGGGTGATTTATCTAAGTTCTTGGGAAATTACCACTTTACCTTGCTAGATCTTCGCTCAGAATACTTATGGACTCCTTCTTGTTCAGGAACCTCCACCGTAAAAACAAAAAATTAAAGGGTGAATGTTTAGGATAAGAGGGATGATTATTGCATAAATTCACAAAGTTACTGCTGACTTTTAGGCTCATTTCTGTCTGTTCAAAGCTCCTATTGAACCTCTATTTATAGGGAATGGGTGAGTTTAGGGTTTCGAACATTCTGCCGCAGTAGGTTGCACGCGGCTGTTGCGCACATTTTAAATCACTTGCGCTGCACGAGGCAGCGTAACCTCTGGTCTTGCGCATGGCTTTATGGTAAGATTTGATTCAGTATATTTATGCAATTCTTAATCTTCTACAAGCGCATCTTCAGAGGTTGCGCTAGGTGTCACGCGCAACTTTGTGAGTTGCGCGCGCCTAGCCAGCGCAACTCCTTGAGTTACTCGCGGCTTTTTCCTTCGACAGCCCTAAATTTTAACCTAGGTGCTTCTAAATCCGTCAAATTAGGTTTAGTCTCGGGATTAGGCCTAATTTCTAATTAGGCTTAGTATTAACAAGCTTTGGGTCATTTCATTTGGGTTAAGCTAATTAGTTTTATGTGTTTTAGCCTTAATTAGTAGTCCATAGGCATTCCATACTCCAATCTAGCATAAAGATGGTATTATGTACCGTCATAGCACTTCCGCTCGGGTCAGAGGACTTAAAGTAGATGTCTATAGATACCCCACAAAGAAACATTTGTCAGATTTTGGTGCAAGCTTGTCAGACATAAATAAGTCTTTTGACATATGATTCGCAACTCCAAATATTAAGAAAAGACAACTGTGGAGGTTTCTTCGTCCATAATTTGTATGGAGTTTTTTCGACAGCTTTGGCGGAGCGCGGTTCAGTGTTAGTGTCGTGATTTGAAGTGAGTGTCCCCAAGAAGGAGATAGGAAGATTGGTAAGATCCATCATGGATTGAACCATGTCTAACATAGTTTGATTTCTCCTCTTACATACTTCGTCCCATTGTGGAGTTCTGGGAGGTGTCAGTTCTGAGAGAGTACCATGTTCTTTCAGATGGTCGTCGAATTCGTAGCTCAAATACTCGCCACCTCGATCTGATCAAAGGGCTTTGACTTTCTTGCAAAACTGATTTTCCACTTCACTCTGAAATTCTTTGAACTTTTCAAAGGATGCAGATTTGTGCGACATTAGATAAACATAGCCATATCTACTATAGTCGTGTGTGAATGTGATAAAATAGCGATAACCTTTTGTTACGGTTGGGCTCATTGGTCCGCATACATCCGTGTGTATGAGCCCTAATAAGTCACTAGCCCTTTCTCCTAACTTGGATAAGGGTTGTTTTATCATCTTGCCATGTAGACATCCTTCGTAGTTTTCAAACGACTCTAAGTCGAATAAATCAATAATCCCTTCATGTAGATGTTTCTTGATGCGTTTGATGTTTATATGGCTTAAACGATAATGCCACAAGTAGGTTTTATTCGACCCATTGCTCTTAACCCTTTTAACAGTATTATTAACATTATAAACCTGTTTGTCTAATGAAAGAACATATATAAATGTGAAATACCATAGAACATACAAGAAGACATGTAAAACAACCATTGTTATTGTCTTGTGATAAAAAACTACCCGGCGTCCAACGCCAAAGATCTTAATGTGTTTAACGATAAGTAAAACATAATAAAATGAAATAAGTTCTATTACATCTTAAAAGACAAATATTGTGCCTACAAACACGGCAGAAGGACTATCTTCATTGTCCAGTTGTAGTCGCACATTCACTTGTGAAGCCTCTCACTTGATCCCTAAAATAGGAACATAAAGTGAGTCATATATGGTATCCAATACCTATGAATTGCTTATACACAAGTGTTAGGCCAAAATGAAGATACCTGAGGTGGATGAAGCATTCCCCCTTTTCTCATCTTCTCGAAAGATCTTGCATTCCCTTTTGTAGTGGCCTCACCCACCACAATTGAAGTATCGCATCTTCCCTTTGTTCTTGAACTCCTTATTCTTCACTCCTAAGGGCATCTTGGTAGCTCCGTAGGAGTCCACCTTGAGTAGCACTGGCACTACCTCATTCAATGAGTGTGATTCATTCCCGGCTACTATATACATCCTAAGTGCATCATAGCCTGAGTGGAGTGGGCTAAGCAAGATATGACCCGCCATCTTATCCTCTAATGGGATTCCAAGAAGCTTCATATGCTTGAAGAACCTAGTCTTTCTAAGCATATGGAGTTGGAGGGACATACCGGGTCTTAGTTTGGTATTGTAAACCCTAGACCAAACTCGGTACCTGTCTTTGGCAAGACAACCTTCATCCGGAGCCTTGATTTTCATGTTCACAAATTACCAAGTCAAGTTATGAACATCAAGTCCCGAGTTTCGAAAGACATATTGACTAGCTCTTTAAGATTATTAAGAAGCATGTCTGGAAGATTTAAGGTGAACTTCCTCTTCTAATCCTCCAGAAGGGAGTTCCTCATTAATTTTGTGACCTTGTCACAATCCAAGTACCAAGTTTCATGAGTCTCATCACTCATAAGTCCCTTAGAGATAAATATTGGAATGAGAGTGTCCAATATGTACACCATAAAACTATTCCGTAGAGTTTTCCGGAATTCCTCTTCCCATTCCTTGAAATTGACCAAGTTTAGGCTAAAAGCCAACTTATTAAGGAGTTTCGGGCACATGTTTTTGTTGTTAATTGCAGACATTTTGCTACAATTGAAAGTATTTTCAATGAAAAACCATACATAAAACCAATAAGTTTGAAATTTAAAGCATACATGCAAAATTTTCAATCTTATTAAGCATTATATTTACACATTAAAATTTGTCCCTTTTAGGCGAGAATAAGACGATTCCAAGACCCCAAAATTCAATAAGTGATTAAGCATGCTTTCGCTAGTCTTAACACTCAATATTTTATGGTAAGCAATCTAATTGCTAATAGCTCTAAGTTATTCTTGGTTCGATAAATCGTCGCATCTAATGCTTTCTTTACGTTTATCTCCATTGTCACAACATCTAAGGACTCCTTAATGATATCGTTGAGCTTAACCAAAACTAACGTGTATACCTAGTATACCTTACTTCCCTAGAAAAGTAGTAATGCCTTGCTTTGGCATAGCCCATTACTATTCTCATTAGTTTGGTAAGTGCCATTTTGGAATGGAAAATTTTAACTCAATATTATAAAGACTTAGGGTTTCTATGTTGGTTGATTTAAGTGAACTTAATTAATAATTCAACATTCGAAATCCTAAACAAGCATCTAATATCGCAATTATATATATAAGCAAATATATATAAAAGATAATTAAAGATGCATTGGCAAACTAGCATAACCCCTTGAAACTTGAAGCATCCAATCTTCAAGGTCATCATTGCATCTTCTTGGCTTCGTCTTCTTAGAAACGTCGTCTTGAGACTTCACCTCCAATTATGCAATTAGTAGTAACTAGGAATAATCTAAGTACAAAAATACTTAACGGCACGCAATCCGTCGTTAGATTTACAAAAATACGAAACGAAACGTAGTCCGTATATACTATCCTAGTCGGGTCATACTAGTTGCCTTTTGTAAAACCTGCATAAGAACATTTATAATATTCCATTCCCCGTTCACTTCTAAAGTGAATGGCCCATGCATATTTACAAATAATTCAACCAACGATACAAAGCATTGTATCAAACGAGCGTGTACTAGTTACTAACTTAGGTGGTTAATTCGATTAGCATGCCTAATTAAAACTAGTAAAGTGTTTATCCGATTATGTGAACTAACGTAATAACAAAAGCACAATCAAGTCTTAATTATGCTCAAAACCGATTAATGAAGCTCCCACTAAATTCCACATCCAACTTAATTAAAATTAATCCAATTAAAATTAATTAAGCCGACCAAAACAATATTTTGTCAAAAAATTTCCAAGTACGTCAAAAACCGAGGCCTAGCCTCGTTTTAAACAAAAACGCAAAATCACAAAACCGAGTCAAGTGCCTAGCTGCCAAGCCAAGGGCTAGGGGCTGCTAGGCACTTTAGCATGGCTTGCGTGTCGAGTTGGCCGTACGGCCTTAGTAGCGCACCTAGGCAGCCGCAAGCACCGCAGCTGCACAACATGCCCATCATGCTTCTGTGCTGCTTCTGGCACAAGCGTTGCCAAGGCATGCTATCAGCGTTTGAGTGCGGGCTAGGTGATGCTTGTGCAAGCCACCCTTGTGCACACGCACGGCCTTCGCATTTGCCCCCGCACCAAAACGTGCTCGCAACCACACAATTACGCACACTCGCACACACCTTCACACAACTTGCTCGGCAGCAACATGCTGGGTTGCGCGAGCAACCCATGCTAGCCGAACTTGGTGCTCGAAGCTTAAAGCTGCGATTTTTGTGCTTGTGCTTCGGGATTTTTCTTTTCGAATTTTTTTTTTTTTTTTTTTTTTTTTTGTGACTATAAATTGGATTTTAGAACTAATATTTGAGCAATTTTGAAATTAAAACAAGTCTAACTTAATGAAATTAAATTTTAGTGAACAAACCAAAATTATTTTCTAAAACCATTCTTTAGTAATTTTGGCTCAACTTGATGCAATAAAATTGAGGGCTTATCTCATATTTAATTTTTCAAAAATTAAATTAATAATGAGATTTGATAAAATTAGTTAATAAATAATCAATCATCCAATGAAACACTTTATCCAACATTTACTCGTGCATTTCTTCATATTACAACCTTCCAATATGATGAATAATATTTCAAGCACAAGTATGAACATTCATGATTTTAATCAACTTCCAAAATGATTAAAATCAAAATTTGTTTATTATGGATTTTAACAAGTTAATATTCAACCATTTAAACCATTATAGATTGAATCTTTAACTATTTTAAGGGCTTTAAAAATCAAATTCAACATAAACTTCCACATTACAAGCAATTTATTTGCAAGAATGAGAAATTCCAAATTTATGTGAAATTAAGAGATATCAAAATTAAACAACCAATTTAAATCATAAACATGCTTAATAAGGAATGAAATTGTAGAATATTAATGGTATAATCAAACACATAATCCAATAATTGCATGTCATAATTAATCAAGGTTTAAAGATTTAAAAAATTTCATTCTTAAAGAAAAACCCTTTGAAAAAACACTTTCTGGGCAGATTTTGGCCTCTGGAAGCTATTTATTAACCACTTTGTGAAAAAAGGTTGATTTATAACATCAATTCCACCTAAAATTCACTATTTTTGAGTCGAAAACTTGGTTTGTAGTCATAAATTGCAATAATACGATTTAAACCATTCTAAATCACCTTAATTAAATTTTAGCTGTAAAAATTAAAAGCAACTTGCACTAATACCACTATTGAGTTTTGCGGTGTCTGACACCGCGCAGAAACAAAACCCGCAAAAGATCGCATGCATAATAATTACAACTAAACAAAATAAGATACAATTATTGAAAGCATAAACACATAAAGAGAAGAGAGAGAAAGTAAGGATAAGACTAGCTCACCATTGACGCGTGCTTCACTCGATCCCCGAGCACGAACACGGAAAACCTTAAGACCTGCAAGTGCAGGCCCTCAAGCCCTGCTTCGTGTCATACCCTCACGCCCGAACCGGCCCCTGCCTCGTAGTTTAGACGAGGCTAGACCAAAATAAACTAGAGTATTACAAACTTAAAGGCTTTCTCACTTTTGGGAGATTCCTTATTGAGTTTAACTTTAGTGAGTAATCCCGATACCTAAGGTGGGTTTTTTTAGGGAAATGCTCCCAAAAATATTAATCGACTTTCCATGTGCGAGAGTTCTTGAAATGAGAAAATGAGTACTTAATTTAATTCCAAATTAAATTAATTTCACAAGCCAATTAGAAAACAAAAAGTGAAAGAAGAGAGGGAAGGTAGGTGAGGACCACAAGAGGAGGACCACACCTCCCCTTGCCCCCATGCAAAGTCCCCTCACATAACCAGCTCCACTCACATACAGCCAGCTAGCAGCCTTGCCTTGGGCACTAAGGTAGCCACGCTGGCACCTGGTTCCTTGGACGGGCCTACCTTACTGGGCCTTACCGCACCTGCCCGCAACAGAAAGCCATGCTAATACACGGGCTGCTTGTTGTGCTGGGCGCTACAATGCTGTGCACCGAGGCTTGTTGGTTGCTAGCACCAGCTTGCGAGTTCTTAGCGTGCGAGCAGCTAGGCGCACCAGCCCGCAAGCATGCTCGACCAGCAGGCGTAACACGCACATGCATGCTAGGCTTGCGTCACAACCATGCCTTGCGACTGGTGGCCATGGCTAGCTTAACCCCACGGATGGCTAGGCCAATACGAGGCTATGGATTAGCTTTGACTCGTTGTTTGACTAATTTCATGTCTCGTCGATTCCTAAAATCGACTTGACGCTTGATGTTCAGCTTCGACACTCCAAACTCGGAATCCGACGTCTTAGTTCGTAAAATCTCTATCGACGTATTTAATCCTTTGGATTAATTCATCGCCTTTGTTTAGTTACAAGATTGGGTGTTACCCAAAGGGTTCAGTTAATAAAAAGCTCTAGTATTAATTATATATATTAGTATTACTGATCGGAAGCGGCCTATAGCTAGTTATTCCGATCACTTGACCTCACTGAATAATTAGCTTTCCTTATTAGTTCTGAACCCTCTATTGCAATAATACACTTGTTCGAAGGACAACATTCCTTTCACACTTTCCTTGCTTGATGACTCTCTTTCACCATCTTTCCAATCCATGTAGTGTCTCACTACATCCTCAATTATGTCAACAACCTCCTCTTTGGTGTAATTCATGATCGGGCTCAATATTTTCCTTGTGCATTCAAAGCACCAGAGAATATTTGTATGATTTGGTATGTTGGGATCCCATGGTGTGGGAAATCTCCTTGATACTCCTTGTATTTCTCCCATGCCTCATAAAGGATTTCACTCGCCCTTTGCTTTAAACCTTGGATGAGTGCTCTATCTTTCGCCGCCTTCTTTTCAGAGTAAAACTGTGACAGGAATTCCTTAGTGACATCATCCTAAGTCCATAATGAATTAGGCTTCACTTACTTGTCTAACTACTCGAGGGCTCTACCTATGAGGGAGAAAGGGAAGAGTTCCAATCGATAGAATTCCTGAGTCAAGCCATTGACTTTGATTGTATCGCAATATTTTTCAAACTCCTTGAGATGATTTAGGGGACTCTCATGCTTGGAACCACTCCTTAGGATGATTTAGGGGGGTCAAAATCGTTGGCCGGAGTTGTTGTTAAAGTTATACCACTCTCAAATCGATAGGCACTCGAAATACCCAATTCCTTCAATGCAAGTCTTGGTGGTGGTGGTGCACCCATATTTCCTTATTCAAATTCTTGATTCAACTCTTCTTGTGATTGAATAGGACTCAGAGGTCTTGTGGCTAATCTTCTTTTGGTGATTATCCTTTCAATTTTCAGATCAAAAGGTAAAAGTGGACGAGCACGTGTACTATACATACAAAACTCAATGAAATGGTTAATAGCACGGCTACAAGTGTAACCTTAAGAGAAAAATCTTTTTGTGTTTTCAATATGAATGAAATAGACTCAACAAGCTAAAGCAACAAACTAAGGCCATTCCCCGGCAATGACGCCACTTGACAAAGGGTGTAACTATGTCGTTCTAGTCCACCTAAGTCAACAAAAAGAGATTCAAACTAACACCTAGTACTAGGGTATCTTTGAGTCGATCCACGGGGAATAGGAAAGTCAATTTTTAAAGTCTCAAGTTAAGCTACTTTGAAACAAAGGTGTTATTATAGTGTGAGCTAAACTAAACAAACAAGCAACAAATCATGATTATATCAAATACCAAAATGCTAGGGATCGTGATAGAAGTGCCAAATTTGGGTAAATCGAATCAGTTAAGCGTTGCGAGGACTAATGGTAATCGCTATTGAAAGAAATCAAAAGGTTATCTACTAATCGTCAAGCTAGGTCTCTGAAAGGAATGGTGTCCTTTGAAGAAATATATTATTCCGATAGAGGGTTCGAAATCAATTACGGAGTTAAATATTTAGTGAAGTGAAGTGATCGTAAAGTCCGGCTAGATGCCATCTTCGATCAGTGATATTAGTTATATTAATCTCACAAATTTCCTTTAACTGAACCTAAAGGGTCACACTAAAGCGTGCAACCAAACTAAGGCCACGAATTAAGCCGAACAACTTAATACGTTAAATAAGACAATACGTACTCCGACGTCGGATTCCGAGCTTAGAGCGTCGAAGCCTAACGTCGAACGTCGAACGTCGTGTTAAATTCTTGAAATTAACAAGACGTAAAAATAAGTCAAACAATAATATATAAGTTGAAGTGCACAGCCCTAGCCTCGCATTGGCTTAGCCATTCGAGGGCTAGGCTAGAACGTACTACCGCAAGACAAGCATTGGCAGTAAGCCTCGCTTGGTGCGTGCATGCACTAGCTAGGCCTGCTGGCTGAGTGCATGCCGCAAGCTAGCACTGGCCGCAGGCCCAGCAAGCCGCTTAAGCGGGTTGGCTAGGGGTGCTAGTCGAGTGCGGGCTGTGCCAGAACAAGCTAGCAAGGCTTGCAACTAGCGCAGCGTGATGGGCTTCGCTAACTAGTGATGCACCCAGCATCAACATCAGTATGAGCGGGGCAGCAGGCCCAACCGAGCACTTAGGCTGCTAGTGAGGGCTGCCTTGGCTTGGGGAGCAAGGAGGACCTTGTGGTTCTCACTTAACCCTCCCGTGTGATTGCCAATTGTTGTTCGATTATTTGTTATTTGCTTTTAATTTATTTTAGAATTAAATTAAATGCATTTATTTCTCAACTTTGCAAAGTCCCACATTGATGGAATATCAAATGGGAGGAGATGCTTTTCCTATAAATACCCAAGACTTATCTTGGGAATTGATTGCAAGAGTTGAACTCTATAAAAGGTATCTCCATTTAGAAAACCTTAGAAAGAGATGCTCTTGTTAGTAGTGTTAATATTACCCTAGCCGGTAATATTGACCAAAGTTTGGGCGCATGGGTGAACTGCATTAGAGGAGTCACATTTGAGGCTCTAGCTCCGTTCATGAGTTCGTGTTCGTGGTAAGTGGAAAACACGCTTTGAGGGTATGAACGTCTTCCCCCTCTCTCTCTCTCTGTCTCTCTCTCTCTCTCTCTCTCTCTCTCTCTCTCTCTTTCTCTCTTCTTTATGTGTTTATTGTATTATTAATTATATGCATGTTTAGCTTTAGTCGCTGTAATTTGTGCTTGTGGTCCTTAGGCGGGTTTTGGTTCCTCGCGGCATTTGCACTCCGTAAAACCCAATAGTGCAATATTACGAGCCTCGTGCATTTAATTTTTGCGACTAAAAATTAATTAAGGTGATTTAAAAAAGATTTAAAAATCAAGATTAGCAACCTAATTAGATTAGGATCTCGGTTTTATTAGATAAAATCGTTTTATTGATAATTTATGACTACAAACCCAGATTTTGACTCAAAATAGTGTTTTTTGGGTGGAATCGATGTTCTAAATGAACCTTTACCCACAAAATGATTAAAAAACGGTTTCCAGAGGCCAAAATCTACCAAGAAATGTGTTTTTTGAGGGGTTTTCATTTAGAACGAGAAAATTTTAAATCTTTAAACATTAATTATTATTGCATATAATGAATGGATTATATGACTAATAATGGTATTAATCTACTGCAATTATATCCTTATTAACCATGTTTTGAAATGATTTGGTTGCTTAATTTGGATTGCTCTAATTTTGTATAAACCTGGAAATAGTTCATTCTACAATTAGATTGTTTGAAATGAATAAGTTTATGTTCAAATGTGAAATCTAAACCCATAAAATAGTCAAATATTGAATCTTTAAAGGTTTAATTGATTGAATCTTGACTTGTTAAAATCCAAAGTGAACATACTTTGAGTTTTCATCATTTTGGAAATTGATTAAAATCATAAATGTTCTTATTTGTGATTGAATATTATTATTCATTGGAAGGTTGTATTCAAATATTCATGAGTATTTGTTGGAGAAATTATTTTCATTAGATGATTGATTTAATCAACTTATTTTGTCAAATTCATAATTAATTTTAATCTTTGGATAAATTAATTATGAAGCAAGCCCTTAATTTTTTATTGTATCAAATTAACCTAAAATTATTAAAGAATGATTATTGGAAATCATTTTGATTTTGCACTAATCTTGAATTACTTAATTTAGACTTAATATTAATTCAAAATTGCTCAAATTGTTAATTCTAAAATTTAATTTGAAATTAATTAAAAGTCACACAAAAATTGGTATTTAAAATCCCAAGTGCACACAAAAAACGAGGCTTTGAGCCTCAAGCACCATGCTCGGCCAACAGGGGCTGCTCGCGTAGCCCGCATCAATGCTAATGTCGAGCAATATGCGCGGGTGTGTGCGAGCAAATGGTGTGGGGGGCTGCTATGTGCACACTGGAGAGGGCTGCCAAGCAGCACCTAGCTCACAAGGGCAGGGCTGCTAGGTAGCACCTGCTGCGAGCACTAACGCGCATAAGGAGAATTACTAGTACTAGCAGCAACACACAATCATGCTAGGCATGTTGTGTGGCTTTGGTGCTTGCGGCTTCCTTGGTGCACTGATAGGCTCATGCTGCCAGCCACGCACGCAAGGCATGCTAGCCGTCCTAGCAGCCCCTTTCCTTAGGCTTGGGAGCTAGGTACTTAGCTCGGTTTTGCGGTTTTTTAATTTTGTTTAAAAGGAGGCTAGGCCTCGGTTTTTCACGTATATGCATATTTTGACAAAAGTGACTCATTTTGCTTAATTAAAATTAATTGGATTAATTTAATTAAGCTGGATGTGAAATTTAGTAGGAGCTTTATTAATCGGGTTAAAGCTTATTAAGCTTTAAGCTTTAAATTATGCTTATCATTTTTGTGTTAGTTCACATAATTGGATAAACACTTGAATAATTGTAATTAGTTAATAAGGCATGTTAATCAGATTAACGACCTAAATTAGTAACTATTGCGCGCCTTTTGATGCAGGTTATGTATTATTACTTGTGTTGTTTGTAAAAATTGCATGGGCCATTGACTTTAGAAATTAATGGGTGAATGGAATATTATAAATTTTCTTGTGCAGGTTTTTACAAAAGGAAACTAGTATGGCTCGACTAGGATAGTAAATACGAACATCGTTCGTTATGTATTTTTGTAAATCTAAATACGGACTGCGTGTCGTTAAGTATTTTTTGCTTAGATTATTTAGATTACTCTTAGTACCTAGTCTTGTATGGTTCGTGGTAAAGTCAAGAAGATGGTGATTCTTTGAAGACGAAGCCAAGTCCAAGGGGTCATGCTAGATTGCCATGCGTCTTTAAATATCTATTTATATTTGCTTATATAATGTTGATATTAGATGCATGCTTTAGGATTTCGAATATTGAATGATTTATTTAATTCACTTAAAACAAACAACATAGAAACTCTAAGTCCCTATAAAATTGAGTTAAAAACTTGCCATTCCAAAATGACACGTATCAAAACGTCGAGAGTAGGTAATGGGCTATGCCAAAGCAAGCCATTACCATTTTCTTAGAGAAGTAAGGTATATTGGATATACACGTTAATTTTGGTTAAACTCAACAATATCGGTAGGGAGTCCTTACATATTGTGGCAAACGAGATAAGTGTCATGAATGCATTAGATGCGATGACTTATCGAATCAAGAATAGTTTGGAACTATTAGCAATTAGATTGCTAACCTTAAAATAATAAGTATTAAGACAAGCCATAGCATGCTTAATCACTTATTAATTTTGGGGATCTTGGAATCGTTTTATTCTCACATAAATGGGGCAAACTTTAAATATGTGAAAAAAAAACCGCTAAATAAGATTGAAAATTTGCATGTATGCTTTAAATTTCAAACTTATTGATTTATGAATAGTTATTCATTGCAATTCTTTTCATTTATAGTACAATGTCTACAACTAACACAAACAACAACCAGTTTTCTCTCCGCTCAATTCTCGATAAGGAGAAATTGAGTGGAACCAAATTTTTTGATTGGCAAAGGAATTTAAGGATTTTCTTATGCAAGTACAAAAGGAGTATGTCCTTGATGAGGAAAAGCCCGACACACCAAATGAGGAGGTGACACAGGCTGCCCTAAACCGGTGGTATGTTGCCAACCGGGAATTTGTCAAATGCATCATGTTAGCCACAATGTCCTTAGATCTTGAAAATACATTTTTGAGAGGGAGACGGATTTTGAGATCATATCTGAACTTCAGAATATGTTTCAAGAGTAGGCTAGAACTGAAAGGTTCGAGACCTATCGGCAAATCCTTGAGAGCAAGCTCAAGAAAGGAGAGTCCGTCAGCCCTCATGTGCTCAAAATGATTAGATTATTCGAGAACATGGAGAGGCTTGATGCACGATACTCAAACGATATGGCAATTGACAGTATTCTCCACTCGTTGCATAAAGGTTATGATCAGTTCAAGATCAACTATAACATGCATAACATGGAGAAAACCCTTACGGAGCTTCACATAATGTTAAAGTATGGAGCAAACACTTAAAGATGAGGGGAAGCATGACATTCTTATGGTCAGGAAGGGCAAGCCATTTAAGCGATCAGGCAAGAAGAAGGGATATAAGGGAAAGGGAAAGAAGATCTCTCTTTTAGGTTTCGTAGTGACCCACACTACGCGGAAATAAACCCTCCAAGACCCGCCCCCATAATAAATTCAATTAACAAGCAAAACATAATTAAACACAAGAAAGGATAAAAGATTATACCTTTGACGCGTGCTTTGCTCAACAATGAGCTCTTACTTGAACCCCGAAAATACGAGGTCTCCAACGGGATCGTACCCTCAAACCCGACCCGAGCGTCCTAAGACTCTAAGGTTAATCGAGACCCAGACAAAAAAAAAACTATGAGTTTTAGGAATCAAGGTTTACTCAAATCAAGATTTGCCTTTTAATTCCAATCAAGGTTGTGTATTCCTAAATACCCAAGCCTTTGGTATTTATAGTGAAATGCACCCTTGATTTCCAATCTCCCACCAATATGGGAAAGTTGGTAAAAATCAATAATTTATTTAATTCCAAATTAAAAAAATAATTAAGATAAATCACAACGCAACAAGTGGCATAATTATATGCTTATAAGTGATGCCCAAGGTCAGGTGGGGGGGACCATAGCCTTGCTCCCCAAGTCTCGACGCCCTATGCTCAATATCCGACGTCTGTATTCGTAAAACTCTCTCGACTCATTAAATCATTCGGATTAATTCGTCGTCTCGGATAGGTTGTACGATTGGGTTCGACCCAAAGGGTTCAGTTAAGATTAAGCGGTAATATTAATTGTACCTTAATATTACTGATTGGAAGTGGCCTCCACCTAGGCATTCCGATCACTTAACCTCACTAAAGAATTAGATCTGTAATAATTTTGAACCCTCTATCAGAATAATACACTTGTTGGAAGGATACCATTCCTTTTAATCTCCCAATTGTCCTTTTGGACAAGTGTGCATATAGTGTATAGCCCATTTCCTATGTCTCTTAATGTCTCTTTGTGAACTATAAGGTAAGATTCATCGTCATCCTTATTACGTTCAGAAGTGTTTCTCGATCTCCGAGTTCGACTGTCAATAAGCAGATGATTTCTAAAATCCATCTGAGCACGGCCATGCATTTTCACAGTCTCGCTCATCGAGCGGCCTTGTAAACAACAAAGACATATTCCCTATTGTTAATAGGGGGACATTCCCAGTCTTGCATTGTAAGTATCTCTTACTAAGAGGACCTAATCTCCTGAGTGTTCCCGTTATGATCCCCAGTTACGGCAGACGTTAGGTAACATCAAAGAGACTAGTTCTCAAACAAGAAAACTTCACAATACTCATGGTCGAGGAAACGAGTTCCGATAGCTACAATGAGAAATGTACTTATGACAATTTTTGAATCTCTTAAAGTAATCTCATAGGTTTATCCAGTGCAGTTCCAAACTAGCACCTGCGCAAATGATTTATGACCATCATGTCCTTGCAGCACAAGAAAAGATGTAGTAAATCATACTACACACTAATCTCTAGTGGTCATCAATCGTCCATCAGTTAGATGACCTCGATTAGGGATAATTTTCGATTTAAATATTCAATGTTCCTTAACAGGTGTTTCTTTATCCAAGACATGGTCTTGATACCCTGTTTTGAATATTTCCATAAATCGAACGGACTCAATATTTAATTCTAAACCACAATTAAATAGCAATGGAGTGAATGATAATTTTGCACAAAATTAACTACTCCATTAATGAATGGCTTCAATACAGTGTCTTACATTAAAACAACCAGTTTAATTAAAACACATATATAGGGAGTTTCAAAGCCAGTCTCCCACGTTCTTGATTCCCATTGCCTTAACGTGCTTGTTGTGTTTCACTTGAGGCAAAGGTTTAGTCAAAGGATCGGCTACATTACCATCCGTGCTGATCTTGCAAATTCTATTTTCACCTTTGGTCTTCCATTCCCTTATCATGTGAAATCGTCTTTGGACATGTTTGACCTTTTGGTGCTCTCTTGGCTCTCTAGCCTGAGCGATAGCTGCATTATTGTCACAGTAGATCTATCGGACCCTTGATGGAGGGTACAACACCAAGTTCACTAACAAACTTCTGAATCCAAACAACCTCCTTAGTAGCTTCTGAAGCAGCCAAGTATTCGGCTTCAGTTGTAGAGTCTACAGTTGTGCTCTACTTGGCACTCTTCCAGCTAAATGCTCCTCCATTTAGGCAAAATATGTACCCTGACTGTGACTTGAAGTCGTCTCTGTCAGTCTGGAAGCTGGCGTCGGTGCAACCTTCAACAACCAGATCTTTGTGGCCACCATAAACCAGCAATTTATCCTTGTTCCTTTTCAGGTACTTCAAAATATTCTTGGCCGCAGTCCAATGCGCCTCTCCTGGATTTTATTGGTATCGGATCGTAACACTCAAGGCATACGGGACATCTGGCCTGGTACATATCATGGCATACATGATCGACCCAATTAGCGAAGCATTTGGAATCTGATCCATTCTCTCTCGCTCAACAGGTGTCTGTGGACACTGTTTCTTGTTGAGAGTTACGCCATGGGACATGGGTAGATGCCCTCTCTTGGCATTCTCCACGTTAAATCGTGCTAGTACTTTATCAATGTAAGTACTCTGGCTCAATCTAATCATCCTCTTAGATCTATCCTTGTAGATCTTGATGCCCAATATGTATTGTGCCTCTCCTAAGTCCTTTATTGAAAAGAACTTTCCCAACCAGCCCTTTACGGACTCCAGTAATTTTGTGTTGTTTTCAATGAGCAGTATGTCATCGACATATAGGATTAGTTATGCGATGTCACTCCCACTGACCTTCTTGTATACACAAGATTCATCTGGATTCTTGAGAAAATCAAACTTGCTGATGGCTTCATCAAATCGCAGATTCCATCTCCTGCTGGCTTGCTTTAGTCCTTAAATGGACTCCTTAAGCTTGTAAACCTTTCCAGCGTTGCTCGGATCGACAAAACCTTCTGGTTGTGTCATATACACAGTTTCTTCCAAAATCCCATTTAGGAAGGCGGTTTTGACATCCATCTGCCATATTTCATAATTGTAATATGCAGTAATCGCTAGCATAATCCGGACAGACTTTAGCATTGCAACTGGTGAAAAGGTTTCATCATAGTCAATCCCGTGGACTTGCCTATAACCTTTTGCCACCAGTCTAGCCTTGTATATCGATACATTTCCATCCTTGTCTGCCTTCAATTTGAAGATCCATTTGCAACCAATGGGTGTGTAACCCTTGGGCAAATTCACCAAGTCCCAGACTTGATTTTCAGACATGGAGTCCATCTCAGATTTCATAGCCTCTTGCCATTTAGCAGAGTCGGGGCTCGTCATAGCTTGCTTGTATGTCGCTGGCTCATCTCCATCCATAACTAGGATGTCTTGATCATCGGTTAAGACAATACCAAGGTATCTATCTGGTTGAGATCTTTGCCGTTGCGACCTACAAAAGGTAATAGGTTGAGCATTTACATTGTCAGTTTGATTCTGACCAATCTTCCCAGCTGACAGTTTTATCAGGTTGACATTGTTGCTCGTCCTCTCGAACTTCGTCGATTTTGATTTTCCTCCTACTTGTCATTTTGGAAAGGTTTTCCTTCTCCAAAAAGACACCATCACGAGCAACAAACACTTTGTTCAAGGATTTATTGTAGAAGTAATACCCTTTGGTTTCTTTTGGATATTCCACAAAGAAACTCTTATCCGATCTGGGGTGAAGTTTGTCCGAAATTAATCGCTTGACATATGCTTCGCATCCCCAAATCTTGAGAAAAGACAACCTAGGAGGTTTCTTAGTCCATAATTCATATGGAATCTTTTTAACATCTTTTGACGCAACGCGATTCAGTGTTAGTGTCGTGGTTTGTAGCACATGTCCCCAGAAAGAGATAGGAAGTTCACTAAGACCCATCATTGATCGAACCATGTCTAACAAGGTTCGATTCCTCCGTTCGGATACTCCGTTCCATTGAGGAGTTCCGGGAGGTGTCAACACTGAAAGAATACCATTTACTTTCAAGTGATCGTCGAATTTATGGCTCAAATATTCGCCACCTCGATTCGATCGAAGTGCTTTAATTTTCTTGCCAAGTTGATTCTCAACTTCTTTTTGAAATTCTTTGAATCTGACAAAGGTTTCAGATTTATTCGACATTAAGTAGATATAGCCATATCTACTAATGTTTGTTAACGAAGTTGAATTCTTAGATGTCTTAGTTATTGGTATCATCTTTTGTCTAATCATATGTAAAAACATGCAATTTCCATTGAACATATATTTGCAAGACAATTTTGAAACAACTATTGTCAAAGTCTTACATGCAAAATAACTACGTGTCCAACACCATAGATCATAGTATGTTCAAAAGCATGATGAAAAACTAAGATTAGTTTAATTACATGTCATAGACAAAATAGTGCATGCAAGCACGACCGAAAAACCATCTTCGTCGTCTACTTGTCCATGCACCAACACTTGATAAGCTTCTCACTTGGTCCCTGAAAAGGTAACATAAAGTGAGTCATACTTGGTATCTAATACCTATGATAAGCTTAATTCAAAAGTGTTTAGGAAGATACCTGAAGCAGATACTCCATTTCTCTCCTCTTCTTCCTGGAAGAGCTTGCATTCTCTTTTGTAGTGGCCTTACCCACCACAATAGAAACAGCGCATCTTCTCCTTGACCTTCTTGAACTCCCTTCTCCTTGCTCTTAAGGTCCTCTCGGTCACTCCACATGCGGTGGATCGGCTGAGTAGTTGCACCACCTCCATTAAGGAGTGTGTCTCCTTTCCTGCAGCTATATGCACTCTAAGTGCATCATAGCCTCAGTGGAGCGAAGCAAGCAAGATATGCCCCGCCATCTCATCCTCCAATGAGATTCCGAGAAGCTGCATGTGTTTGAAGAGCCTAGTCATTCCAAGCACATGAGGTCGGAGGAGCATGCCGGGTCTCAATTTGTCATTGTAGACCTTGGTCCAAAGCCGACGCCTTTCCTTAGCAAGACAACCCACGTTTGGTGGCTTTATCCTCATGTTTGAGATTGACCTAGTCAAGTCAAATACGAGTCCATCAAATTTGCCATTGTCACTCTTGGTGACTCTTACATTGACAACGTCCTCAAGTGCTTTGAGGAACATGTCCGGAAGGTAGGAGGAAAGGGTTTCCTTCCAATCTTCCGGGATGGAATTTGTCGTAAGTCGTGAGACCCTTTTGCAATTGGAAGAACATTCTTCATGAGCCTCATCGGTCATGATCCCTTTGACAAAGAAGCTTGGAATGGGAGTATCAAGAGTATACTCCAAGGAACAATTCCGGAGAGTTCTCCTGAGTTCCTCCTCCCATTCCTTGAAGTTGACCAAGTTTAAAGAAAAGGCCAGCTTTTTTGGGAGTTTTAGGCACACATGGTTGTTGTTTGAGTTACTTGCAGACATTGTTCTACAATTGAAAGAATTTGAAATGAAAAACCATTCATAAATCAATAAGTTGAAATTTAAAAGCGTTCATGCATATTTTCAATCTTATTGAGCATTTTATCCACGCATTAATAAATTGTCCCTTATGGGCGAGAATAAAATGATTCCGAGATCCCAAAGATCAAAAAATGGTTAAGCATGATTTGGCTTTTCTTAATCATAAAATATCTTAAGGTAAGCAATCCAATTGCTAATAGCTCCAAGCTACTCTCGATTTGATAAAATGTCGCATCTAATGCATCCTTGACATTTTACCTCTTTTGCCACGACATCTAAGGACTCCTTACTGATATCGTTGAGCTTAACCAAGACAACTTGTATACCTAGTATACCTTACGTTCCTAGGGAAGTAGTGATGCCTCTCTTTGGCGTAGCCCATCACATACGCGCATTAGTTCGGTAAGTGTTGTTCTTGGAACGACAAATTTTAGCTCAATATTATTAAGGGACCTAGGCTTTCTATGTCGGTTGATTTAAGTGAACTTAACTAATCGTCGCAACATATGAAATCCTAGACATGCATCTAACATTCATATATAACAATAATATATATAAAGCATAAAATAGATGCATTTGGCAACTAGCATGACCCCTTGAAATCTTCAATTTCCATGGGTCTTCATCTTAGCTCGTCTTCGTCGAAACGTCGTCTTGAGACATCTTGGCCAAAATAAAATAACTAGCTAGAACGACTAATGTTAATCTAAAGTACAAAAATACTTAACGGTTCGCAGTCCGTATTTTCTATCCTGGTCGGGCCCCACTAGTTGCCATTTTCAATAACCTATTTTGAAAACAATCTTCCATTCACCCATTCACTATTTGTGAATGGCCCATGCATTTTACGAAATACACAATTAAACACGCAAAACTAGTAACTAACTTAGGTGGTTAATCCAATTAATGCGCCTAATTAAAACTAGTCAAAGTTGTTTGATTCATTATTTCTAAAAACAAAATGCTCACGTAATTAACTAAGCTCCCACTAAATTCCACATCCACACTTAATTAATCCGATTAATTAAGTGGGCAAAACCCATAATATGTCAAAATCAAAAAAATTTGCAAAAGCTGGAAAAATCGAGGTCTAACCTTGTTAAAATAATTACATAAATAATTTAAAACGGCAAAATTTTCGCAAAATTGCATAGCTCAAAAATTAAGCAAAATATCCCCACCTAAGCATGGTGCATTACGCACCATGGCTGCTAGGCAGCAGTGGGATGGCTGGCTGGGGCTTGCTGCCTCGCTGCCTAGCAGCAGCACAAGCTTGCTAGCAGCCTACGCCACACAGCACCAGCAGCATCAAGGGTTGTGCTGGCACTTGGTGCTAGCATGCTGCGGCCAGCACAGCACACTACGCTGGCCAGCATCACGCATACCTGCTCGCATGCTGGCGCCTGCCATCAAGTGGGGGCTGGCTGGTGCTTGCTACCAAGCTGCCCAACAGCGCTCCAAGCAACCAGCATCCAATGCCACTACCCAAGCCCAGCACTTTAGCACCCCTCGCCACAGAGCCACGCAACATTGATGCTCAGCCATGTGCGCACCATAGGCAGCCTACATGTGGGCTGCTAGGCAGCTCGGCTAGCCTTGCTGACGCTTGCGTTTTTGCATCGATTTGCGTGCATTTTACTTGGAATTTTAATTCCGATTTGTGTGTGACAAAAATTAATTCTAAATTACATTTTAGAATCAATTTGAGGAAAAATAAAATAAAATAAAATAAGTCTAACTTAAATAAATTTAATTTTAATGGTTCTCAAGCCTAAATCATCTAAAAATTTATTTTTGAACAAATTTAGGTCTTTCTTTATGCTTAAAATTAAATGAGCTATGTCCATAATTAATTTAGCCAATATGCGAATTAATAATGGATTTGACAAATGGGAGTTGGAAAAATAAATTAACCATCGAATGATAAAAAATTTCCAACTTTCATACTTGTGTAAAATAACAAGATTCTATCTTCCAATATGAAGATTAATCAAAATTTTACTCACAAGTATCTGAACTTCATGGATTTTAATCAACCAAAATGAAAAATCCAAACTTTGTTCAATATGGAATTTAGGGTTAGAGTTCCAATCATTTAAACCTTTAAAGATTAGAACTTTAACATATTAGGAACTTAAAATTACACATTCACATCAAACATTCACACATTCTTGCAATTAATTTGCAAAATTTGTGAAAAACAAGTTTATGTGAAAAAGGCATATCAACTCAAGCACTAATTAAAACTTCATAATTATGCTTAAGGATATTTAAAATAGCAGTAGATTAGGGATGCAATAATGCATTTAATCTAACCTTGTAATGCTTGCATTAATCAAGGCTTAAAAGATTTAAAATTTTCGTTGAAAAACGAAAAAACCCCAAAAACGTGGGTTTTTGGTTCGAATTTGGCTTTTGAACAGGCGTCAAAACGGGTTGAATCTGTTTCGAAATGTCGATTCCACCCGAAAATCACTATTTTTGAGCTAAAATCTGGGTTCGACAGCTAAATCGATAAAAAATACGAGTTTTAAAATTAATTAAAACGAGCTTCTAATCTAATTAGAAAAGCAAAACCAGAAATTAAATCTTACTTTAAAACACCTTAATTAATTAATAATTGCAAATATTAAAAGGAGCGTGGCTTCGATACCGCTGTTGGGTTTCGTAGTGACCCACACTACGCGGAAAGAAACCCGCCAAGACCCGCCCCCATAATAAATGCAATTAACAAGAAAAACATAATTAAACACAAGAAAGGATAAAAGATTATACCTTTGACGCGTGCTTCGCTAAACAATGAACTCTTACTTGAACCACGAAAATACGAGGTCTCCAACGGGATTGTACCCTCGAACCCAACCCGAGCGTCCTAGGTCTCGAAGGTTAGTCAAGACCCGGACAAATAAAACTATGAGTTTTATGAATCAAGGTTTACTCAAATCAAGGGTTGCCTTTTAATTCCACTCAAGGTTGTGTATTCCCAAATATCAAGCCTTAGGTATTATAGGGAAATGCACCCTTGATTTCCAATCCCCCACCAATGTGGGAGAGTTGGTAAAAATCAATAATTTATTTAATTCCAAATTAAATAAATAATTAAGATCAATCACAACGCGACAAGTGGCATAATTATATGCTTATGAGTGATGCCCAAGGTTAGGTAGGGGGACCATAGCCTTGCTCCCCAAGGCTTTGCTTGGTCCCCACACCCACACACAAACCGCCTCAAGGAGGGCTGTGCTGGCTGCCAGCTAGCACCAGCAAGCAGCCTTGCATCCCCAACCATGCAGTGCGTGCTGGTGTTGGGCGATGCTTGGCGCTGGTGCGTGCTAGTGCTAGGCTGTGCTAGCATGCTAGCGCTGGACCAGCACTCCCACGCATTGCCTCGCACACACTCGCATCCTTCGCACAGGCTCTACGCATAGCCATGCCTACTAGCCCCTCACGCACGCAAGGCCTAGCATGCGTGCTGCTAGCGAGCCACGCATGATGGGCTTGGTGCTGGGCGATGGTGCACACGCACACACACATACACATGTGCCTAGCACTACGATGGTTTTGTGCATGGTGCTAAGGCTGCGATGGCGCCTAGGCATCATGCTAGGGCTGCGATGGCGCCTAGGCATCATGCTAGGTCTGCGATGGCGCCTAGGCATGATGCTACGCCTAGCACACACATAGTGCGCCTGGGCTTGCGATGAGCCAGCCTAGCCTAGCTACGGCTATGCTTGTACTTGTCTCTTGTGATTTTGCGACGCTTGGTCTTGACGCCCTAGGTTCGATATCCGACGTCTGTATTCGTAAAACTCTGTCGACTCATTAAATCCTTCGGATTAATTCGTCGTCTTGGATCGGTTGTTCGATTGGGTTCCACCCGAAGGGTTCAGTTAAGATTAAGCTGTAATATTAATTGTACCTTAATATTACTGATCGGAAGCGGCCTCCACCTAGGCATTTCGATCACTTGACCTTACTGAAGAATTAGCTCTGTAATAATTATGTACCCTCTATCAGAATTATTCTGAACCCTCACTTGTTGGAAGGACACCATTCCTTTCACTCTCCCCCTAAGTCAAAAGTTGTCAAAGGCGACAAGCAAAAGAAGGCAGCTTCTTCATCTCCAGCCAACTCCGAATGCTTCTACTGCAAATAGAAAAGGCATTGGAAACGGGACTGCCTAAAGCTGAAGGAAGACAAGAAGAATGGCATCGTTGCTTCTGGATCAGGTATATATGTTATAGACCTTAACTTTGCTAGCAAGCTTCATGGGTATTAGATACCGGATGTGGCTCACACATTTGTTCCAATTCTCAGTGACTAAGGAAAAGTAGGAAGCTAGCGAAGGGAGAAGTGGAACTTCGGGCAGGCAATGGAGCAAGGATTGCAGTTGTATCCGTAGGAACACTTAGTTTGTCTTTTCCCTCGGGGCTTGTTTTAGAACTGGATGAATGTTATCATGTTCCAACCATTATCGGAAACATTATTTCAATTTCGGCGTTGGACGCCAAGGGTTTTGAATTCCGGATAAGGGACAATAGTTATTCGTTTTATCTTGATAATGTTTTATATGGTACAACATATTTAGAAAATGGTCTTTATGTGCTTTCATTTGACAAAGAAGTTTATAATGTTGACAATGCCGTCAAAAGAGTTAAGTCTGATGTGTCGAATCCAACCTACTTGTGGATCAAGAAACTTCTTAATGAAGGCATCCTTGATTCATTTGACTTAGAATCATTTGAGAACTGCGAAGGATGTTTACTTGGCAAGATGATAAAGCAACCCTTCCAAGCTATAAGAAAGGGCAAGTGACTTATTGGGTCTCATTGAGTCTAATTCACACGGATGTATGTGGCCCAATGAGCACAGCCGCAAGGAATGGTATCGTTATTTCATTACTTTCACTGACGACTACTGTAGATACGGATATGTCTAACTAATGTCTCACAAGTCTGAATCTTTTGAGAAATTCAAAGAGTTTCAGAGTGAAGTGGAGAAACAGCTCGGCAAGAAAATCAAAGCCCTTCGATCTGATCGAGGCGGCGAGTATTTGAGCTATGAATTCAACAATCATCTGAAAGAACATGGTTTCTTTCAGAATTGACACCTCTTGGAACATGGAACGGAGTGTCCGAGAGGAGGAATCGAACTTTTTTAGACATGGTTCAATCCATGATGGGTCTTACTTATCATCCTATTTCTATTTGGGGACATGCATTTCAAACTGCTGCACTAACACTGAACCGTTCTCCGTCAAAAGCTGTCGAAAAGACTCCATATGAATTATAGACGAAGAAACCTCCGCGGTTGTCTTTTCTTAAGATTTGGGGTTGCGAAGCATATGTCAAAAGACTCATGTCTGACAAGCTTGCACCAAAATCTGACTGAAGTTTCTTTGTGGAGTATCCTAAAGAAACAAAGAGGTATTACTTCTACAACCAATCTGAGAATAAAGTATTTGTTGCTTGAGATGGTGTCTTTTTGGAAAAGGAGCATCTTTCCAAAATGACAAGTGTGAGGAAAAATCGAACTCGATGAAGTTCGAGAGGATAAGCAACAAAAGAAATCCTACACTCAAAGGGCTTTGGAAGCACCTATTGATGAATTTCAGGATAAAACCAACAATGTTGAAGCTCAACCGATAACCCTACGTAGGTCGCAAAGGCAAAGATCTCAACCAGACAGAAATCTTGGTGTCTTGTTAACCGAGAATTAGAAATCCTAGTAATGGATGGCGAAGAGCCTATTACTTACATCCAAGCTATGACGAGCCCCAACTCTGCTAAATGGTTAGAGGCCATGAAATTCGAGATGGACTCCATGTTTGAAAATCAAGTTTGGGACTTGGTTGATTTGCCCGAAGGTTACAAATCAATAGGCTGCAAATGAAATTTTAAGATGAAAACACAGCCTCAGGGTTTTGTAGATCCAAACAATGCTGGGAAGGCATGCAAGCTTAAGAAATCTATTTATGGTTTGGAGGAAGCTAGCAGTAGTTGGAATCTGCGATTTGATGAAGCAGTCAGCAAATTTGGCTTCCTCAAGAATCCAGATGAGTCTTGTGTGTACAAGAAGGTTAGTGGGAGTGACATCACATTCTTAGTTTTATATGTCGATGACATATTACTCATTGGAAATAGCATTCCAATGTTAGAGTCTTTAAAGACTTAGCTTGAAAAGTGTTTCTTAATGAAAGACTTGGGAGAGGCACAGTAGATATTGGGCATCAAGAACTATCGAGATAGATCTAAAAGGATGATTGGACTAAGTCAAAGTACTTATATCGATAAGGTACTGGCACGGCTCCAAATGGAAGGCGCCAAGAGGGGCCATCTCGCCATGTCTCATGGCATAACTCTCAGCAAAAAACAGTGTCCAAAGACACTTGATAAGCGAGAGAGAATGAATCAGATCCCATATGCTTCGCTAATAGGATCAATCATGTACGCAATGGTATGTACAAGGCTGGATATATCGTATGCGTTGAGTGCTAAAAGTGGATACTAATAAGACCCAGGAGAGGCGCATTGGACTGCGGCCAAGAATATCCTAAAGTACTTGAAAAGGAACAAGGATAAGTTTATGGGCTATGGAGGAAGTAAGGACTTGGTTGTTGAAAGTTATACCGACGCAAGCTTCCAGATTGACAGAGACGACTTCAAGTCGTAATAAGGATATATATTCCGTCTAAATGGTGGAGCGTTTAGTTGGAAGAGTTCTAAGAAAACCACAATTGCAGATTCTACAACTGAAGTCGAATACTTAGAAGCCTTAGAAGCAACTTAGGAGGTAGTTTAGATTTGAAAGATCATTGATAAACTTGGTGTTTTGCCCTCAATCAAGAGACCAATAGACCTGTTTTGTGATAATAATAAGGCTATTGCTCAGGCCAAAGAGTCGAGGCAATACCAGAAGGTCAAACATGTCGAGTGGCGAGGTCACCTCGTAAGGGAATGGATTGCAGAAGGTAAAGTCAAGGTTTGCAAAGTTGAAACAGATGATAACATAGCTGATCCGATCACTAAACATTTGCCTCAAGTGAAACACAACAAGCACGTTGAGGCTATGGGAATTAGGCATGTCGGAGACTGGCTCTAATTTCCTATATTTTGTGTTTTAGTTAATCTTTAGACATCTTAATGTAAAACACTAAGTTAACCATTCATATATGGAGTAATTTTATTTTTCTTGCAAAATTATTATTCCATATCTATTTAATTGTGGTTTAGAATAAAATAATGAGTCCATTCGATTTGACGACATTCAAAATAGGGTATCTAGATAATGTCTTGGATAAAGAAACACCTATTAAGTGAACATTGAATGTCATATCGAAATTATACTTAATCAAGGTCATTTAAAAGTTGGAAGACTAATGATCGCGCAAGAGTAGTGTGTAGTATGATTTATAGCACCGTTTCATGTGCTACGAGGACAAGAATGTCATAAATCATTTGCACAGGTATTAGTTTGGAACTATACAGGATTGACCTATGAGAATACTCTAAGAGATTAAAAATCATCATAAGTATGTTTCTCATTATCGCTATCGGTACCTCTATCCTTGACAACAAGTATTGTAAGTTCGCTTTTAAGAGCACTAGTCTTCTTTGATGTTAGTCAAACGTCTGTCGTAAAAGGGGATTATAAAGACGACACTCAGGCAACTAGGTCTCTTAGTAATAGAAGCTTTTCAATACAAGATTGGGAATGTCCTGCTATTAACAATAGGAAACATGTCTTTGTTTTTTACAAGGCCTCTCAAAGAGCTAGAATGTGAAAATGCATGGTCGTCCTCGGATGTATTTTAGAAATCATCTATACTTGAAAGTCGAACTGGGAAATTCGAGAAATACTTCTAGACGTAATAAGGATGACCATAAATCTTACCTTATAGTTCATGAAGAGACATTTAGTGACATAGGAAAAGGGCAATACACACATTACACACTTGTCCAGGAAGACAAGTTGGAGATTGAAAAGAATAGTGTCCTTCTAACAAGTGTATTATTCCAATAGAGGTTTTGGAATCAATTACGGAGTTAATTCTTTAGTGAAGTAAAGTGATCAAAAAGTCGGCTAGAGGCCATCTCCGATCAGTGAGATTAATGTAAATAAATCTCACAGCTTTACTTTTGACTGAACCCAACGGGTCACAACAAAGCGTGCAACAAAACTAAGGCAACAAATTAAGTCGAACGGCTTAATACGTCAAACAAGAGGATAGATACTCCGATGTAAGATTCCGAGCTTAGAGCGTCGAAGTCGAACGTCAAACGTCAAGTTAAATACGAGGAATTAACGAGACGTACAAATTGTTGGGTTTCGTAGAGTTCGATTCTACGCGGAAGAGAAACCCACCCAAGACTCGCACACTAATTAAAGCGACTAAGCATGCAATCACTAATTAAAAAACAATTAAGAAAGAGAAAGAAAAGACATTCTTACCCTTGGCGCGTGCTTCGCTCGAATCCCGAGCTCTTACTTCAAAACGCGAACCCCACAAATGCGAAGGTCTCCGACGGCTGGTACCCACGAACCCGACCCGAAAGATCCAAGTCCCAAAGGTTAGTCGGAACCCGACCAATAAAAACTAGAGTTTTACGAACTTAAGGTTTTCTCACTTTTCTAAGGAGATGCCTTTTTAGTTCTACTCAAGTGTTCTTCCCAAATCCCAAAACTTTGGTATTTATAGGGAAATGAACCTTGAATTCCCACTTTCATTCAATGTGAGAAATTTGCAATTTTCCCATTTTATTTTAATTAAAACAAAAATAAAATTGCAATTCAATCAATAAGTTACAAGTGTGACAAGGAGGATGAGAGATTAGGTGAGGACTATTTCTAATGGGGGGACCATGGCCTTGCTCCCCAAGGCAAAGCTCACACACTTGGTTCCCACAAGCAAATCAGCCCTCCTCTCTAAGTGGCTGGCTGGCAGCCTGCAGGTAGCGCCTAGCATCAAGGCTCGGCAGTCTGGCCAACCAGCTAGCACACACACGCACAGCCAGCCCACATGCGCAGCCAGCCAGTGCATACGTACTGCTAGCGAGCCACGCATGCTGGGCGCTGCTGATATGCGAGGCACAACGTGTTGCTGCTTGCTAACACACACACACAGCCCAGCATGCCTAGCACTCTGCAGGCTGGTGCGTGGTGCTTGCGATGCCCAACACGCATGCTATGCGGCGATGCCTGGTTCAACTTGGCTAACAAGCATGCATAGTGTAGCATGCTGCTAGTGTATGCCATGCTTGCGGCTAACGATGGTCGGGGCTGGTACGTGTCACTGCCTAGCATCACGTAAAGAGCAACACGCCTAGCATGCTGCTATGCGATGGTGCATGGCTGCGATGGCTAGGCGCCTAGCATGCTAGAAAGCGCACAAGGTTGCGATGCTTGCAAGCACTGCTAGGCTATACCTAGCCACGTGTGATGGCTTGCTAGCACGCATTTTCCTAGCACGCCTAGCATGCTAGGCTTGCGGCTATCATTGCGAGGGGGCTTGCCTAGCCTAGCACTCACATAGCTAGGCTAATGCGAGGATACGGCTAGGCTCTAAGCTCGATATCCGACGTCTTTGTTCATAAAACTCTAATGACTGAGTAAATCCCAAGTCCGACTGTCAATAAACAGATGATTTCGAAAATCCATCTGAGCACAGCCATGCATTTCCACAGTCTTGCTCTTCGAGAGGCCTTGTAAACAACAAGACATATTCCTTATTGTTAATAGGGGGACATTCCCAGTCTTTTACTGTAAGCTTCCCTTACTAAGTAGACCTAGTCGTCTGAGTGCTGCCGTTATAATCCCCATTTACAGCAGACGTTTGACAACATCAAAACGACTAGTACTCAAACAAGAGAACTGGCAATACTCATGATCGAGTAAAAAGGTTCTGACAGCTATAATGAGAAATATACTTATGACGATTTGATATCTCTTAAAGTATTCTCATAGGTCTATCCGGTATAGTTCCAAACTAGTACCTGTGCAAATGATTTATGATTATCATGTCCTTGTAGCACAAGAAACGGTGCTATAAATCATACTATACATTAATCTCAAGTGGTCATTGATCGTCCATCGTTTAAATGACCTCGATTAGGGATAATTTTCGATTAAAATATTCAATGATCACTTAACAGGTGTTTCTTTATCCAAGACATGGTCTTGATACCCTGTTTTGAATATTCTCAAAAATCAAATGGACTCATTGTTTAATTCTAAACAACAATTAAATAGATATGGAGTAATTATAAATTTGCAGAAAATTTAATTGCTCCAAAATTGAATGGTTCAACATAGTCTTTTACATTAAGACGTAGAGTTTAATTAAAACATCTACACAGGGAAATCAAAGCCAATATCCAATGTGCTTGATTCCCATTGCCTCAACGTGCTTGTTGTGCTTCACTAGAGACAAAGGTTTAGTCAGAGGATCAGCTACATTATCGTCCGTTTCAATCTTACAAATTCTGATTTCACCTTCGGATTTCCATTCCTTTATCATGTGAAATCGCCGCTTGACATGTTTGACCTTCTGATGTTCCCTTGGATCCCTGGCCTAAGCAATAGCTCCATTGTTATCACAATAGAGTTCTATTGGACCCTTGATTGAGGGTACAACACCAAGTTCACCAATGAACTTAGGAATCCAAACTGCCTCCTTAGCTGCTTTCGAAGCTGCCAAGTATTCGGCTTCAGTTTTAGAATCTGCAGTGGTGCTCTGCTTAGCACTCTTCCAACTAAACGCTCCTCCATTAAGGAAGAATATGTACCCCGACTGCGACTTAGAGTCGTCTTTGTCAGTCTGGATGCTTGCATCAGTATAACCTTCAACAACCAACTCATTACAGCCACCATAGACCAGGAATTTATCCTTGTTCATTTTCAGGTACTTTAGGATATTCTTGGTCGCAGTCCAATGCACCTCTCTTAGGTCTGATTGGTATCTGCTCATACCACTCAAGGCATACGATACATCCGGCCTAGTACATATCATACCCGCCCCAATAGTTAAAGCAATAAAGCATTCATAAACATAATTAAACAATAATTAAGAGAAGGGAGAAAGAAGTTATACCCTTGAAGCGTGCTTCGCTCGTAAACCGAGCTCTTACTTCTCACAATCGTGACGACCTCCAACGGCTCGTACCCACGACCCGACCCGAATGGTCTTCGTCTCGAGGGTTAGTCGAGACTTGACCAAAGACAAAACGAGAGTTTTACGAACTTAAAGGTTTTCTCAATAATTAGAGATGCCTTTTTTAGCTCCATTCAATTTGATTTCCAAATGCCAAATCATGAGTTATTTATAGAGAAATGCAACTCGCACTCCCATTCATGATCAATGTGGGATAGTTTTCATTTCCAACTAATTTATTTAAATAAAAAATAAATTAAAAGATAATGCAATCAACAATCAACAAGTGGCACACGGAGAGGAGAGGTTAGGTGAGGACCATCACCAAAGGGGGTGACCATTTCCTTGCTCCCCAAGGGTTGGCTCCAAGCCTTGGTCACCACAACTCCAAACCAGCATCAAGGCCCTTGGTAGGCTGGCAGCCTGCCTTGCCAGCCCGCCAGCACAGCAAGACCCAGCGCATGCGTGCTGCTAGCGAGCCACGCATGCTGTTGCTGCTGCTGGGCGAGGCCCCTAGCTCGCTGCTGCTAGATGTGCTACCATACGAAGGCACACGCACATACGCATAGCCTAGCATGTTGCTGGCTGGTGTGTAGTGTTGTGCATTGCTAGGCTGCTAGCTCTGGGCATAGGCACATGCACGCATGCACAGCCCAGCATGCTTGCTGGCTGGTGCGTAGCGTTGTGCTATGCTTCCACACGCAAGCGCCTAGAAATCTAGGCATGTTGTGCGCCAGTGCTAGCAAGGCCTAGCCTTGCGATAGCAGCTGGGCACTAGTGCCTACCACGCATGGCATGCTAGGCTTGCGCCTAGCAATGCGAGGTGCATGCTAACTCGAGCTAGCCTAGCAACCACATGGCTTGGCTAATGTGATGCTACGGCTTTGCTCGAACTTGTTGCTTGTTGATTTTGTAACTCTTGGTCTCGACACTCTAGGCTCGATATCCGATGTCTGTGTTCGTAATACTCTAGTGACTCATCAAATCCATCGGATTAATTCGCCGGTTCGGATCGGCAGTTCGTTTAGGTTCGACCCGAAGGGTTCAGTCAAGAAAAAGTTGTAATATTAATTGTTCACTTGATCTCATTGAAGAATTAGCTTCCTGTTAATTCTGAACCCTCAATCAGAATAATACACTTGTTGGAAGGACACCATTCCTTTCATCTCTATCTTACATGCGAGGAATCATGTGTAGCAATTCACTTCCTTTAAATGACAATGATTGCATGTTTGTGTCTTCTACTAACGACATTCTTGTAGCTTGCTATGATGTTCTTATAATTTTTGAAAGCAAGATTGTTAATGAAGATGTCAAAGAGCCTTCCAAGCTTGAGGATGAGGATGAGTTTCAAATGCCTTCATGGTTTAAGCTTTCTTTGAATGATGATGAGAATGGTCTTTCAAGTGTTGATGGTGTGGAGTTGCTAGCTCTAAAGAAGAAGAAATCAAGAAAAAGAAAAAGATTTTCAAAGAAGAAGAAGAAGAAATGAATACTAAAGTCCTTGGTTTGGTTCAAGCGTTTCCCCATCATGAGTCTTGTGATATGATTGTGCCTAAGCTTGGTAATAATTTTTTTCTCTCCACAACTTTAGACAAGGTGGTTTTCTTTGACCTCTGTGATTTGGAGGAAGGGTCAAGCTAGAGACCTTAAACTAGCGCTTCCCGGGAGGCAACCCGACCAGTTAACTTTTCTTTGTCATTTTTGTTTTACTCTATTTTCTCTTTTCTTTCTTGATTCTATCTTGAAGTTACGAACACGTTTTTGTGTATAGTTTGTTTTTTTTTTCTTTTTGTTTACCATCTTATCTTGTATATCATGCTGATCTAGGGTGAACTAAGTCGTTAACTAATCCTCCCAAGAGCCAAACAATTCTTGTAATCACTTAACAAACCTAAATGTAAGTATGCAAGTAAGTCAAGGGTCGAACCACTAGGAACGGTTATGTTCAAGTGCTTTCAATGTGCGCCTAAGCTAGGTCAAAGTCGAAGGTGAAATGGTAACACTATTCAAATACCAAAACAAAGAATCAAACAGATGAAACACTAGGGAATTGGGATCAACAAGTAATCATGACAATTGCAACAACTTGCGAAGGTCACGCCAATCAATGGTTGTGAAGACTAATGAAAAGAGCTATCAATTGGAATCAAAGAGCTATCTCCTAATTGTTAAGCTAGGTTTCCTCTATGAATAACAATCTAGGAGAATCACAATTCAAACCAATCAACAATTGCAAATTCTAAATCAAGTGGTCATGTCATTAGGATCTACAATGCAATCTAGCGTAGTTCTCAAGGCCTAATCAAACTAAGCACATGAAAACTTAAATTAATCACTTTATTCTTAACAATTAATCAATAAAATTCCCAAATTAATCACAATAAATTAATCATACAAGTGTTACCCAAACCCTAGCAAACAACTACTCACTACCACTCATCATCTAATCAACGCAAGTAATTGAAATCAAGAAATAATCACCATGTAGAACAAACTAATCTAATCAAGAATCAATCATCAAAACCAAAACAAATAAACAAGAAATTAAAGAGAGCAATAAGATGAGATAGAGTAAGAAATGCTCATTGATAATTAAGAAGATCTTTAATACAATTGTCAAACTTGCATCTTCAATCTCTCAAATCACCATTGAAATCCCTCACTTTTTATCCCAAAAACTACTCCTAAACTAACCCTATAAAACTAGAGAGAGAAACTCTCAACTAAGCTAAGAATTAATTGCTTAATGATTGCTTAATTGCTTTAAGAAAGAGAAAAGCTATTTATAGTATAACGAACTACAAAGGAAATAAGGCAAAAATCCTGAAATAGACCCAGCTAGGCGCACACCCTCTAACGAGCTTGTGCGCCAGCGATAATTAGGGTACGAAAACTGAGAACTTATGTGGCGCGCCCGTGAAGAAAACTTGCGCGCCCGCGCAAAGGTCGCGCAACTTGCGCGCAATTAACCTTTTGAAATCTAACGACCTGCACAATTAAAATATGACGTGGGCGGCAAGTTTGCCATGACGCGGTGCAGACTGTCGTGGCGCGGCGGAGAATGCCATGGCATGACAATTATTTATGTGTCGCGGCGGTTTTTTCCATGTCGCGACGATTGTTGTCTTGACACGGCACTGGCTGCCGTGTCGCGACGGTTCTTTCCTGCGCGCTCGCGCTGCTGGAGCAAAGGACTGTCTACGGTGCATGCGTGATGTACATGGAGTGTTCCTCATGATCGTCACTAGGCATGGCAGATTTGAAACGAAGTTTACGGTGGGTTCAACACCATGAATTAATGAGAGCGCAAGCATCAAGTCTTGGAGTAAGCCATCTCTTACTTTGTGAGCCATAAGTAAGCTTATACTTTGCACCTTAAGTCTCTTCCAACTCGGAGAATCATCGTGACAGGTCTCGAGCTTTACTTTAAACCTACAAACAAAGGAAAAGAATAAATAAAAGGGTAAAACACTAGAAAATCCACAAAAGTGGACGAAATCACAAAATAAGGAAGAATTAGGAAACTAAAGAGCAAATGAATAAAACTAAGCATTAATTAAGAAAGAAAGCTATAAAAAGAAGATAAAAACAACTTAAAAATTCATCAAATCAGTGCCATAAATGACACTCATCACATGCTTGGCAACCTTGGAGCTACGAGGTGGTAGAGCTTCCTTTTGCTTCTTTTCTTTGCTTTGCTTGGATCGCTTGGTGAGATTTTTCCTATTTTCCCTTATGTTATTTTCTTGTTTGCATAGTTTAGGTTTTAGAATATGATGAGTTGAATGGTTCGAGGATGTTTGCTATCAACACCTTGAGGGTTTTTGGGGCCATTGGCAATGTTGTCAAATTGCCATTGTTTGTCGATTGGGATCTATGTGATTTTGCATGCACCTTTGAACTTTTCTTTTCTCTCCCTTTTCTTTTCTTTTCTTTTCTTTCTTTATTTTTGGTTAAGCATGAAAATTCCAAAAAAAGATTTTTGTTTGAGGCGATGTTCTGCGTTTTGTGTTGTGTTTGCTCTTGTTTTGGACATAATATCATTTGGACTTGTATTCTTGGATGTTTCCCTTCCTAAACAATAATGGTATGCACGTTTTGAGAGTATGCTCAATTGATTCTAGGATAGGGTATGCTAAGGTAGTGTGTTAAGAACTTTCGGGACCTTAAAACCCAAGTCTACTCGTTTATGGTAAGAAGGTGTTGCTTCCTATAGTGGATTTGAAACCAATAGTGAGTTATTTCTACAACCATGTGAGGTATCATTTTTCTAACCTTCTACCTATCTTGAATGAGTGGCATGGATCCTTGACTACCGCTTACCCTTATCTAGAATTGACTTTTATCTCCCAAGACTACGACCGAACCATTTGCCTCCTTTATCGTTTAGGAAGGACAAAGGCATCTTTTCGGGGTGGTAAGCTTTTTTCCTTTCTAGGTTTCGTTTTTATATTTTTGGTTTTACATTTGCCTCCTTGCTTACCATTTGAGCCTTATACCTTCTTTTCTAGCCATAACTCTAGCTCTCTAGCCATTTGTTTCATTTTTATTTCGATCTTTGGTTTTTGTGAAGCATGAGGTCCATAGTTTGTTAGTGTGTATGGGTGTATAGGTGTTGATTTTTGGTTCTATTGCTAAGAAAGCATGTGTTGTATATATTACGTGGATAAAAGGCAAATGGAAAGTAGAAAGAGCCGTCCAAAGTTAAAAAAGGCGAGGTAATGCAATAAAAAAATATATAAAAAATAAACCAAGAACAAAAGCAAAAGCAAATCCTTTGAAAAACATACAAAAAATACAAGAAAAATTGGAAAAAACAAAAATATTTTGATGTAGTTATTTTTCCCCCTAGTTTAGAGCATTGGGGACAATGCTCCATTTAAGCTTGAGGGAAGCGTTTCTATGATTTTTGTATATAGTCTTATGGTGTTGCTTTGAATAAGCTTGGGGGTGTTGGTGTTTTTGTTTAGTGATAACTTGATTTTAATGTTGAGAATTGGCCATTGTTATGCTTCGCAATTAGGTTTACCACCAAATTTTCAAATTTTAGCCTACCTTACCCTTTTTCCCCATACGTTACAACCATTCAAAGACCTTTTGACCCTTATGGTTGAGTCACAAGTCCGTGGAGGGAGATATGAGTCAATACTATGGAGCGAGTTTGCATAGTCAAGATATCGAGTAGCCTTAAAATCTCTTCATTTTAGGTTCCTTCGTGGAATCATTAAGATGCTCACTTGAGGTGAATTTGAAGCTAGTAAGGAGAACGCGGTAAGATTGGTTGGGATGAAGGTGAATTGTGTCATATTAGTTCTCTATTCTTAGAAGATCTTATGTTTCAATCAACCTCGGATATCTTGAAACGTGCACTCCCTTACTTGTTTAGAAAGATTTTCATTCATTTGTGCTTGTTCATTTGCAAATCCATTCATGAGCATTTGTTTTCTTTCTTTCTCTTTTTGATTTTCTTCTTCATGCTTTGCCTTGTTTGTTTAGTTTGTGAGAGTTGTGGGTTAACCTCTTGGGAAACCCTCACGAGAGCATACTCGTCCTCTATAGCAATCTAGGGGTTCAAATGGCTTGTCTATAGTTGCGAAAATTGACCTTGATTCCTACGAAAGTGAGTTAGTGTATATTCTCATCTCTTCTATCTTTCTTAACTTGAATAAATTCATTATTTTCCCTTGGGTTTGAATTTGTTTTGCTTAGGATGAGAAAAAGTTTAACTCGGGGAAATTATATGAGTGTCATTTATGGCACTCATAGGGTAGTTTTCTTCGTAGTTTTATGCTCGTTTTTAGCCTTTTATGCCGTGTTTTTAGGTAATAATGCTTGCTTTGAGTGCTTGTGTGTTAGTTTAGAGAAATGCATGTTTTTATTGGTTTTATTATCCCTTTAATGCATTTGCTATGCTCTCTCTTTTCATTTAGTTTGACTTTTTTTGTAGGTATGTTGGGATTTTTCGAGGCTCAAATGTCGAGGAGGAAGCCCAACACGAGCTTTTGAAGTCAACAAAATCAAGTTCGAGAAGCTAGAGCATAAACAATTTGAGTTAGAAGTTGAGACAAGCTGCTTGGGCAAGAATGCATGCCCAAACATTGGAGAATTTAGATTTAGGTATGTGCTAAGCACACAAATGGTGCTCGGCCTAGTGATTCTCTCTTGCCCGAGCAACAACAATCCAACGTAGCAGCAGCGGCAAAACGACACCACCGCCGTGGCGCAGCACCTGCTGCCGTGGCGCGACGATCTTCTTTCTTCAGCAAAAGCACAAGCCAAAAAAGGGTATTCCCAGGCATAAGCATCTGCTCGGCCAAGGTGATCAGTATGCCTGAGCAGCCCTGTTTTGGGATTTTGCTTATTTTTCTTCTTTTTCTCTTATAACTATAAATATGTATGGATCTTCTATTTTTGGGTACACTTCATTTTTAGCGTTTTTAGAAAGAGATTAGAGAAAAGATTAGAGAGGCTAATTAGAGAGAGAAAGTGTAGATTTCAACATTTGATTCTTCAATTCAATTTAATACAAGCTAATTCTTCTTTTGATCTTCAAGTTTGTAAGATTTCTTCTTCTTCTTGCTTTCAATCTTTGCATTTAAATTTTGTTGTAAATGAAATTTCAATTTGATTTTGCTTGTTTGAACTTGATTAACTTAATTAATTAGATTTTTTTATTACATTTGCAATGATGATGATGATGATGATGGTTTACTTAGTTTTGCTACTTCAATTCAATTTTCTTAGTGAGTAGATTCTTTGCTAGGGTGAAGGGGAAGCATGCATGAATCATGGATAATTGTTAATTTGGGGTCTTTGATTGATTGAATGTTGTAATTAAATTGATTAATAGAATTGTGCATGTGTTTGGCTTGATAGGAGTGACTAACCTTGATTTCCACGCTAGATTGCATTGTAGATCCTAATGACATGACCACTTGATTTAGGGATTGCATTTATTGATTGATTTTTAATTGTGATTCTCTTTGATTAATCATTCATAGAGGAAACCTAATTTGACTTCTACGAGATAACCTTTTGAACTCTTTCGATTATGATTATTATTATTTCTTGCAATATTTTTATTGATTTGACTTCCCCAATTAGCATTTCTATCTCAATTGCATGTGGTTCCTAATCTCTAGTGTTTGTGATATCGATTTTCTCTAGTGATTTAGTTTCTTGGATAACAAGCTTACACACCAAAACTCTATCTTAGCTTTGAAGTAGCTTGACCATAGAATTTAGCCGTTGACTCCCATTCCTCGTGGACTAACCCTTGACTTGCCCCTATACTCATGTTAAGAAAGTTGAGTGTTTACAAATATTGTTGATAGAGACTTAAGCATTTAACGACGTGTCAAAACCCTCTATCATGGGTAGATGGCCTCTCTTAGCGTCTTCCATTTGGAATCGTGCCAACACCTTATCGATATAAGTACTTTAACTCAGTCCAATTATCCTTTTAGATCTATCCTATAGATCTTGATGCCCAATATGTATTGTGCCTTTCCCAAGTCTTTCATTGAGAAACACTTTCCAAGCCAAGTCTTTACAGACTCTAAATTGGAATGTTGTTTCCAATGAGCAATATGTCATCGACATATAAGACTAAGAATGCGATGTCACTCCCACTGACCTTCTTGTATACACAAGACTCATCTGCATTCTCGATGAAGCTAAACTTGCTGATTGCTTCATCAAATTGCAGATTCCAACTCCTGCTAGCTTGCTTTAATCCATAAATGGATTTCTTAAGCTTACATACATTCTCATCATTGTTTAGAACCACAAAACCCTCAAGCTGTGTCATATACACAGTCTCTTCTAAATTCTCATTTAAGAAGGCTATTTTGACATCCATTTGCCATATTTCCTAATCGTAATATTCAAAAATTGCTAGGATAATCCGGACAGACTTAAGTATTGCAACTGGTGAAAAGGTTTCATCATAATCAACGCCGTGAAATTGCTCGTAACTTTTTGCCACCAGTCTAGCTTTGAATACATATACATTTCCATATTTGTCGGTTTTCATCTTGAAAATCCATTTGCAACCGACAGGTTTGTAACCTTCGAGCAAATCAACCAATTCCCAAACTTGGTTTTAAACATGGAGTCTATCTCGGATTTCATGGCCTCTAACCATCTAGCAGAGTTGGGGCTCGTCATAGCTTGCTTGTAAGTCGCAGGCTCTTCTCCATCCATTACTAGGATTTCTTGATTCTCGGTTAATAAGACACCAAGGTATCTATCTAGTTGAGATATTTTACTTTGCAACCTACGCAGGGTAATCGATTGACCTTCAACATTGTTGGTTTTACTCTGACTTTCATCAATAGGTGCTTCCAAAGCCCTTTGAGTGTTAGGTTCCATTTGTTGCTCATCCTCTCGAACTCTATCAAGTTTGATTTTCCTCCCACTTGTCATTTTGGAAAGATGCTCCTTTTTCCAAAACGACACCATCTCGAGCAACAAATACTTTGCTCTCAGATTGGTTGTAGAAATAATACATGTAGGGATTTAGGTACTCTAAGCAGAATTTCATGAATCATATTCATACGCACCTAAAGCAAGATCGCATGCATAACACACAAGAATCACATAATTATACCTTTGAAGTGTGTCTCCACGTAGCAAGTTGATTGACAATTAGGGAGATAATAGAGCCCCAAGCGTTGCTTCTCTACTTAGTCCACGGGATTTGAATGAGTCGTCCACTAATACTAGATTGGTCGGATCGGATGAAGGGAAAACACCACGATCACCACCTTTTGCGGACAACCGGCCACCACCACCATCGAACACAGACCGACGCACGGAGAGGAGAGAGAGCCGTGAGAGAGGGGAGAGTTTGAGATAGGCTTGGCTTGTGTTTGCTAATTAGGGTTTAATCTATGATTACTTAATTGGCTGTTCAACCCAGGCACCTAGTCTATTTATAATCATATTATAATTAGACTAGGAAGAAAATCCCAATCCACCTAATCTACTCCATCATGGGCCTCTTCCTCTAATGCTCAATCTAGGCCCTTTTTGTTACCTCATAGGATCCGTTCACTTCGGCTTTAGACTATTTTACTAGCCCAAAGATCGTTATTACCTCTAGCTATGATATAACGACGACCCAAAAGAACGAACTTAATTATCTCCAAAATTTGATCCATTATATATCTAGTAATTGCACTTGATAAAGACATAAAACCTTCAATATCCCACTTGTCTTAGACAAGTGTGCAATATTCAAATTCCTTAAGTCAATATGCGTCGATTTGATGATATGGTTGCATCTCATGTCGAGATCATATTAATCTACAAATCATTTCTTGAAATCTGAGTTAGAATTAAAAAACAAATGATTACTAAGTAATACATTTGAGCATGTCCACGCATTTTCTGAATTCTCTCTCTTCAAGAGGCCATGACACATTTCCTAACTAAATAGGTAAACTCAATCCAATCTTGTGGCAACCAAAGCTCCCACTCAACTTTTCAAGTAACTAGGAAACACCCTCTATAATCCCCTTTTACGGCAAGACATTTTGATGTACCACAGTTAAATCAATCATTGAATGAAACCAGTGTTCCACTCATGTCAAAGGAATTCACTAATATATCCGGAAGCTCTATAGTTCAACTTCAAAGTAGGTCAATAGTTCAATCATGCATCATTCATGCATATCAATGTGATTGATGAAGCATCTTTATGCCCCTATGTCCTATGAAATTGCGCTATCCAATCAATCTTACATGCTAGTCCATTTATTGAATCATTTATGTCCAATTTAATCATTTGGAATTTAAAATAATTTATGAATTTAGTTCACCTGTGGGGTTCCATTCACCAAATCACGGATTTGATGATTCCATCAATTCATAATCATTTTGGACAATTTATTTAATACTAAACCATGATTAAATAAGATAAACTTAAACATAGGGAAACATGACTGATTATTTTGCAATTGCGACTCCCTAGCACACAATAAAAACCATCCACCATCATGTTTATTTCAAATGAGCCTTTTTTGTCTTTAGGTTATTGAAATAGTTTAGTTAGTACAGTTCATGAGGCATTCTCATAAACATAAATTTTGCAACGTCTAAATTTTATAATATTCTTCATCTCCATATACTAAGGTCTTCCTTTATCCTTCCGCAAGGAATTTAGGAATTTCTAAATTGTATTAGTTTTAAGAATCAAATATACAAGTATAGTCCATGACATGCATGATGAATCCTTTTCATAATGCATAAGAAGCGTCACTCAATCTCTTAATTTCATCAGCCTTTCTCAAAGAACTGAATCTTGTTAAGCAATGTGCCATGGTACATGGGATTGAAACTTCTTTCAATTTAATGTTGAATCTCATAAGAATCTTATCAATATAAGTTTCTTAACTAAGCTCAAACATCCTTCGAGACATATCTTTATAGGTTTTGATTCCCAAATTTACTCATCTTCCTTTTCATGGGTTTTCATACAAAATGCATTAGCCATTACACTATAAAAATTTGGCCTTTTAACGACTGGTGAAATCCGTTGCTAATTTTTAAAAATCCGTCGCTGGACATAGCTATCTACGTATATATAACATAATCACTCCATTGGTAAAAACATTTTTGCTAAATGGATTTAGAGATGGAAAAAAAAATCCGTTGCTAGATTTAGCAACGGAAATAAAAAATTCCGTCTCTTAATTTAGCAACGGAAAAAAATTATTTTGGCTCTAAAAGTAGCTACTACTCGGTTCAACCTCACTCGTGTCAACCCAACTCGTCTTTGCATGTAAGGCTCCTTAAATCCCGAATCTCAAGAACTGCAATTGGTAGGAGTCGAACCCTTGACCTCAAAGTCACATAGTGAAACTCTTACCAACTATACCAAATATTATTTGTTTACTTCTACGCCATAATTGATAATAAGTGAAAGAAATATTAGACACGGATTTTCAAATCTGTCTCTAATTTAGAAACGGAAAATAAATTTGTCTCTAATTTAGCAACGGAAATAAAATCCGTCTCTAAATTTAGCAACGGAAAAAATCTGTTTCTAATTTAGCAACGAAAAAAAAAATCCGTTTATAATTTAGAGATGTATTTTCAATTCCTTTTCTAATTTAGAGACTGATGTTTTTAATACCGTCTCTAATTTAGAGATGGGTTTTTTAATTCCGTCACTAAATTAATTTAGAGACGAATTTTTTAATTCCGTCCCTAATTTAGAAATGGATTGAATTCCATTGCTAGAATTCCATTTCTATATGGACATTTTTTTTGTGTTACTTGACTCTTCAAGCATGGAATAATCGCTCTTTGTACTAGACCAAGAAGACTATATAGCTCCCACTAAACATCTTGTATGCATAAGACCATCCTTTAAGAAAATATTAACTGATTTGATTAACTCATCATTAAATTGAAGGTTCTAACTCCATGATGCTTACTTTGCTTCATAAATGGACCTCTTACGCATACTTAAGATTATTGGATTTTCAAAACCATTCTGATTGTATCACATACAAATCTTCTTACATGAACCATTTCAAGAATGCGTTTTTGAAATCCATCTACCAAATATCATAAGGTAGAAATCACTAAAATATCTTTAATAGATCTTGGCAACATGACTAATGTAAAGGTTTCATCATAGTCATACTATGAATTCGTTAAATCCTTTAACAAGTCTTTGCTTTGTTTAGAAAACATTTTTCTTTCTTGTCTGTTTTTCTTATAATGAGTCTTACCCAATTAGGCAAATTAATCAAGTGTCATACACTTTCTTACAGACTTAGAATCTATTTGAGGTTTCCATGACTTTTAAACCACTCAGAGTTATAACTTGGCAAATCATCTTTCTTACTTGCATGTTCATTATGTTCCAAAATCAATATTTTAGAACTCTTAGTCAATATAAAATCATATTTCTTTGGCTAAGTTTTAGATATGCTAGTCATCATTGTGGGTCTTTATGCAACAATTGAAACTTATACAACAACTTTGTTTAATTTTCAATGAGAAACGACAAGAAAAGGTGTGCACTTGGAATGTACTACCTTCGACACATGGTTATTATTCCCATTACACTTGATGAGACCACGGGTTGTCATTAATAACATGAAGTAAATAATGCTCACACTGTTTCTTTTATTCGATTAATTCTCGAACTCTTTCGAGATTTGTATACTCCCACTTGCCTTCTTGAAGAGGCACACTAGCATGGGGTGAACCAACCACGGTTTGAACTATGTTTGTTTATTTCTTTTCTCGAAACTCTTTCGAGATTTACACTACTCCCACTTGTCCTTTTGGAAATGACATCTTTTCCAGAAGGGCATCTAAAGACACCTAAAAATGTCTCCCCAAAACCAAACCCGATGATGAACAACCTTTCACCGCCATTATTGGTCGGGTCGAATATTTAATCTCGGGAGTGCTTAAAATCCATAGTTAGTCAAACATGGTTTACAAATCAGTCAACAGATTAGTCCAAGTATTTAGTCAAAGCATAGTCCAACCATCATTTCAGCCCAAACCGTTTTAATACATTTCATTTATTAGTTAAGCCTGATTAATAAATACTAAAACCCTAAACCTGAAATAAGTCCAGAACACTGAAATGACACCTAATTATCCCGTACTTAATGTTAAATAAAATGATAAAAATGAATTTAGACGGCATTCCAGAAAAGGCATCTGCCGTGCCACGGTAATTTACGTCGTGACGCGGTAATTTCTAGGGCTTATTCCTTTAACGGTGCCTCATTTCTAGGGTTTCGGACTTCATCACTCTTATTTCCTCAATAAATATGAGGTTGATTTCACAGTCTTGCGGCACCAACACACATTCTCATTTTTCTCTATTCTCCTAATTATTATTCTTTTACTATTCCTTCCCTAAGCACTCCAAGGGGTCCATACAAAACTCGTAGTTCCATACTTGAATCAAGGTGTGAAAGGTAGAAGTGATTGAGGGTTTGGACCAAATCAACTCTACTTTAATTTAATTTAATTTCAATTTGATTTATTATTATTTGAAGTTAGTAACATTTTATTCATGATGTAGCAATTTAATGAAGCACAGAACGTGAGTAATTCACTCAATTACTTACTCTTATTTTATATTGCAAGTATCATGTTAGGGTTTATTATTATTATGCTTTTGATGATTTGCCTAACGATGTTATGGATGAATTGCTTCCAATGTTGATGTTTTTCCTATTATATATGTTTATTGATCACCAAATTTCATGTTAATAGGAATATGTAATTGAATATAACGCCTAATAAGATGATTTGGATGACCGGTTTAGGATCTTTTTTAATCTTGTTTAATTGAAGTGATCATGATATTTAGAATTATATGTGTTGCATTAGCATTCAACCAATTTAGCCTAATATTAGTGTGGAGCAAATTGTATCTTTGTTTTTATGCCTTTGAGATTGCATGAAATACTTTTCACTATAAGAATCGAGTAAAGGCCAATACGGGCGAATGTGACTCCATGACTCACTTCATACCATCATCCCCGATCCTCCTTTCGTGGTTCCGAACCATATGGAGTTAGTAATCTCATGGATTATGAATGGGGTGTAACTTTCACGGGTCAATTGTTGTTGCCTATCGTTGTCCCTTAATCGTAGTTGTTTTTAATGATCCGTGAACAGTTTACAATTTCCTTAAAAACTTGTTGGCGGTTACCTACTTTGCTTTGTCCCTAATCGTATAATGTCAATTCCCCACTTCCTATGAGTGTCAAGCATACTCACAACATGTTTAAGTAGGCGTGTTTCGATTGACGCCTACAATTTGGGGACTCCACTGGGGATGATTCTTGGTTATTTATCGATTTGAGTGATTGGTATTTAATTGAGATGAGAGAATGAGACTTGAAAGATTCTTGAATCATATTCTTGTGATTAATTTTGCATTGTTGCATATGCATTGACGTTTTAACGTCGTATTTAGGTTCGCCACGTAGGTAAAATTGAATTACCTGATCGTGATCGAAAAACAAAGGCACTGTTTAATTTTAACCAATACCGCGCAACGGCAGGTTTGTCGTGCCACAGTGACACGGTAATCTGTACCGTGGCACTGTACTTCTAAAAATTTAACAGTGGTTCTTCTTTTTCACGTTGTTAGCTTCCTTCAATTTTTCTGAGAAACCGTATGTGTTCTACATATGTTTTAGCCACGGGGGATTTAAGCTCTATTAACCCGAAAACGTTCATGACAATAAGGGTTCATATGAGTTAACAATCGTTTTTTGTCTATGATGTTGGTTTACTTGTTTGATTTACGATTAACGAATACCAACGGACCTTACTCACTTAATGATTAGCGCAAACTCTAAAATTGATAAGAACTGGAAAAAACGCAGAAATATTGTGCCACGGCATTCAGTGTTGTGTCACGGCAACTTGTACCACACCACGGTACAATTTGTCATGTCGCGACAGTTGTTACTGTGCCACGGTAATTAGGTTTAGTCCAATCAGCCCATATATTGGTCTTCCGTGCTATTTTGGTCCACGCGTCAATCGTTTTGACACTGTTTACATGTCTAGCCATACGATCATACCACGAGTCTTATAACATCACTTAATCACTCACGAGTCAAGTATATTCCACACACTTTATTTTTTTGACTCAAGCGTTACACCATGTCGTTTATGATCATATACTAGGTTCATGCATGTGTCTCCTTTTTCCGCCACAATAAAGAATGTGTGGAGTTTTTCTCACTTGTTTTCAAAGTTCTATCTTTCCCCCTTTCTTTTAGCGAGTTAAACCATTAAATGAATTTGTTTTATTTTAAAATACATGGTCACAACCGCAACCGCCTCTTAAATCTAAGAGGCGTCCAAAGAAAGCTTCGTCATCTCCACATCACTTATCACCTTCAAATTACTCTCAATTCATTCCAATGGCCACTAAAGAAGATGTTAAGAACATTTAAAAGTTCATTGAGCCATTTTCTGCCATGAGACAAACCCTTACTACTTAGGTAGCTACCACGGAACAAACCTATGTCATTGTTGCTACAGTTGACAAGATAAAAGAACAAGTGAGCAAAATTTCTGAACATTTTACCTATCTAGAACAACCTTCCACTGCTTTGGTTGTGAAGGACAAGCTCCTTGAAAAGTTCTCCACTACTGACATACCAAAGTTCAAACCTACTAACAATCCAATGCTTCATTTGAAGGCCTTTTCTGCAGCCATGGCTCTTAAGAGATTGGATGTAGCACTCTTCCCTATAGTGTTCCCTCTCTCTTTAGAGCATGCTTGCCAACAATGGTTTTATTCTCTAGATGCCAAGTACACTACAACTTGGCAAGATGTCATTGAAAGTTTCATGAAACATTACAAGTATAAAATTCAAACCAAGACTTCTGAACGTGAGCTTTCTATCCTTAAGCATAAAGAAAATGAAGGGTTCACTGCCTATTTTAGTTGGTGGAGGGAAACAGTTGCGCAAATGGTCGAGCCACCAAAGGAGAAGGAAATGGTTCGTCTCTTTATTCACAATCTGACCCATAAGTACATGCAGCATCTCAAATTCCTGCTATTGAACACTTTCAAAGCTATATACGATATTGGCATCAATATTGAGGACGAGCTAATAGTAATAACAATAATAACACTTGGAAAAACAAGAAGAACGACCTTCCTTCTTCTTTGTCTTCTAAGCCCGCAGATATTATCAACAATATAAGACAATACGATCTCAATGAAGTTTTAGCTCTTGATGCTCCATTGCCCAAGAAAAGGAGAACTTACACTCCTTTGGGAATGACTTATGATGTTTCCTTTGATCGCATTTACAGTCAAGGCATGATTACACTTATTGGACCATTCCTAGAGCCAAAACCTGAAGAAAGGACTGCTAAGTGGAATCCCAATGTCCACTGCAAGTTTTATCAAGGAAGAGGTCACACCACTAAGCAGTGTTGGAACTTAAAAGATGCCATCCAGGATCTAGTTGATCCAACAAATTTCATGTCCCTCTAAGCGACAAGAAGTAATGAAGACAAGGCGCATGGTGAGTCCTTCATGCAAGATTTCATGATTTTTTTTTTATTCATTTTCATTTTCCAATATTATGTCTAGCATAGGTTTTTCCATATATAAGTTTTTATATGCCTTATGTGTTGCGTTCACTCTTTCCATTAATAAAATGAGCATTTTTCTTTTACATCTCAATCATGCCACTCTTTAATTCAAAAAAAATTAAAATTTGATGGTCGAACTAAACACAAAGTATATCAATGATTTGAGGCACCCTTTGCAACCCTTCTTTCCCCTTTAATCCATTTAAACACGTATACCACTTCTTCATTAACTCCTTTGAGCCTCGTCTAAAGTTTGGCTTCATTTGTTCAACCCACAATTACCTAACCTTTGGATGGGAAAGTGTGTACTTGTGTAATATTCAAAAGCAACTTAAAAAAAAGATTAATAAAAAAAAAGGTAATAACAAAACGATGTCTAAGGGCAAGTCTTCCAATGTCTTTGATATGAACACGTCTCGAATTGCGTCACTCATCAAGTGCTTGGCACCGTGCCTGAGAAACATGAATACTAAGTGAGTGATGGACCGCATGATCCGAGATTGCTCACATTGATTAATTATAATCCATAACAAAATATGAAAAAATAATAATAAATAAAACTTGCAAGATTTCAAATACACAATTACACATCTTTGGGGGCTTCTCTCGGGTTTTGAACCTTTTGTCCTTTCTTCTTCAACCATTAGCTTAACCACGTTACAACCCTTGAAAGACCTCTTTGAGGTATACATTCACTTGTGTAAAGTTCAGCTAAAGCTACGTTCGGCTTGATTCCTAACGGATACGTAATCAACCTCACATTGAGGTGCGGCCTTATTCACGCATGATCAAGTCAAAAAATATCCAGTGCTCATCCCTATCCGTCTAAAGCTAGACTTAGGGGCTTGAACCCACATCACTTAGCCTACCTAGCCTAAAGAGTCACTATCTTTGACTCTTCCCACATCTCTTTCCATCACCATAGCTTTTGCAGCCTCACCTTAGTATCACATTCACACACTTCCATTCACACAATTCATTCACATATACATTGTCATTCTCTTCCCTTAGGAACCCTTTATCATGAAATCTTGTTCCCATACCATGCCTCTTGGCCATTGTCCATAGCCTCTTGGCCTAAGAACATTCTGAAGGATTTATGTCTTCGTCAAGTGAAATTACTAGATATATCAAGGATCACTATTATGGAGATAATTAGTTCATTCTTTTGGGTGGTCATTGTCTGTTGCTAGATATGATAAATGATCTTTGGGCTAGTCAAATAATCAAGAGCCCATAGAATGGATCCTATGAGGTCACACACAAGGGTATTAGATTGAATAAGTATGAAGCCCATTAATGGGCTTCATGAGGTAATTACTAGCCATGTGAGTAGGAAGACTAAAATAGATTGGATTAGAGTAGAAGTTTGGGCTTCACATAGACTCTAGTTATGTATGGGATATATAAATAGAGTCCTTGCCTGGGTTTTGATAACAAGTCATAATTTACCTATACAGTGAATTGTGAAGTAAGCAACAAAACTCCCTAACCCTAATCTCCCTCTCACGCACGCCCCTCTCTATCTCCTCCTCTTATCTGTACGGTACGGACGACGGCAAGGTGGTGCACGGTGGTGATGTGGTGGTTCGTGGCTTGTTCGTTCCTCTCCTCTCCATAGAAGGTTGATTAAAGATTTCAATCACAACTAACTAGCATTAGTGGAGGTTCAATCCTTGCCTGTGGACTAAGTAGAGGAACCATATTTGGGGTTCTAGTTCTCCTTATTGTTCTTGCTCGATCACTCGTGGAATCATGCTTCAAAGGTATAATTATATGTTCTTTGTGTGTTATGCATAGATCTTGATTATTAGATGCTTATGAATATGATTCATGCATTCCACTTATAGTATCTAAAACCCTACACGTTCATCATGCATACATTATTTTTAAGACGAGCGATTCAATTTGAAAAGAAGAATATCCTTGCAATTCACCAAGCTTTGCTCAACGAGGAAGTTCAAAACTTCTTCCCATTTTTATTTTTTTTTTTCTTTTTCTTTTGGGGAAGTTCAAACACTCTTCTAAATTTTTTTCTTTTGGGGAAATTCATAAACTTTTTTAAAGTTTTTATCGAGGGAATTTCGAAAACTTTTACTTCATTTTTCACGTCTATCTTTTTCGGTAGAAAGTCGGTACCCTCCACTCATGACAAAAAATGACGAAATTTTTTTGCATTATCAGTTGCTTATATCTGCGCACACACTCAAACTATACATATACACACAGTCACAAGACGTACACAAGTCATGTCGCGTCAAGTCAAGCTTGGTCAAGTTAGTCATGAGTCAATCACAGTCTATACAAATCCTTTGGCAAATTCTACATTGCAGGTCTCAGGTTAACCTCTATTCGGGGATAATCGAACAATCAAACCATCAACATCTACAACCCACGTTCGGGGACAATCGAACAATTATCATTTATCAAACACCCAGTGTTCATCCCGAGGCGCGGACGATTCACGTTGCAAGTTTCTCGAGGCGCAGAAACTTGTAATTTCTTATCATCAGGCACATTTTCCCGAGGCGTGGAAAATGGTCAGCTGTTGCATACTTCTTGAGGTGTAGAGATCTATAATTGTGTCCCGAGGCGCGGACACTTAATGTTATTCCAAGAGTATGGAATTTCACTGGTGAGTTACTCGAGGCGTAGGCGCTCACGATAGGATTTCCGAGATGCAAAAACTATCTCATATCAGTCTTCTCGAGGTGCAAAAGATCATCATTCAGTAGGGTTATCGAGGCGTAGGAGTCAACGACATGTTTCCCAAGGCACGAAAACTTATCGCGTTTCATCTAGTGGATTGCTCGAGGTGCAGTGATTAACGATAGGATTTCCAAGGTGCGGAAACTATCTCATATCAGTCTTCCCGAGCCATAGAAGATCATCATTCAGTAGGCTACTCGAGGCGAAGGAGTCTACGACATATTTTCTTGAGGTGCGGAAGCTCGTCACCTATTATCTAGTGGATCGCTCGAGGCGCAGTGGTTCACGATAGAATTCCCGAGGCGCGGAAAACTATCATCCGGTGGATTTCTCGAGGCGTAGAAAGCTACCAAACGTATTTTCTGTCGATGCATTGGTGTCAGACACACATTATATCCCTTTACTCTTTTATCTGTGGAACTAACGCTTTTCTACAGGTATCGTCATATACAAAGTGATTTAGGATCGCAGAATGTCTTAAATCATTCTCCGTACCAATCGAATACTTTGACTATCATTTTTGAAACTTACGTTTCTACAAACTCAGTCAAAGTGGGGGCTTTTGTAGACATCTAAAAATGTCTCCCCAAAACCAAACCTGATGATGAACAAGCTTTCACCGCCATTATTGGTCGGGTCGTGTATTTAATCTTGGGAGTGCTTAAAATCCATATTTAGTAAAACACGGTTTAAAAATTAGTTAACAGATCAGTCCAAGTATTTAGTCAAACCATAGTCCAACCCTCATTTTAGCCCAAACCGTTTTAAACCATTTCATTTATTAATTAAGCCCGATAAATAAATATTAGTACCCTAAAACTAAAATAAGTCTGGAACACTAAAACGGCGCCTAATTATCCAGTACTTAATGTTAAAGAAAAAGATAAAAATGAATTTAGACGGAATTCCAGAAACGACATCTGTCGTGCCACAGCAAACTTTGTCGTGCCACGGCAAACTGTACCGTGTCACGGTAATTTACCTCAGGACGCGGTAATTTCTAGGGCTTATTCTTTATGCGGCGCCTCATTTCTAGGGTTCCGGACCTCACTCCTCTCATTTCCTATATAAATACGAGGCTAATTTCACAAGGCACCAACACACATTCTCATTTCTCTCTCTCGCATTCTAAGCCTTAAACCTATTCTCCTAATTATTATTCTTTAACTATTCCTTCCCTAAGCACTCCAAAAAGTTTATACAACACCCGAAGTTCCATACATAAACCAAGGCATGAAAAGTAAAACCGATTGAGGGTTTGGATCAAATCAATTCTACTTTAATTTAATTTAATTTCAATTTGATTTATTATTCATTAAAGTTACTAACGCTTTGTTCATGATGTAGCAATTTAAAGAAGCGCAAAACATTAGTAATTCACTCAATTACTTACTCTTATTTTATATTGCTAGTATCATGTTAGGGTTTATTATTATTATGCTTTGAATGATTTGACTAACGATGTTATGGTTAAATTTTTTCCAATGTTGATGTTTATTCTATTATGTTTATTGATCACCATAATGCATGTTAATGGGAATATGTAATTGAATATAACTCCTAATAAGATAATTTGGACGACCAATTTAGGATCCTTTTTAATTTTGTTGTTTAATTTAAGTGATCATGATATTTAGAATTATATGTGTTGCATTAAAACTCAACCAATTCAGCCTAATATTAGTTTGGAGCAAATTGAATCTTTGTTTGTATGTCTCTAAGATAGTAGGAAATACTTTTCACTATAAGAATCGAGTAGAGGCCAATATGGGCGAATGTGACTCCATGACTCACTACGTACTATCATCCCCAATCCTACTTTCGTGGTTCTGAACCATATGGAAGTAGTAATCTCATGGATTATGGATGGGGTGTAACCTTCACGGGTCAATTGTTGTTGCCTATCGTTGTCCCTTATTCGTGCTTGCCTTTTAATGATCCGTTAATGGTTTGCAAGTTCCTTAAAAACTTGTTGGCGGCTCCCTACTTTGCTTTGTCCTTATTAGTGTCCCTAATCGTATAATGTCGATTACCACTTCCTATGAGTGCCAAGCATATTCACAACATCCTTAACTAGGCGCGCTTCAAATGATGCCTACAGCATCAACTTAAGCAATAAACATTTTGTGCTAAGTATGACTTTTGTAGTAGTACCCCGTGCTCTGTATAGGAATCGAGCGTGTATTAAAAGATTTAATACAACTTTTATTCCTTGCTTTGTAGAAAGACTTTATAAGAACTTTTCTATCCATATCACATAGAAGCCTTTGCTACATTTTGATTTGACGTATGTTGTTTTGTTTAGTATTGTATCTTAAAAGTATATCCCTTGAATAATGGTTTGAAGATAGGGTATTTTCATCCATTATCAAAATATATCTCATATAGATTGATAGCTCCTTTTATAAACACTTCACAAGGTTTTCTTTCGGAGTTTGTTGTAAAACAATTTTACAACTCTTGGATGTTTATCAAGGTCTTGGCTTAAATTCTCATTATTACGATCACTTCTTAATACTTTGAATATATTGCCAAGCAAATGTCTCGACTCAAACTTTCACCATTACAATCATATTGTAATGTATTTATTATCTTGTCAAGTTGATTTCTCAATGTTCATTATGTATCAAACCATATCTGACAATGTTCGATTTCTCCTTCCTGACACACCGTTTAATTGTGGTGTTCCAAGAGGAGTTAATTGTGAAAGAATCCCACAATCCCTTTGATGATCATTGAATTCTTAGCTCAAATACTCGCCACCACGATTGTATCGCAGAGCTTTAATTGTTTTGCCAAGTTTATTCGGAACTTCATTTTGGATGTATTGAATTTTCAAAACTTTCACTCTTATTCTTCAACTAAATACAAGTGATCATATCACAAATGAAGTTTCATTGTCCGTCTCTAGCCATTGAACCTTAGGTTTTCTTACATCGATATGTATTTGACCTCGAGTTCATGTCATCATTTCTCTAAACGATGTTTTGTCAGCTTTCAAATTAGAATGATATTTACATATATCAATATATTCACAATCTAACGATATTGAAAGTCCATCCCTTTGGATTTTTCGTATGCAATGTTCATTTTTATTTTGAATCATTTGACATTTTAGAGACAATTAATATATATATATATATATATATATATATATATATATATATATATATATATATATATATATAGAGAGAGAGAGAGAGAGAGAGAGAGAGAGAGAGAGAGAGAGAGAGAGAGAGAAATGGTTTATCTATATCTACCATATAGAACTTTTAAATCTATTTAGTTATTCAAAATACATTGAGACTCAATAAAGCATAGAATAACATTTACTCCATATTTTTTAATCTTCAATGCTTAGTCATTTAAAACATTAAATGTTGTTTTGATAAAGGCAAGAATATACAACACTTATTTAATTCTAGCTAAATTACAAGGTAAAATGAAAATTTAAGTTCTACTTGTGAAGTTCCCACTTTTGCTTCTAGACTTGTAGATTCTACTTGTGAAGTAGTAACATTTGCTTCTAAACTTGTAGATTTATTTCTCCCTTAGCCATACTTCTTCTTTTAGTTCTACTACATTCTCAATGACATAACTAAACATGACATCGTATGTTCAAGAAGTAGTAACATGCTAAATTAATTTCTATAACACACTTTTTAAATTGGAACATTCCCATTCTTTTACCTTCCAATAGTATGAGGTAATTTCTAATCAATTGGATTTAGTCCATTCAATTGGAAAAATTTGTGCATATAAGCAGTTTTAGGTTATAGAAGTAGAAACTTGCTTTCATTTCTTAGCCTATAGCTCCTTAATGTCGTCCTCGCATATTCTTAAACCCTTCCCATTTGAGCCACTTAGAACATTTCTCTTGAGTTAAAAATGATACTTTGCTTGACTTATTTAAGCCCTATTCATGATTTTGCTAAGTCTATTCAGTCATTATACATATTAGAGCTTAATCAACTATTTAACTCCATATTAAATGGATGAAGAATAATGTCATTTGATCAACTTTTGATCATAAAGACTTCCAATCACTTTCTTATATTCAATCACATTGAAGATAAGAGATTTTATTGGAATTGCAGACTTGTCTTTTAGAGGGTTCGTACCTCTCATCTCATTATTTCCTTTGAACCACTTTTCAAAATGAAGATGGTGTTGGAATTTTACTCAAACATTTTTAGTTGAAGAAAACCAATCTTAGACATGTGACATGGGTTTCTAAAACTTTTCCTTTTAGAACCATCTTAGCGAAATTGGGACATAGGTTTACTAATTATCTTTTAAACCTTTTGAGAATGTTTCTCAATTCTATTTCAATCGAGGAGATAGTATAATTATAAAACTAGCATATATATTACTTATTTAATAAACGCAAAATTCTACTATGTTTATCTTTAAAGCACCTAAATTAAAACCATAGGTAACTTTAACACTTTATTCAATATTAAATGGTCTCAATTGAATTAAGTGATTCCAAGATCCTTTATTCGTGTAATAGGTGACCGGACTTTGGCCTAACCATCAACCATTACATTTTCAAGTTAAGTAAACTCTTTACTAATTGCAACTTTTGCAACTCTTGGTTGAATAATTAATCATCTCATGCTAATTATTACTCTTTGCTTTAAGATTCTAAACTCTTTTGGTAATCTTGTTGAGCACAACCAATTAAAATTGTAAAACTTAATTTACCCCAAGTTACCTAAGATATAAAAATAAAACCCAACTTTGGCATGACCTATCATTAATTATTGAAAGGTTGTTGGGTTTATAATTGGAAAAGCAATCTCAATATTACCGGGACCTAGATTTATTATGTTGTGATTAATTTAGTGAACTCTAGCGCATCATCAACAACCTAAATAAAACCTAGCATTCATAATCTACTAATACATAAAATAAAGAATGACATAGTATGATCCCTAGTCCTAAGAAACTAATCTTGAAATGCTACCACTTGAACCTTCATGGATCTTAATCCACCTTGCTCCTTTGGGCCTTCACTTGATGAGCTTATTTGGACTAAACTATTTAAATAAGTAATCTACTTACTTTAAATTAAAGTTACAAAAATACTTAACGGTACGCAGACCATATTTAGATTACAAAAATACATCACGATGCGCAGATCGTATTAGAATTTATGGGCCATACTAGTCTATATATAACAAAATATATCATATATTATAAAAATTGTCATATAATAAATCACTTGACATGCTTGCCTAAACTAAAACATTGAATATTCTTAATTAAGGAAATGCAATTCCTAAAATATCTCATATTTTTAATTCGTAATTAGATAATATCATATATTATTCATTACCATCTATGACATATCATATATTTTAAATTTGGTATGAGATAGAATCAAATCTTATTTTAATATGGAAAGACATAAATCATATTTATTTTCCATAATTATCCTAACTAATTTTGGAGATTCTATCCTAATTACTAGCCAATCAAATAATTTTAAAATCAATTATATCCTAAAATAATTATGGGATAATCAATTATTTAAATCAATTATTATCCTTTTGGAATATTGCTCAAAATATCCTAACAAATCCTATCCAAAATTAACAATTTTAATTATGGATAATCGCTAAAACAACTTTTGAAATTTGATTTTATCCCAAAATAAAATCTGATTTTATTTTAAAAATATATTTTGAAAATATTTTTTTAAAAAAAAAATTATTTTGAAAAATCGTACTGCACGGCTGCCGGCCACCGTGGTTGGCTAGCCGAAGCTTCCCACGATGGCTGGACGCTTTTCAACAGCTACCCCGCAAAGCAGCAACAATGGCAGCCAACGTAGCAGCGTGCAATGCTTGCACGACTGTTGCCCAGCCTCCTTCAGACCACCTGCCCTCCCCACCCTCCCTCTTGGACTGACCTAGGTCGGCGGCCACCATGGCAGTAGGCCACTTAAAACCTTTTATTTATTTTGAATTTAATTAAAACAACTTTGTAAAAATTAAACTAAATCAATCCAATAATTAAAATTAAATCCCAATTCAATTTTAAAATTAGGGTTCATCATAAAATTAATTCCAATTTAATTCTAACTCTTAAAATTAAATTGATGATCATACACAAAAAAATTTTATGCATAAATCAACCTAATTAAAACTATGTAACATGAACCAAATCGAATCAAACCAAAACTTAAGCACAAAATCAAAAATTTAAGGCTAGGGTTTTCGAAATTTCAAAAATTAGGATTAGGGTGTTCGAAATTTTGGAATCAAATAGGGCAAAATTCGGTCTTCTCTATGGCTATTTTGAGCAAATTAAATCACATTTAATCAATTCCAAGAGCTAAATCACATTTCATATAATAATTGAACCATAATTAAATTAATTCTCCCTCTTAATTGATTATAAAATTATGAACATGGACTTCAAATAATCATATTATCATAATCAAGCGTGTTCATGCAAGAGGCTAATTGATACCACTATAGGGATTTAGGTACTCTAAGAGTTATTTCATGAATCATAATCATACGCACCTAAAACAAGATCGCATTCATAACACACAAGAATCATATAATTATACCTTTGAAGCATGATCTCCGTGTAGCAAGTTGATTGACAATTATGGAGAGAATAGAGCCCCAAGCGTTGCTCCTCTACTTAGTCTACGAGATTCGAATGAGCCGTCCACCGATACTAAATTGGTCGGATGAAGGGAAAACACCACGATCACCACCTTTCGCGGACAACCGGCCACCACCACGAACCACCACTACCACCGAATACACACCAGCGCACGGAGAGGAGAGAGAGAGGGGAAAGTTTGAGAGAGGCTTGGCTTGTGTTTGTTAATTAGGGTTTGATCTATGATCACTTAATTGGTTGTTCAACCCTAGGCACCTAGTCCATTTATAATCATATTATAATTTAGACTAGGAAGCAAAGCTCAATCCACCTAATCTACTCCATATGGCCGGCGACCTAGAAGGAGAAGGCCCATCATGGGTCTCTTCCTCTTATGCTTAATCTAGGCCCTTTGTATGACCTTATAGGATTCGTTCAATTGGGCTTTAGACTATTTTACTAGCCCAAAGATCATTAGTACCTCTAGTTATGATATAACGATGACCCAAAAGAACAAACTTAATTATCTCTATAATTTGATCCATTATATATCTAGTAATTTCACTTAACAAAGACAAGAAATCTTCAATACCATTCGGTTCTACATCTCGACTTCCATTGCACTACGAAGAGCCTGCACCCTATAATCCTTCTGGTGTTGTATCTGAGAAACAATGGATGGCGTGTACTGATGTGAAGAACTAGATACTCGACCCATCCAGTTGCCATAGTATTACTCTACACTTCGGCCAAGTCCTTTCACACGGCCCTTCTTACTGCGCCCACCCACCGTCTCCCAAAACAACTCATTCGGAGTCTTCCGAATCCCTTGAGTTGCTTGCTACTCCAACTTCTTATGGTAGGCCTTCTATAACATATACATGATATAAATAAATTTTAAGGAAAAAAAATACCAAAAGCATAAGATAAAGGTTCATATTCTTGAACATTCTATCAAATTTAGCCAAAATGACTCCTACTTATCATATTTTGCACATTCTTATCAAATGAACTCATTCTTTCTCCTAAAATGTTTTTATTATGTATTTTTTTATCTCCATGACTTATAATCACATAAAAAGACCAATTAACTAATTTTTAGGAACCACTTTTATATGAATTCCACCACATACGGCCTAAATGACTTCTACTTTGCCCATTTTCTTCATTTCTTATCAAATAGACTCATTCTTTCTCCTAACATGTCAATATTAGGTTATTTTAGGTATCTATGGCTTGAAATTACATAAAAATACCAATTAACTAAGTTTTAGGAACTATTTTCATCCAAATTCAACCAAATATGGCTAAATGACTTTTAATTTGCCCTTTTTCTTTATTTCTTATCAAATGAACTCATTCTTTCTCCTAAAAATTCAATATTAGGTAGTTTTAGGTGGTCATGACTTGAAATCGCATAAAAAGAGCAATCAACTAAGTTTTAGGAACCACTTTCATCCAAATTCAACCAAATATGGCCTAAATGATTTTAACTTTGCCCATTTTCTTCATTTCTTATCAAATGAACTCATTCTTTATCCTAACATGTCAATATGAATTGTTTTATTCATACACATTGAGGGGGGCATGGTATAAGGGGTCAAAATGACAGGCCAATAAGAATAGTGTCCCCCAAACTTACCATGAGCAGCAAAACCATTAGTACACAAGCCAAGTCGAACATTCCGAGGTTTGAGGCAAACTCTGGAAAGCAACTATTAAGGTGTTTTCAAGCTTCACTATCGCTAGGGTGTGCCATTGTGCCCTAAACTCGAGGATTTTTACCATGCCATGTCACTTCCCCCGAAATGTTCTTGGTTGCAAACAGCCTTTGCAACCTGGGTGTGATCGGGAAATAAAAAAGATCATTCAAAGGCACTAAGCTACCTTTAGAAGTCTTCTTGTATCGATCAATGCCACACACCTTACATGTAGATAAGTGAGCATCATCCTTCCAAAACAACATACAACCTTTTGGCCATGCATGAATCTTTTTATGGGGTAGCTCCAACCCCTTAACAATCTTCTTTATCTCATAGAGTGTCTCGACCATATGGTTATTGTTTGGAATTGCGTCATGAACCAATGAAGAAAACCCATCAACACATCTATGCGGCAAATTATACTCGCACTTTAGGCTAATAATTCTAGGAGCCATCTGTAACACAAACAATGAACTCCCTTTGTATAATGGTTGTTCAGAAGCCTTCAACAAATCCAGAAACTGCTTCGCTTGTGCGTTGGGTTCCACCTCTGATGAACCACTAGCCTTTTCGGAATGCCATTGATCTTGATTATGACCAAAAGCATCCATAACAATTTTACAGTATTCATTGGACTGCCCTTCGGGAGTTCCTAGTAACCCTTCCCCATGACACATCCACTCGTAGTAATTTTCTACGAATCCCTTGTGATACAAATGAATTTTAACCGTTTTCGGACCCTAAATCCGTTTGTTCTTACACTAGAACATGAACACTTAACTTCATTCGGGTCACTACTCTCAGGATGATCCTTGCAATACTTGAATAAACTCATCAACCCATTTCACAAAGTCTGGATTAATAGAATACCCAACCTTCCTATCATACATCCAGCTACGCTCTCTTCGTTTCATGGTTACAACTTCTACACAACTCACGCATATAACCACATTAGTCACAAAGCGTATTTAATTTGCATTATCAACTAAAGTGTTATGGAAATCAAATGATGTTTGAAATGATGTCCAAGGTCCTTATAACACCAACCTAACCCATCCTTGGACGTCTAATCCCACTAGTGAATTTATGTCAGGCTTTCAATTCTATGGAAAATTCGGCATCATTTCCCTACTGTTCTCCAAGTACACGATGTAGGCGATTAAGTACACCTACATATGTACCCAGAGAACATTGTAGAGAAATGAAAAAGCATGATATTCCCTAGAATCAAAAACAAGGCATACATTCACCACCTAAGTGAGATTAAACATCAAAGGACAGTCCCATTCAGGGACTATTCAAGACATACTCCTAATGTGTATGTCTTGAACGGGTATTAAGGCATTTGATTATGCAAATGATTCATTTAAACATATATAAACTAAATTAACATACATTATATTAAACAAATATATCGTAATTCAACTACACTAAACTAATATATTCAAACAAATATTAAACATTATATAAAACAAAGGAAAAATTCATGGGAATAATCCGACCTTTAGGCCATTTTTTTTTAATAATCCCACCTTTTGATTATTATTTAATAAACCGACCTTTGGGTGCCTTTAATTTTTATTGGTCCCAACCGGTCATGTAACCTATTATAACAGGTTACAAGACACGTGGTGGCCTGTGATTGGTAAAAAAATTAAAAAAAAACTTTAAAAATTGAAAAAAAACTTCTCCTCCCTACCAGCCACCCCCCTCCCCCTAGTCCAGTCGGAATCTGCCGCAACCTCGCCGGAAACCTCCCCTATCCCCTTCCAATCCACCAAAAACAACCACCTTTCCCAGCCCCACCTCCGAAACTACCCCTCCCCTTCCCCCAAACCAACCCGTCTACAAAGATCCTTTTTTTTTCATTTTAATTTCTCATGAACAAAAGCTTTTTATTGGGCTTCAGGAAATGGATTTCGAAGGTTTGGTAGTGGGTCAAAGTGCAACCTTGTTCAAACCACCAAAATCAAATATTAAAAGGAAAATCCAAGTGTAATATTAATGGATCTGGGTTAATCAAGCAAGAAAGATCTGACCCGTTTGCCATCCGCAAAATCACCACCCTCCCACCTGCTTGCTCACTCGCGAAACCACCCCCTCGCACCTTTTCCGGATAGCTTCCTCAATCGGAAACCCCAAATTCGCACCCCCCCCCCTTCCCTTCCACACACTGCATCAAATTCCCGATAGGAGGGGAGATCGATTTGTCGATTTGGGGGGGAGGGTTGAGGGAAGGGAGGGTGTGGTTGGAAATCGATGGAAGGAAGGGGGGTGGTTTAGGTTTGCAAGGGATGTGAGTGGCTGCCGGGGAAAAGAAAGCAAAAGGTGAGGATTAGGGTGGGGTAGGGTGTTCAGGCGGGATAAGGAGGGGAAGGGGGTGGTGGTTTTCGGGGGAGGGTTTGGGATCTGAGATGGCACCGGCGTTGGGTGGTCAGAATCGGGGCGGGGGAAGGAGGGGAGGCTGGTAGGGTGGTTCTAGGGTTCGGGTCTGGTGGGGATGGTGGTTCTGGGGTTTAGGTTTGGGTGGTGGTGGGGATGGTGGTGGGTTGGTGGCTGAATTATTTGGGTTTTTTTGTTTTTTTTTTTTACCAATTATGTAATGACACGTGTATTTAAAACCAAAAAAAAAAAAAAATTTACCTCTTTAACCGGTTTCTGGTCAAATAGGACCAGTAAAAATTAAAGGCACCCAAAGGTCGGATTATCAAATAATAATCAAAAGGTGGGATTATTAAAAAAGAATGGCCTAAAGGTCGGATTATTCCCATGAATTTTTCCTAAAACAAATATAACCTAAACTAACATACATTATATTAAACAAATATATCATACTTTAACTAAACTAAACTAATATATTCCAACAAATATTAAACATTATATCAAACAAATATATTTAACTAATTAAACATATTAAACTAAACCAAACTAAATTAACATTTAATAATACAACACATTCATTTCAAATATTTATATAAACTAAACATTAGATACATAAACTAAACTAACATTCATTTCAAATATTTATATAACCTAAAATTAGATATATAAACTAAACTAACATATATTATATTAGTTTAGTAAACATATGTATTTTAGAATAAATCCATACAATTAACACAAGTATTTAAGTTAATAAACTAACAGTTTTAAGGTTTAGAATGTTACTAACCTCTAGGTTTGCAATTTTATTAACAATCCAATCAACTAAATCTACAAATCTACAAGTCCTACAAATAATTAAAATTTAAAACTAAATTAGGGTATACAATTAATTAAACAACTTAAAATTGAATTAAAAAATAAGGGAGAAAGAACTCACCAAGTGTAGAGGAGGCATCGGTGGTGGCTGCCCGGAAACCGCGGTGGAGGAGGCGTCTGTGGTGGCTACAAGGTGATGGTTGTTAATTAATATATAATTAATAATTTAAACAACAAAAAAAGGGAGTGTGGCTTACCTGGTGCAAAACGGCGGGAGGATGGAGGTGGTGCTGGTTCTGGTCACGGCGAGGGTGAAGGGTGGAGGCTGCATTACATGGAGGATGAAGGTGGTGGTTAGGATTTAGCGATATTAAAAATAAAAAAATAAAGGGAAATACAAATTGACACTTACCGAGCGACGGACGAGGAATAAGTGGGGGCGCAAGTGAACTGGAGGTCGTGGCGGCGGCGATAGAAACCAGTTAGGCCTTTCTCTTTATTTCTTGCCTTCTTTATCTTTTCCATCATTTTCTCTTTCTCGTTCTTTCTTTCTGTTTCAAATGAAGCAAATATGAAGAGCCATTCTTTTAATTCGAATTTTTCCGAAGGAAATTTTTTCTGTTAGAAATAAAGAATTCCAACAAAATATTTTCCATTGGAAAATTCGAAATTTCTAATAGATTTTTTGGTTTGTCGGAAAAATGCCTATTTCTAGTAGTGATAGTCGTCCATGAAAGTGTAGAAATAGTAATAACCATTCCTTGCGGTTGTTCTCATTAGGCCATATACATCCGTGTGAATGAGACCCAATAAGTCATTTGCCCTTTCTTACCAAGTAAACATCCTTCGCAGTTTTCAAATGACTCTAAGTCAAATGAATCAAGAATGCCTTCGTTAAGAAATTTCTTGATGAGTTTGATGTTTATATGGCCTAGACGACAATGACACAAGTAGGTTGGATTCGACCCATCAGTCTTAACCCTTTTGGCGGTAATTTCAACTTTATAAACCTGTTTGTCTAATGAAAGCACATTTGTAAATGTGTAATACCAAAAATATATAAGCAAGACATCCAAAACAACCATTATTCCTTGTCTTGAGATCAAAACTACTCGACGTCCAAGGCCAAAGATCAAAATATGTTCAACGATAACCAAACATAATAAAACAAACATAGTTCTATTACAAGCCAAAAGACAAATATTTTGCCTATAAACACGGCAGAAAGACCATCTTCATCGTCTGGTTGTGGTCGCACATCCACTTGTAAAGCCTCTCCGTTATCCCTGAAACATGAACATAAAGTGAGTCATGTATGGTATCCAATACCTATGAATTGCTTATACCTAAGTGTTAGTTTATAATGAAGATACCTGAGGTGGATGGAGCATTTCCCCTTTCCTAATCTTCTTGGAAAACCTTTCATTCCCTTTTATAGTGGCCTTTTCCACTACAATAGAAGCATCGCATCTTCTCCTTCTTGAGATTCTTCTTCTTCATTCTCAAAGGCATCTTGGTAGCTCCATAGGAGTCGGACTTGCGTAGCAGTTGCACTACCTCATTAAATGAGTGTGGCTCCTTCCAGGTTACCATATGCATCCTAAGTGCATCATAGCCCAAGTGAAGCGAGCTAAGAAAGATATGACCCGCCATCTCATCCTCTATTGGGATTCCAAGAAGCTCCATGTGTTTGAAAAGCCTAGTCATTCTAAGCATATGAGGTTGGAAGGGAATACCGTGTCTAAGTCTAGTACTGTAGACTCTAGACCAAAGTCGATACCTTTCCTTGGCAAGGCAACCTTTACTCTGAAGGCTTGATCTTCATGTTCATAAATGACCTAGTCATGTTATAAACATTTAAATCCGGAGACTCAGACCTTACGTTGACAAGTTCCTCAAGACTATTGAGAAGCATTTCTGGAAGGTATGAGGTAAACCTTTTCTTCCAATCCTTCGAATGGAATTCTTCATCAAGTTTGTGACCTTGTCACAATCCAAGGACCAAGATTCATGAGTCTCATAACTCATTAGCCCTTAGGAGAAGAAGCTTGGAATGGGAGTATCCAAGATATACTCCAAGGAACTATTCCTTAGATTCTTTCGGAGCTCCTCCTCTCACTCCTTGAAGTTTGTCAAGTTCAAGTCGAATGCCAACTTGTTGGGGAGTTTCTAGCACATGTTGTTGTTGTTAATTATAAACATTGTACTACAAATGAAACGAATTGCAATAAATAACCATTCATAAACCAATAAGTTTGAAATTTAAAGCATACTTGCAACATTCAATCTTATTGACGTTTTATTCACACATATATAAGTTTGTCCCATTTGTTGGGTTTTGCAGTATCCGACACCGCGCGGAAACAAAACCCGATAAATCGGATCATATGCATAATAATTACAACATAACAAAATGACATGCGAATAAAGAAAACACAAACACATGCATAAAGAGAAAAGAGAGAAAGAAGCTCACCCTTGACGCGTGCTTCGCTCACTAATCAAGCTCGGACTTGGGAAACTTCAACCCCCCGCAAATGCAAGACCTCCAATGTCTCACACCCCGATTACCGAACTGATCCCTACCCCGTAGCTTAGACGGGGCTAGACCAAAGTTACTAGAGTCTTACAAACTTAGGGCTTTCTCACTTAATATGAAGTTCCTTGTAAGTTCTACTCCAGTGAGTATTCCCAATACCCAAGGTGGATATTTATAGGGAATTGCTCCCAAGAGTTTCCATCAACTTTCCATGTGGGAGAGTTGGTGAAATGTGAAAATCCAGGAATGAATTTAAATCTAAATTAAATTAAAAGCATGAGCAATAATCAAATGACAAGTGTAACCACATAAGAGAGAGTAGGTGAGAGGACCACCTTGACCTTGGAGAACAAGGCAAGGGGCTACCCCAACTACCCCAGTCAACAAAGGGCTGCTGCCCAACCTTGGTCAGCAAGGCTAGCCTTGTTGACAGCCTTGCGCCACAAGGCTAGGCCTACTAGCCTTTACCGCAGGCCCATGTGCATACAGCAAGCAGCAACAGTGTAGCCCATCAGCAGCATCGCAAGCGCCTGCTACTTGTTGGCCTTGCTAGGAAAGCCCAGCTAAGGTTGTCATGGTGCGCAGGCCACTAGGCCGCCCCAGCTAGCCCGCAAGTAAGGTCAGCCTAGCTGGGCCTTACGATGGCTGCTATGGCATGGTAGCCAAGTGCTTGCAGTCCTAGTCTCTTGCCTTCGATACGAGGCATGACTAGGCCTCGTCTATGCTTGTAATTTAAGCACGATATGTCATTTGATTATTTTCTCGTCTCATCGACTCCTAGAGTCGTCTCAACTTGCAACATTTGGGTTCGATGCTCTAAGCTCGGAATCCGATGTTCGAGTTCGCAAAATCTCTATCAACTTATTTAATCCTCCATATTAATTTGTCGCCTTGGTTCTGTTACACGATTGGGTGTGACCTGAAGGGTTCAGTCCCTAGCTTCCCGAATGTTGCCTTTATAATCCCCTTGTACGGCAGACGTTTGATAACATCAAAACGAACTAGTACTCAAATAAGAGAACTAACAATACTCATGGTCGAGGAAAGAGGTTCCGATAGCCATAATGAGTAATATACTTATGACGATTGTCAAATCTCTTAAAGTATTATCATAGTTTGATCCGGTATAGTTCCAAAATAATACCTGTGCAAATGATTTATGACATTCTTGCCCTTGTAGCACAAGAAATTATGCTATAAATCATACTACACACTAATCTCACGCGGTCATTAGTTGTCCAACTTTTAAATGACCTCGATTAGGGATGGTTTCGATGTGATATTCAATGTTCGCTTAATAGGTGTTTCTTTATGCAAGACATTGTCTTGATACCCTATTTTGAATATCGTCAAATCGTGGACTCATTATTTAATTCTAAACCACAATTAAATAGTTTGTGGAATTATTAGTAAAAAATTTATTCCACTATGAAACTTTTCAACATTTCATCTTATGATAAATGGTTTTCCCCAAATGTTTTAAGAGTAATACTCTTTACAGATCATTTATAGAAATCACATCCAAGTCTAATATACTTGTTTTCTTCTATGCAATTGTTAATGTTGTGGTTCACTTATTTCATAGGTTTAGTTATCATTACTTTGCACTTCTTAGCACCTTCATTATCGAACACTTTCATAATAAGATGATAAAATTTGAGTGTGTTATGGATTACATGTGATCTAGGATTTATTGCCCAAGTGATGGCTCCCACTCATTTTCATGATTTGAGACCTTCAACTTGGCGGTATAACCATCAAAGTTCAACAACGAACTATCCTTTGAACTACATCCTTGTTATTGCCTTTAAGGCAACAATGTTCTCAACATATATTTCAATAGATTTTCTAATGATGCTTTGCTTGGATTTTACTCCAACCAGTTCACAATGATTTGGGATCATTTGTGATTATGGAATTTTACCTTAAATTTCCGCCAATATACATGGACATAAGTCCATGTTGCCATTCTCAAGCCACAACACATCTAAGCTCGTGCTTATAAATGGCTTCCTCATTAAGGATCTAATCCTTGTTAAGGTTGCGCTTGCAACATCAATACTCAAATTATATTTGTTTCCATGTATCAAGAACTCATTCTTTTACTTAACCAAGTACTTTGGATGTTCTTGATCATAATCTAACGTTCCCTTATTTAGATTCATGTTGATTGGTACTTTATGCTTGTCATGCTCTAAGCATGCAAGTCATGTGACAATTCCATACCGTAGCATACATGATGGATTTAATTGCAGAAATATTCCCAATTTCATCCCATTCATGTGACTTTTAGCTCATCCAGTTCCACTGAGTCTTGCTAAACTGTTTGCTATATGATACGGTTGAAAGTCTTTCTTGTTTAACTTAGTATTTGCCTAGATTATACTTAGTTTAAACATTTGCTTAGTTTTATAAATATGGGTCGAAATCCTTTTCAGGTCCTTCATGTTCACACGGTAAATTCCCTTACTCGTTCAAACATTTCATTAAGTCTATTCAATAGATCTTAATTCCCACTATGTACTAAGTGTCGTCTTAGCTTGGTCCATTGTTGAAATTTTTTTTCAAATCTAAGCATTTAGCATTTGATAGTTATTTTACAATAGAGTTCATAAACTTCTTATTGGACCTTACAAAATTAACTTAAGCTCCCACTAAACTTCTTTATTCAAAGAATTTCCATGTTTCTCAACAAGCCAAACCTTATATTAACTTTATGAGAAAACCAGTTCCAATTCCTACATGCTTCCCAATGGATTTCTTAAGCTTGCTTTAAAATCTAGCATTATTTAGATTTAAAAAACCCTTAGACTATATCCATAGTCTATTCCAAAATCCCATTTTTAGGAAGGCGGTTTCGATATCTATATTGCCATATTTCATATGCGCATTTTTGCTAGAATGATCACGAAAAGACTTAAGCATTCCAATTAGTGAATAGGTTTTATTAAATCAACGCCGTGAATTTAATTGTAACCTTTTCAACCAATCTAGCTATGTATGCATATACACTTCCATATCTGTTAGTTTTCTCCTTATAAACTTATTTGCATTTGATTAATCAAGTTTCAAACATAATTTTCAAATATGGAGTCTGTTTCAGATTTTATGGCCTCTAACCATTTCCGGAATTTGGATTTGTCATAGCTATCTTACAAGACACTATTCCCTTATTATCCAATAGTAAATAGTATACTTGTAAGTCTTAGAAACTTTACAGGATTCAATCCAAGCCTTTTGGTGAATTTTATACCTATAAGGGGTAATTGCATCAAACACTAAGTTTCAAGGTGCTTCTAAAGCCCTTTGATTGTTTTGATCTTACTCCAACACTTTTAAAGTTTTGTAAGAAATGAATTCTCTTTAAGGCACTTGTAAAGTCCTTTGAGTATTCTTGATCAATGATTCTCATGAAGCCTTTCTAAAGTCTTCCTAGATTCTCAATTCTGGTTTTTTGCTCATCTTGATGGTCATCGAGTTCATTTTCCTCCCACTTGTCGAGCAATAAGTATAATATTCTTAATTTTGGTTGTGGAAGTAATGCCCTTAGTCTCACTTGAATGCTTACAAAAACACTTGTATATCGTCTTTGGGTAAAAGTTCGTTGTGAAACAAAAAGTTAGCTCCCACTTGAGCTACCTTAGCCCCCACTAAGCCAATAAGCTCCCACTGAGGCTAAGAGCCCTAGACATATACTTAAAGACGCTAGAAACTATTTCTGTCCATAACTGAATATGGTATCTTTTCTTGGCTTCGACAATTTTTTTTAGGTAACATTAGTCATTTGTGGATATCTCTAAGAACATTATAGAAAGGGATATGATTCATCATCGTTTGATTCTTTTCCAAATGGCTTCGAGATCTCTGTCAAGATATATTGTGTTCTTTGTGGAGCTGATTATGAAATTCCAATTTCATAACCTTGAGATGATCACTCTTAGCTCAAGCAAACATCGCTCAATCTAATCTAGGTGTTTTGATATCTACCAAGTTGAGTCCATACTTCATTGAACTTTTGAGCTATTCAAGATCTAGTTTGTTCACATTTGATGAATATAGCCATATTCTTTAAAATTCTTGTGAAAATGTTTAAGTAATGGAATTATCTTTAGCTTTCAGAGTCAATTGTCTATACCAAGCACAATAGCTCATTTCTTTGTCGATTTCAACAACTAAGACTTCCTTGCCTTAGAACGATTCCGAATTGATCAACTTTCAAGAGTCTATCTAATAGAGCCTTCAGTATGTACTTGTTGATGTGAAATTGATAAAGATAGACAGAACACAAATCATGTCCATGACTTGAACCTTGTAAGTTAACGTTAGGGAAATGTTTGTTTATAATCAAGCATCCTTGACTCATGGCCTAACAACCATGCCATTCAAATAAAACCAACAACTATTGTTCTTTTACTTTGAATGTGAGTCTTTCCTTGTGTAAACAGAACGTTTGCTGATTATGGAACACAATAACCATATTTGTTCCAGCCTTAGCTTTAAAAGGTCTTTAAACAAAGCAGATGACCTTACAGCTGATGTACTACTTGCTTCATTCCAAGCTCGTAAGTTAATACCTTAGCTTAACTTCATTTGTTTTATGGTCACATCGAAAGTGGAACTCTCAAGAAGTATCTAATACTTGTGAAGATAAGTTGCTAAGTTTAACTATGATAACATGAACTCTTAGGTAGAATTGGAATCTCAAATTCCTTTTCTTTTTTCCTTGTTTCCTATATTTCTTATCATACATCATCTCATAACTATAAGAACCTTTTCTTTAAGTATTTTGAATTCTATACTTTGTTAGGCATAATCAAATATCTAATGCGTTGTAAAACAAAGTTCCATATTTTCCTTTAATTCGTACTTGAATTACTATATCAATGAGTCCTACTCATTAGTGTATAAAGAGAAAAGATATGTTGGTTGTCAACTATTGACAATTTGAGTTTTCAACTCAATACTTCATGTTTTTCAAAAGTACCTAGTATTTTGAATACATGATGTCCAACCGTCCTTTCGGACTTAGCCATAAAAGTCATTTATGAGAAGTTGTACTTTAGAAATGCCTCTTCTTTCCTTGAGAACCATCCTCAAAAGATTTCCTTTTATCAATAATTGGAAACATTATAATTTGATTTAGAATTCTATAAATATAAGTGCAAAGAATAACCATTTGTTTAGATAACATAATAAGCATTGAAATACATGCAAACTAGAAATTTCAATTAACTTATTAACATTCTATTCACACATTTATAAATTTTTCCCAATTAGGCGAGAATAAAATCATTCCTAGATCCCAAAAATCAATAAGTGATTAAGCATGCTTTGGCTTGTCTTAACACTTAATATTTTAAGATAAGCAACCTAACTGCTAATAGCTCTAAGCTATTCTTGGTTCGGTAAATTGTTGCATCCAATGCTTCCTTGACGATTATCTCCTTTGCCACGACATCTAAGGACTCCTTACTAATATCATTGAGTTTAACCAAAACTAACGTGTATATGATGCCTTGCTTTAGCAAGCCCTCCAACAAACCTTACTTCCCTAAGAAAGTGGTAATGCCTTGCTTTGGCATAGCCCATTACCTACTTTCAAAGTTTCGGTAAGTGTCATTTTTTAATGGCAATTTTAACTCAATATTCTTATGGACTTAGGGTTTCTATGTTGGTTGATTTAAGTGAGCTAAATTAATCATTCAACATTCGAAATCCTAAACATGCATCTAATGTCGCAATTATACATAAGCAAAAAATGTATAAGGCATAAATGAAGATGCATTGGCAAACTAGATGAGCCCCTTGAAACTTGAAGCATCCAATCTTCAAAGGCCTTCATTGCATCTTCTTTGGCTTTGTCTTCTTAGAAACGTCATCTTGAGACATGACCACCAAATATGCAACTACTAGAAAAAGTAGGATTAATCTAAATAATTGAAGTACAAAAATACTTAACGGCACGCAATTCATATTTAGATTTCAAAAAATACAAAACGGAACACAGTCTGTATTTGTTATCCTAGTCGGGCCATACTAGTTGCCATTTTGTAAAACCTGCATTAGAATATCTATTCCAATCATCCATTTACTAAAATGAATGACCCATGCATTTTGCAAATAATTCAAGCAACAATACAAGTCATTGTATCAAATCGAGTGCATACTAGTTACTAACTTAGGTGGTTAATCCGATTAACACGCCTAATTAAAACTAGTAAAGTTGTTTATCCGATTATGTGAACTAATACAATAACAATAGCACAATCAAGGCTAATTTAAGCTCAAAACAATTAATGAAACTCCCACTAAATTCCACATTCAACTTGATTAAAATTAATCCAATTAAAAATAATTAAGCCGATTAAATAATATTTTTGTCAAAAAAAATTTTACATTTACATGGGAAAAACCGAGGCCTAGCCTCGCTTTAACAAAAACGAAAAAAATCGCAAAATCAATGCCAAGCGCCTAGCTCTCCAGCCAAAGGGCCTAGGGGATTAGCTAAGCACAAAGCAAGGCGCGCATGCCCGGCCACACGCACATGGTTGCGCACTAAGGCTGCCTTGGCATGCACCATTACTAGCACCAGCTACTACCTAGCAGCTCTGAGCTTGCGATATGGTGCCTGGTGCTCGCACCCCAGCCCCGCAACACTTCTAGGGTCTCCTGTGGGCATCGTAGCAGCGTTTGATGCTGGCTGCGTGGCGCATAGTCACCTGCCGGGCCTGCTAGCCCTCCCCGCACACATACACTCGCAACCACACGCACATTGTAATACCCCCTATTTTTATACGTATTTTAATTTGAATAAGTATATCCTAAAGTATTTAAATAATTCGGAATGAATTATCTGTGGTATTTTCATTAATTTAAAAACAATATTTTAATTAAAAGTTTATTTTTAATTATTTAATAATCTTGAAAATATTTTATTTCATGATTTAAAAATATTGGGGCATATTATTTTATAAAAAGATAATTTTTAAAGTCAATAGAATTTCAGGAAAGTCAAAATACTAGTTGGACTAGAATCATTAAGGGTGGTAAAGGAATTTTAAGTAGGAGGGATTTGAGAAGGGGTATAAATACCCATCATATGCCTAAGGTGGAGTGCACCCAAAGGTAAATTCTCTCTCTCCTCTTATTTTCTTTTCCCCTTAATTTTTCCCCTCCCCCTTTAATTTATTTTATTTTATTTTAATCACCACCCAAACACACAACATACACACCGGCCGGCCACCACCACCAACACTCGCCGGCAGCAGCAACCACCAGGCAGCAGCGACAGCCAGCCTTAGTGGATGTGCGCCGGTGGTTTACAAAAAAAAATATTATTATTGTTCTTTGATTTTTAATTCAATCTAGCTTTAATGTAATTATTGTTTTTGGGTTTTGTGATGATTTTGTGGTGTTTAATAATAAGTATTTTGTACATAAATTTTCAGATTTGGTTTTGAATTAAAAAGCCCCAAATTGAAAACCCTAGGTTTCTAAATTAATGTATATTGATGGAATTTGATTGTGGGTGATTTAATAAATTATTGAAATAGGTGTTTGAAAACATAATTACAGCAATTTTATAAGTTTTAATAATGCTGGAATTTTTATATATAAGCTATAATTAAGTTTCTTGAAAGGATTTCTAATTACCCATTAATTGGGAATAAAAGTAAGGGTTTTAAATTAAACTTCAGATTATTTTAGAGGGTTTATGAGTGATTTAAAGAGAGTATATATTGTTGGGAATTTGTGCGGAAGAGTTATTAATACTTCTTTGTAATTTTGGTTTGTAGGAAACTTCCAAGTGAGTGATTTTATTTAGTCGTGGCGATTTTGAGATCATATTCAAGGTACGTCCGTGTACTTGGTAATTACTTGAATATGTAGAGGCATTCTAGGCTTTGTTTAATTAGTTCTAAGTACTATCATGACAGTTGTTGGTTGGAATTTGTTGATTGGATTGATTTTGGTGAAAGATTTGTGGTATATGAATTATTTATGGTGAATTGGTGATTGGAATTAATCATGTTGGCATGTTGGTTATGAACCACACTTTTATTATTAGCATGATATAGAACATGTTTAATTAAACTAAGTGTTTAATTTGGTTTGGTATATTGAAAAGGAATTTTATTATAGTTCATATAATTTTTATTGATGCTTTAAGCATAGAAATTGAGCTATCAAGTATCTTTGTACATAGGAATAAATTATATTTTGGTACCTAGGTGCACTTAAGGTGTTTCTAACACCGAGGGATAGGATTTGCGGCGCATTATGCGTTTAAGGTGTCTTTAACACCGAGGTAGATTAAAAAGGGTTCAACAACTAAATTTATGTGGTTACTAATTATTCAAGAATTAAATTGGTATGTTGGATTGCTTGGATGAGTTATAGTGATTGATTGTATTGTGGTTTGAGAGTCATCACCAAGTCTAAAGATATGTAAACAACGTAAAGTGAAAGAGATTACGCACCAAAACTCTTGGAACGTATATACCTTGAATATGAACATATGGGGGGAGTTATGCGACTTTATATTTGACCATAACTTCTACTGGGAGTACAGGACGCTGTATTTTCCTTTTTTTATTTATGCGCAAGAATTCCGCCACTTACGAGTGGTTTATTGTATACTGGCACGGTTAGCTCCCCTTTATTGGGGCAGGGTAGGGGGAAACCCGTTCGATGCGTAATCAAAATAAAATAAACATTGATGTTTGTCTAGTTAAGTGTAACAAGGTAAGTTGTGTGATAATATGATGAAAGCATCTTAGTGTGTTTTATTACGCTTATGTACTTAGCATTGTTGATTGTGTGTTTGTATGTTGGTTTGGCCTTGTCTTTACCTTGGCCCTACGACGACACATTTCTAATGGCGAGTAGTGGGGACAAGTAGAGAGAAGCTTTTCAGGTGATGAAGCATTTTCATGAAGGGCATGTGTGAAGAGCGAATCATGCTTAATTTCCATAGGAATATGATGTGTTTTATTTGCTTTGAATATTATTTATTTTATTATGATCATGAGACTAACGCAAAGGTTTTAAATATTGATTCAGTTTTAAGGGCCTACAATGGTTCCAAGTTGTAGATTGACTTAGTTTGACTTTTACTTTTGTTTGGTTTGACTTTTCAAGTTGACTTGTTTTAAAATTGTTTTAAAGGTAGTCTTCCGCTGTGTGAGTCTTTGATATTTGCCTTAGCCGTTTTCACGGTGGCGGTAATGTCTTAGATTTTCCTTTTTCGTATTTTAAAAGGGCAAAATAGGTATTTTAAAGGAAAGGAATTTTTAGGGTGCTACACACATGGGCAGACGCATGCACGCATCACCTCAACAGTAACATGCAGAATGTGCAAGCAGCCCTGCTAGCCGGGGTTGGTGTTCGAGGCTTCGATTTACATGCTCATGCTTCGGAATTTTATTTCGATTTTTTTATGTGACTTTGAAATTAATTCTAAATTGATTTTAGAATTAATATTGAGAAATTTTGAAAATAAAACAAGTCCAACTTAAATAAATTCAATTTTAGTGCAAACTAAAATAAATTCAAAAATCATTCTTTGAATTATTTTTGGCTCGACTTGATGCTACAAAAATTGAAAGATAGTCTCATAATTAATTTAACCAACATAAATTAATAATGAGATTTGACAAAAAATAATTGAATAAATAATAAATCATCCAATGAAATAATTTGTCCAACTTTACTTATGCACATTTGAATATTACAACCTTCCCATATGAAGAACAATAATATTTCAAGCAGAAGTATGGACATTTAAGATTTTAAAAATGATTAAAACTAAAAATTTGTTCATCATGGATTTTAGCAAGTTAAGATTTAACCATTTAAACCATTAAAGATTGAATCTTTAACATTTTAAGGGCTTCAAAAATCATATTCACCATAAACTTTCACACTACAAGCAATTTATTTGCAAGAATGAGAAAATCCAAGTTTATGTGAAATTAAGAGCTAACCAAATTAAGCAACCAATATGACTTCATAAACATGCTTATTAAGGAGTAAAATTATAGAAGATTAATGATATAAATTAAACACATAATCCAATAATTGCATGCCATAATTAACCAAGGTTTAAAGATTTAAAAGTTTTTGTTCCAAATGAAAAACCCCTCGAAAAACCACTTTCTTGGTAGATTTTGGCTTCTGAAAGGTGATTTTAAACACTTGGTAGATAAATAATGACTTAGAACATCGATTCCACCCAAAATTCACTATTTTCGGGTTAAAATCAGGGTTCGTAGTCATAATAAATTAGCAATAATACAATTTTAATCCAATTAAAACCGAGGTCCTAATCAAATTAGGTTGCTAATCCAGAAATTTAAATCCATTTAAATCACCTTAATTAATTTTTAGTTGTAAAAATTAAATGCAAGAGGCTCTTATACCGCTGTAGGTTTTATGGTGTCCGACACCACGCGGAAAAAAAAACCCGATAAATCGGATCGCATGCATAATAATTACAACATAACAATATGACATGCAAATAAAGAAAACACAAACACATAAAGACAAGAGAGAGAAAGAAGCTCACCCTTGGCGTATGCATCGCTCACTAATCGAGCTCGGACTTGGAAAACTTTCGCAAATTAAATTAAAAGCATTAGCAACAATCAAATGACAAGTGTCAACACACAAGAGAGAGTAGGTGGGAGGACCACCTTGACCTTGGAGAACAAGGCAAGGGGATGCCCTAACTACCCCGGTTAGCAAAGAGCTGCTACCCAGCCTTGTGCCACAAGGCTAGGCCTGCTTGCCTTTGCCGCAAGCCCACGCACCAGCTGCAGGCCCATGCGCATACCACAAGCAGCAGCGTAGGCCTATCTGCAGCACCGCAAGCGCCTGCTACTTGCTGGCATGATAGGCAAGCCCAGCCAGGGCTGTCATGGTGCGCAAGTCACTAGGTCGCCCCAGCTAGCCCGCAAGCAAGGTCAGCCTAGCTGAGCCTTGCGATGGCTGCTATGGCACGGTGGCCTAGTGCTTCCGGTCCTAGTCTCTTGCCTTCAATACGAGGCATGACTAGGCCTCATGCTATGCTTGTAATTTTAGCACGATATATCATTTGATTATTTCTCGTCTCATCGACTCCTAGAGTCGTCTCGACTTGCAACGTTCGGGTTCGATGCTCTAAGCTCGGAATCCGACGTTCGAGTTCGCAAAATCTCTATCGACTTATTTAATCCTCCGGATTAATTCGTCGCCTTGGTTCAATTAAACGATTGGGTGTGACCCAAAGGGTTCAGTCAAGAGCAAGCTGTAATATTAATAATACATTAATATTACTGATCGGAAGCGCCCTCCAGCTAGGCATTCCGATTACTTGACCTCACTGAATAATTAGTTTCAAACCCTCTATCAAAATAATACACTTGTTCGAAGGATACCATTCCTTTCACCATTTAGGCGAAAATAAATCGACTCCAAGATCCTAAAAACCAATAAGTGATTAAGCATGCTTTGGCTTGTCTTAACACTTATTATTTTAAGGTAAGCAATCCAATTGCTAATAGTTCCAAACTATTCTTGGTTTGATAAGTTGTCGCATCTAATGCATTCTTGACACTTATCTCGTTTGCCACAATATCTAAGGACTCCTTACTGATATTGTTGAATTTGATCAAAACCAACGTGTATATCTAATATACCTTACGTCCCTAAGAAAGTGTTGATGCCTTGCTTTGGCATAGCCCATCACCTACTTTTGAAGTTTTAGTAAGTGTCATTTTGGAATGGCAATTTTAATTCAATTTTTCATAGGACTTAGGATTTTTATGTTGGTTTAATTTAAGTGAACTTAATTAATCATTCAACACAAGAAATCCTAACACATGCATCCAAATATCAAGATATATAAGCAATATAAACGATATAAATAAATGCATAGCGAACTAGCATGACCCCTTGAAATAATCTTGAAGCAACCAATCTTCAAATTTCAAGAGTTTTTTGGCATCTTTGGGCTACGTATTCAAAGAAACGCCGTCTTTCTTGACATCACCATCAAGCATGCAAGAACTAAATACTAGAAGTAATCTAAATAAACTAAGTATAAAAATACTTAACGGCACGCAGTCCGTATTTAGATTTACAAAAATACGTAATGGAACGCACTCCATATTTTCTATACTAGTTGGGCCATACTAGTCATTTTTGTAAAAACCTACATAAGAACATTTAATAATATTCCATTCACCCATTCACTTCTAAAGTGAATGGCCCATGCAATTTTTACAAACAACACGAGCAATAATACATAACTTGTATCAAAGGCAAGCACTAGTTACTAACTTAGGTCGCTAATCTGATTAACATTCCTAATTAAAACTAGTCAAGTGTTTATCCAATTATGTGAACTAATGTAATAATGATTAGCATAATTAAAGCTTCACGAGCTCAAAACCGATTAATGAAGCTCCCACTAAATCCCACATCCAACTTAATTAAATTAATCCAATTAAATTTAAATTAAGCGAATCGAGTCATTTTTGTTAAAAATATGCAAGTACATAAAAAAACGAGGCTTAGCCTCGTTTTAAACAAAACTGAAAAATCGAACCAACCATCTAGCTCCCAAGCCAAGGGCTGGGGGCTGCTAGGCTGCCTAGCAAGGCTTGGTGCAGGTGTTGGCACGCACAACTAGTAGCGCATTGAGGCACCTGCTAGCACTAGCAGCCTCGCATGCTTGCACGCTGCTAGCACTAGCAGTGTGCTGCTGCGCTTGCTAGTGCTCACATCGGGCGCTGCCTGGCAGCCCTTGCAGGCTTTTGCTTGTCGCACCGCACCACATGCCTAGCACACCCTGCTCCCACACTCCTGCACACACACGCACTCCTCGACAACAACAATGATGCGGGCTGCGTGGGTAGCCCTTGTTGGCCGAGTGAGTTACTCGAGGCTTCAAACTTCGATTTTTGTGTGCTTTAGGATTTTAATCCTAATTATTTGTGTGAGTTTAATTAATTCCAAATTCAATTTTAGAATTAACATTTGAGCAATTTTGAATTAATATTAAGTCTAACTTAATTAATCCAAGTTTAGTACAAAAACCAAAATTAAATCCAAGAACCATTCTTTAATAATTTTTGGTCAATTTGATGCAATAAAAATTAAGGACATGTAGCATAATTAAATCATCCAAAGATTAAAATTAATTATGAATTTGACAAAACTAGTTGAATAAATTAATCAACTATCCAATGAATATAATTTATCCAACAAATACTTATGCATATTTAAATATTTTAACATTCCAATGAAGAATAATATTTTTTAAGCATAAATATGAACATTCATGATTTTAATCAATTTCCAAAATGATTAAAACTCAAAGTATGTTCACTTTGGATTTTAGCAAGTCAAGATTCAATCAATAAACCATTAAAGATTCAATATTTGACTATTTTAAGGGTTCAAAAATCACATTTAATATAAACTCATAGATTTCAAGCAATCTAATTGCAAAAATGAACAATTTCCAAGTTTATGTGAATATTAGAGCAATCCAAATTAAGAAACCAAATCATTTAAAAAAAACATGCCTAATAAAGAATATAATTGTAGTAGATTAATGTCATAATCAATCACATAATCCACTAATTATATGCAATAATTAATCAAGGTTTAAAGATTTTAAAATTTTCATTCTAAACGAAAAACCCTAAAATAAATCACATTTCTGGGCAAATTTTGGCTTCTGGAAGCCTTTTTTTTTAACCAATTCACTTCGTGGGTAGAGGTTGATTTAGAACATCGATTCCACACAAAAACACTATTTTTGAGTCGAAATCTGGGTTCGTAGTCATAAATTAGCAATAAATCGATTTTATCAAATAAAACCGAGATCCTAATCTAATAACGTTGCTAATCAAGATTTTTAAATCTATTTTAAATTACCTTAATTAATTTTTAGTCGCAAAAATTAAATGCACGAGGCTCGTAATACCGTTGTAGGGTTTTACGGTGTGTGAACACCGCGCAAAACCAACACCCGCCTAAGGACCACATGCACAAATAAATGCAACTAAACTAAAACATGCATATAATTAATAAAACAATAAACACATAAGAGAGAGGGAGAGAGAGAGAGAAGGGAAATTAAAAGACGGTCATACCATTGAAGCGTTTTTTCGACTTAGCACGAACACGAACCCACGAACGGAGCTAGAGCCTCAAATGTGACTCCTCAAAAGAGGTCCACCTACGCGCTCGAAAACTTAGTCGATATTACCAGCTAGGATAATACCAACACTACTAACAAGAGGATCTCTTGAGGTTTTCTCAATGGAGATTCTTTTTTAGAGTTCAACTCTTGCTATTCAAATCCCAAGGCACGCTTGGGTATTATAGGAGGAATATCTTCATCCCCTTGATATTCCATCAATGTGGGACTTTGCAAAGTTGAGAAATAAATGCATTTAATTTAATTCTAAAATAAATTAAAATGCAAGAAGCAAATATTCAAACAACAAGTGGCAAGCAAGTGGGAGGGGTTAGGTGAGGACCACAAGGAGAACCACATGGCCTCCTTGCTCCCCCAAGCCACCAAACCCCACCAATAAGGTGTGGCCAAGCTGGCGGCTGCCTTGAGCAGTAAGGCCTGCCTCGCTAGCAACCTTGTGCTCAGCCTTGTGCTCTTGGCTGGGTCGGCCAGTAAGGCCCACACTGCTGCTCGCCTCGCCAGCAGGCCCACGCACACTTGCGAGCTGTTGGGCGCAAGGATGGCAGGCTACGCATGCTAGCACTAGCAGCAGCTAGTGAGGCCCAGCAAGCTTGCTAGCTGCTGGCCTTACTAGCGCTGCTAGCTAGCAGGCCACGACACACTCGCCCAACAAGCACGCGCATGCTACTGTTGGGTTTGTGGCTAATGCCTCGCATGCTAGCAGCCTTGTACACTAGCCTAGCTCTCGCATGGCTAGGCCACTGTGAGACTAGGGCTATGTATATTGACTTGATATTTGTTGTTTGACTTATTTGCATGTCTCGTTAGTTCCTAGAATTGACTCAACGTTCGATTTTCGGCTTCGACGTTCTAAGCTCAAAATCCGACGTCGGAGTACGTGATCTCTTGTTTGACGTATGAAGACCTTTGGTTTAATTCGTCGCCTTAGTTCGGTTGCACGCTTGGGTGTGACCGGTTGGGTTCAGTCAAAGGAAAGTTGTGAGATTAATATAATTAATCTCACTGATCGGAGATGGCCTCTAGCTCGACTTTCCGATCACTTGGATTTCACTGAATAATTAACTTCGTAATTCATTCTGAACCCTCTATTAATACACTTGTTCGAAGGACACCATTCCTTTCAGTATAAAGTATATATGATAAACTAAGATGAATATAATCCGACAACTAAACATAAACTAATGTGTTTAAAACTCGAATTGATACTGCTACAACTCAACAAAACCCGCTTAGAACACAATTTCAACCCGACCAAAATTAATCCGTATTAAGCCGACCCATTAGTTTTTTTCATCAATCCAAATAATCCGACCCAATTTGACGTGCTACCCAATAAACCAGACCTCTATAATCACCAACCCAATTATAAACCAAATAAAAGTGCACAAAAATATATTGTGAAACTGAACTAACCCAATAATAATCAAAATCGAATTGAGTAGTCATGTCGACCAAATGAACCCTTTTCAAACCGACCTATTTCTAATCGAAACTATTTCATCCTGAATAGAAACTTAGTTGGTAAACTGGATTGTAGTGCTAAACTTAATAATAACATACTTTCCTCCACTCTATTTTACTTCCAACACTACAGTTCCACCCTTGCCAATGCACAATTTAAACAATTGTTATCTTTGATTGCGCTTTGTATAAATTACAAAAATTAAATTTTAGTAAAGTAGTAATTGAGACGAATCCAACAACATCCCACATTAATATATGTTTTCTTAGTAATTAGAGAGAGTATAAATAGTGCCAAAATCATAATGTTGTATGTAAAATGGAGTGGAGGATGTATATGACAAAAATAATCAAAATATATTGCAAAGATTTTCATAACTATATTAGTTCATACAAAAAATTATTAGTAACGAAATTGTCGAAATTGATCAATTATATAAATTAAAAAATAATGAACAGATTCAGTTTAAAAGGGTTGAAACTTAGAATTGAGATAAAAGAGAGTTAAGTTAAGTAAAAATAAGTTTAGTTAACTAAACATAAGTTCAGTTCAATAAAATCAGTAACTTTAAAGAAATATATAATAGAGAATTAGTAAAAATATAATTAGGTAATATTATATGTAGCCCTTAGCGTTGTGAATAAACATTTAACAACTTCCTTATTTGGTATTAATTTAGGAATGCATGATAAAATCACGCGCAAATTAGTGTAATTAATGTTATATTTTCAAATTTTTTTTCCATTCTTAGCTTCTTTTATATAGCCCTTAAGGCTATATATAACATTTTTCAAAATTCAATTCAGTAAAATAATTATGATAAATGAGTATAAAGTACCGTTAAATAGGTAAATAGTACCATTAAATGCTGTAGCAGTATAAATATTTTTCTTATAGTACAAATAAATATGTAAACTGTACATCAAATATTATACTAATGTGGATAATAATACTAGTAAGATAACCTATACTCTAATGGTACAATATACATGCATAATAGTATACAAAAAATACCATTATAACCATAAAAAAAATACCTACGAAGCATTGTTTGGTTTAGTGGTAAAGTTTGTATCTTACAACTATGAAGTTGTGAGATCAAACCCCATTAGAGGCACTTTGGGGTGGGAATTTCCTTACCCTTCCCCCCACTCTCAAAGTGCCTAGCTCGCTAACCCGGGCGAGGAGGACCTGTTAGAGGCTTTGGCCAAAATAATAATAATAATAATAATATACCGAGAGCTTATTATGTACACCCGGGTCAGTTGCTCATTCAATAATATACCAAAAAAAAAAAAAAAACAAATATTCTATAATATACCTTTATGAATGTCAAATAACTATTTTTAAATGTTAAATGACTAAAAAAATACCACTATAACCAAAACTCATATAAGCTATGCACCAAGAGGCTTAAGATGCACTCTAAAAAAATAAGGGGATAAATCTATTCACCTTTTAAATTTAAATTTAAAGGCAACCCCATACCATAAATGTGAAACCTAACATTTAATCATAACTTTAAGTTCCACCAATTTACTCTCTCACAATTTCATAAAATGAAATACAAATGGTTCCATAAAAAAAAGAAAAAGTATCAATAGATGGAGAATAAATCATTAAGAATGTCGGTCTAAACAAACGTCTATCCTATTATTTGGTCTAAACAAACTAATACGTCTATACAAATTATTATATGTTGATGGCCAGGGTTACTTATAGGGGTTATTTTTTATGGGGTTATTTCTGACCGACTTAGTAACCTCTTGACCGACTAAGTAACTCATGAATAAATAACTTTTATAAGCAACCCCTGATTAACTGAGTAACTCCTGAATAAGTAACCACTATAAGTAATCCCTGATTGACTGAGTAACACCTGAATAAGTGAGCTCTATAAGTAACCCCCGTCATACGGTGTGATCAATCACATAGAAAATCACCGATACCTCTATTCTGTGATTTTTTATTTGTCCCATTTTAACAAAAAAAAAAAAATGAGATTTTAATCAAGTAAAACAATATATAATTTAAACAATGTATAATCAAACTAATTTTTTTGATTTGTTTGGCGTTTAATAAACTAATAAATAAGGCCAACAAATAGTTATGGAAGTATTAAATATTATTTTCTATATGGTCACTACCAACCAAATTAATTAATATGCTTTATGGTTTGTTAGTATATCACACGTTCCTTATGAAACAATGAAACATATCCTTTTTTCACCGTGTCAATCTAATCTAAAACCTTACTTTGTTTTATAATTATCAAAATATTATTTATCCTTTTTTATTTTTTTACCATATCTTGGTCAAAAAAAGACATCCAACAGAAATCCTTACCATTCAAATCCATTAGTTACGGAGTTATTACTACAAATGTTAAAAACCTTTTTTGAGCTATTGATTCCCAGATACTTTTCCAGATTTTGCCCCAATCCTCTAAAAAGGAAGGGGCCAAATTTCCTAATTCTCCAAATCTGGGCAACCAATTTCATTTGATTTCTTTCAAATCACCCACAACTGTAAAAAAATTAATTACCCCATTTTTATTTATTATTATTTATTCTCTTTTTCTGGGTTTATGGGGTTTGATTTAAATTTTAAACTTTTAAAATTTAAAATCATTCCCAGATGTCCTTCAGCTGGGTATTTTCTAGGGCACACTTTCTTTGTTTTATTTCTCTTAAAAAATATTTTAAAATAAAAGTTGGTTGTTCTTATTAGTAGGTGGAAAAGGTTTGATTGAATTGATTATTTTATTTATGATTTTGTCGGAATACTCCGGCTTCTCTGTTTCCATCCGTCGTTTTCATCCTTTTGTGGGAGTTGTTTTATTGTTTTTTTTTTTAATCCAGACTTAATTTCGGCAATTAATATTTAAAATATATCATGTTTTTATTTATTTGATCGTCTGGGCTAAAAACTAGTTAGAATAAAAATAACGCAAAAAAGAAAGTGGTGTGATTGTCATAAAATTAAAATTGATTGTAAAGAGAAGAGGGGGAAGAGATCAAGAGAGTACTTGGAATCAAAGACGTGTTGAGCTGTTTGTTACTACCTTACCATTACCATACCTGTCTATCACTTTCCCTACGCCGCTCTCTCTCTCTCCTCTCTTCGTCATCTCCTTGCTATATTTCTCTGCCATAATCATCTCTCTTCAAATGCCAAATTTATTCTTTGTCTTTTAATCACCTCCCAAATTTCCTCATCTTCCAAATCTTACTTTCCATTATTTTTTTTTGTCCCATTTTTGTTGTTTGTTCTTGTTCATTTTCCCTTGAAATCGTTACAATGCCATCGATGTTGTAGCATAAACATTCGCTAAACGCACTACTACAACATTATCTATTGTATTTGTGTAAGTTAACATTGGGTTCGTTCCGAGCTCAAGAAGAACAAGAGTGAAAAAACAAGATGGTACCATGGTGGAGCGGAGGAGCAAAAGACAACCAAAAACTACACAGAGGAACACCAGTTGTAATCAAAATGGAGAACCCAAATTGGTCGATCTCAGAGATCGAAACCCCATCCTCTGATGAAGACGATTTCATGCCTAAGAAATCTAGAAAATTTCGAGGAAAAAATGCTAAACAACTCACCTGGGTTCTACTCCTTAAAGCCCACCGTGCTGCTGGTTGCCTCTCGTCCCTTGCTTCCGCTGTCGGCCGTCGAGTCAAGTCTGGCCGCACCGACTCCACCGACTCACTTCGGACCGAGAACTCCGCTGTTCGTTCTCGTCTTCATACCTTTATTCGGATTTTCTTAGCTATGTCGTTGATCCTTCTTTGTGTTGAGGTTGCTGCTTACTTGAAGGGCTGGCATTTGGCGGATTCCGCACTTTATTTTGATCACATTGTTATGAATGGAAATACCGTTTTCGGGTTCAGGTTTCGGGGTTTCTTCGGATGGATGTATAATAAGTGGGTTTTGATTAGGGTTGGGTACCTTGCTCCACCTCTTCAATGGCTTACTAACTTCTGCATTGTTTTGTTTCTCATCCAGTCTTTGGATAGACTTGTGTTATGTTTAGGATGTTTTTGGATCCGCTTTCGGAAGATCAAACCCGTCCCTAAGATTGATCCTACCACGGATGTCGAGGCCGGCGAGGGTGGCGGGTACTTCCCCATGGTTCTTGTTCAGATCCCCATGTGCAATGAGAAAGAGGTACAATTCGTAAATTTTGATAGTTAACCCTGCTAATTGGGCTTATCTTTGATTTAGTTCAGTGTTTGATTAGTGTATGTTATGTTGTGTTGTGTTGTTTGGTTGGATTAGGTTTATCAACAATCTATAGGTGCAGTGTGTAACTTAGATTGGCCAAAGTCGAAGATGTTAATTCAAGTTTTAGATGATTCGGATGATCCTACAGCTCAAATGTTGATTAGGGAGGAGGTTTATAAGTGGAAATCGGAGGGTGCTAACATCGTATACCGGCATCGAGTGATTCGAGATGGGTACAAAGCTGGCAATCTTAAGTCCGCTATGAATTGCAGCTCGGTTAAGGATTATGAATTTGTTGCCATTTTTGATGCTGATTTTCAACCTACTCCTGATTTCCTTAAGCGGACTGTCATCCATTTTAAGGTAATTATTCGTTTTTTATTGGTTTATATATAACTATGATTGTTTATTTGACTTCGAATTACCATTAGTTAGGTACTTAGGCGTATAGATGAATGTATGATGAGCAAAAGTAGTTGTGTTATGTTATTATTGGTTGAATTACGGAATACAAGAAATGAAAATTTGTGTAGAGGTTTAATGTGGGTGTTCGAATGAAATGGGACAGGATAATGAAGAAGTGGGGTTAGTGCAAGCGAGGTGGTCATTTGTGAACAAGGATGAGAATTTACTAACAAGGTTGCAAAACATAAACTTGACATTCCACTTTGAGGTGGAGCAACAAGTGAATGGGAACTTTATCAACTTCTTCGGCTTTAATGGAACTGCCGGTGTGTGGAGAATTAAGGCGCTTGAGGAATCGGGTGGATGGTTGGAGAGAACGACTGTCGAGGACATGGACATTGCGGTTCGTGCTCATCTTCAAGGCTGGAAGTTTGTCTTCCTCAATGATGTTGAGGTATTCCCTATCCTACCTTTTATTTACTGTCCCTTTCTTACCAGTTGGATTCCCATCTGTTTTTCTTTAATTATCATTGTGTCTCTTTTACTTGATTCATTTGTTAGTTGTGCTAAAAAGACCTAGTCTTTATGATTATTAACTTTAATGATTACTAAATGTATTTTGTTTCCTGGAATATAATTTTTGTAGTGTCAATGTGAATTACCGGAATCTTACGAAGCTTACAGAAAACAGCAACATAGATGGCACTCAGGGCCAATGCAGTTATTCCGTCTTTGTTTGCCCGACATTATCCACTCAAAGGTAATTAAAATAAACTTGGGTCTCACTTGATGTGTATTAAATTGGAACATCAGTAGCATGAATTTGAATTGAAATTTATCCCATGATTAATTTGCAGATATGCTTTTGGAAAAAGGCGAACATGATTTTCCTCTTTTTCCTCTTGAGGAAGTTGATTTTGCCCTTCTACTCTTTCACTCTTTTCTGTATCATCCTCCCAATGACCATGTTCATCCCCGAGGCAGAGCTCCCTGCTTGGGTTGTGTGCTACATTCCAGCCACCATGTCCTTTCTCAACATCCTTCCCGCCCCAAAATCCTTCCCATTTATTGTCCCGTATCTTTTATTTGAGAATACTATGTCGATCACAAAGTTCAATGCCATGATCTCTGGTTTGTTTCAATTGGGTAGTGCATATGAGTGGGTTGTCACCAAGAAGTCAGGCCGTTCATCAGAAGGTGATCTTGTCTCCTTAGGTGAGAAAGAGCAAATCCTTGAAAGGGGCTCTTCACAACCTACCATGGCAGCAATGAAAGAAGAACTACTAAAGCAAGAGCAGAAAGGTTCCAAGAAGAAAAAGAAGCACAATAGAATTTACATGAAGGAATTGTCCCTTGCGTTCCTTCTGTTGACTGCTTCAGCTCGGAGTCTGCTCTCAGCTCAGGGTATCCACTTCTATTTCTTACTCTTTCAAGGGGTTTCATTCTTGCTGGTTGGTCTCGATTTGATTGGTGAACAGGTTGATTGATCAAAGTTGGACATATACAGTTTAGGATTTTGTAGGGGATACAATGAACAGTATTAGTGCAACATAAATCTATGGGGGCAGAAGTGATACTACAGCTACAGCTACAAACCTTTGAGGCTGAAGAAAGAGAAACCAGAGCATATAGCAGGTCGTGATTGTAGGAGATCCAAGAGGGATGAGAGTGAGGCTTCTTTTTAATTCCCCCCGCCCTCAGGTTTCCGGGGCTTGTGCGCCCTATTGATGCAAGAGGTATGCAGGAGGAGTTTCAGTGATGACGCATGAATTCGTTATGGATTAAAGAATTCTAAAGTGTCCTTTCATATGTAAGAAAATTTGCCCATTTTTTAATTTACTTTTGTAATTTATTGCCTTTCTCATTCCTTTTAGTTCTTTGAGGGCCTATTCTTTTGTAAGCAAAAAATTGGTGGCTCTAATTTACATGAATGCACAATATTACAGTTGCGAAGGTGCAACAGCTCAAAATCATCATATTTGCCCTTTTACAACTACCTTCATCCATTCTAACAATATTCTTTAGTTCATCTTTTGCTACATCAGTCGCATGGTTTCCCTTTAGTTCACCTATATTGGGGTGGTCGCATGTTACTACGGAATTTACGGATATAGGTAAAATTGCTTAGGAAGTCATTACCATCAGTTTAATCGATGACCTTTTCACTGAACTAGTTGCGAGTCTTTAAACACTAGGAATAGACCCGGTAAAATTGACGTATACCTGATTACTCGACCCACCTGAAACATCTGAAAAACTGGATTTGCAACCTTTATGACGGAAATTTAGTTTGGCTTACATGAAGCTTCTACTTGGTAGAACTTGAAAATAACTGCTTCAGTATTTTCTTTCGATGTATTACAGCTGTAAGATATGGTAGAATTTAAACTAGAACCTTCAATCAAGCATTTTTTCAGTCACATGCATAGTGAGAATGAGTCCATTATTTCTGGCGTGACTGGCGATTCCCTTAACTAACAGTCCAATTTGGAGCTTATATGGAATTTTACACCCGTGGTTTTGTCATCAAAATATGTCCAGAACCCAATCTTGTTGGGTTGGTTTGTCCGGTCAATTTTTAACCTAATCTTCCAGCTATTTTCCAGTTATGTTGTTAGTTGCATCTCATTTGATGGTTTCAGATATTTGGATTTGTACTTGGAAGCTAGACATGTCAAAAGTGTTAGTTGGGTCGGGTTTGGTTCAAGAATTTTGAATTTGGGTCATTCTAAGTACGTAGTATGTTATTTTTGGGTTTGGGTCAAGTTACACTATTACTTACTTGAATATCTTAGTTCTAGCTCAATCCTAGGTCGATAAATTTTGATAGGACTTTCTATTTTAATTATTTAATTTTGACATATTTCTTCTATTATTTTTTTAATTGCAACATTTAGACTTTTACGCTTGTTATGCACATTTTAGATCATTAGTGGGGTCCACTTATTTGAGTTTTTATCTATGTTGGATATATGTGCAATATACCAACAAGATTTCAGATAATACTTAGATAGTTTATTGGTGTTATTAAACTTTTAATGATCATATTAAGCCTTCTAATGATGCACATAATAGTACAATTAAACATATAAATGGTACATAATGATGTACACTCTAATGGTACCAACAACTTTCCAACCACAAAAAAATACCGTTAGAATTTCTTGGTTTCTCTGTTCATACCCACGTGATTTCTTTCACTCTCTTCTGTCAACTTTTATGTTCAAAGTGATATGTAAAAGGATAACATTACCCCGGTATATACCCATAATTGCTCAAAATAAAATAGCCATTCAACTATGGAGTACAAAATAATTTCTTAGTTAAAATATATCATTTGAAGTATAAAATCAAACTATGGTAAGAATTAAATGAATTGTATTTACGAAGAAAAATTCTTAAGCTAGGTCAAAAACTTGTTGGATCAGGTTTTACCCTTAGTGAGTATATGTTCCTTGTTTAGGATTGGATAAATGAGGTTCCAAGGCTTTTTCCCCCAAAGTCCTTGTTTTCAATTTGGGACTTGGGTTAGGATTGAGTCAAAATTTGACAAGTCCAAGCTGAAACGATCAAACATTGTTTAGAATCAATTTGCAAGTAGATTGATCCAGCTAGCATTGGTCTCGGGTTCAAGCTATAGTTATAGGAATGTATAAGTGCTGTAGGAACTTCCTTAAGTTGGAGTCTTGGAGGGTCAACATTAGTTAAATTTGAACTCATTGTCTACTAAATATCGAGTGAGTATTTAAGAAGAGGAAAAGGAGAGGTGATGAGTCTTGGAGGGTCAACATTAGTTAAATTTGAACTCATTGTCTAATAAATATCGAGTGGGTACTTAAGAAGAGGAAAAGGAGAGGTGGTACAAATATTTTTTTAAAAAAATAATGGAAAATAAAAATAATAATAATAATAAAAAATTTAAAAATTAAAAGAAGCAATGCAAAACCATAAATTATATTGAAGAATTTAATGACTGAATATGCCATCTTATTATGCTTATATGCTTAATAAGTTGTTGTATTATTATGTTCAAAGTCAAAAAAAAAAAAGTGTCTTTATATAGTTTGGATGGATGTGTGTTAGCAATAATAATAATAGGAGTATTAAAATCTTGTGAAATCGAGAAACTAGGGAAAATGACAAAAGCACCGGCAGTTGACTGAAAAAGTCATATAGTGCACCTATTGTATTGATGGACCACCATGAAATTGTATCCATCAAACAATCGAACGTGTTACGTGTAGCAATATCTTCTTACTTTGATGTGAGCAAAACAATTTCTAATTGTGTACTACCTACATGTTCAATTATAGCATCTTGAGAATAGAAGCATTGTATAACCAAACCTCACCATAAAAGGCCAAAACCGGCCCGAAATTAAAGGAACACTATTATTCAACGAAATAACGAGGAGGAAACGATTTACTCCATTTTTTGAAAGCTACATAAGTTAATTTCATCCATTTTAATAAAAGCTACACTTCTTTTTTTTTTTTTTTTAAGAAACCTTTATAATTTAATAATGTATCTTAATTCACTAATTGTCCCACCCTCTCTTACTCTATCATTTCTTAGGGAAGTAGTAATCCAGGAATATTATGTATTTGTAAATATATAATAATGATTAAAATATTCTAAAAACACATAGTAGAGAGAGAAAAGAGGAGAGGGATAGGAATAGAGAGGTTTGTAGGTGGACCCCACCTATTTTTTGGTCAGATTGTCTCACGTGATGGGGGACCACATGCTGATTATTCCACTGAAAACTTATATTGTACTATAAAATCTTCAGTGGTACAATTTATGCATAAAATTAGTACAACTGAATGAATAAATAATACCACTATATGCATATATGGTATCACCGTATGTTCAGTGGTATTATTAGATCATTCAATGATATCAGAATATGCATTCGTTTGTACATATGTGTAATTACATGAATGCCCTTTGTTATGCATTTCTACATGCATAACATTCCTCCCTTTGAAATCCCTCCATTTCTTAGTCCTTTAATGGTCTCCACTCTCTCTCACATCACTTTATTTTTTAATATAATAATAACCCACTATCTTTTATTATATTTTTTTATTACCTTATTTTCCCCATTAACATCTTATTTTATTAAACTTTCTAAAACTCCGCGTAATCCCTACCTTTAAAAAAACGGAGGGGGTATATTACAAGTATCATATTTGGCTAAACAAGCGCTAGCGAGTACCTTTTAATGGTCGAGTAGTGGGTAGCTGAAAGAGTAGCACATAGCTGTTAATTACTTCATCCATGTTTTAATAAATGAAACGTTTCCCTTATGCACATATATGCCAATGCAAAAGTTTGACTGAAAATATCTTTAATTGTAAATAAGTAAAAATTATAACAATTGCATATTAATAAACTATTCATTGAGACGATTCCAACAAGTACCCATAGGATTATATTTATTCTTATGTATAAATCACAAATATTAGTCAAAGTGAATTAAATGAATAGGGCAAAAAGTCAAAACGTTTCATTTATTTAAACACGAAGGGAATAGTGGTGGGTATAGATTTTTTTTTTTTTATTTTTTTATATTTTTTTAAGGAAAACCAGCCAGCTTAGCTATCGTTAATAGTATGAGTGTTTGGTAAAAATAGGGATTGAAATATAAAAATACATTGAAAATCCATAATTAATACTACCTCCGTTTTTTTTTAAGTTGACACCTATTTCTTTTTAGGAAGTTTATTTAGCTGACACGTTTCCTTTTTAGGTAAGTTTTATACTTTGCATTTACTATTCTACCCCACTTGCTTTATCATTCTCTCTCATTCTCTTTCCTCCCCTTAATATGTGTGCCTAAATTATGGAAATGAAGGAAGTGTTTACTCTCTCTGTCCCATAATACATGAAACTGTAGACACCTGATTGTGTCTCTCCAAAAACCAAACCTAGTGATGAGTACCTTTCATGTCTTTGATTATCGAGTTAGGTAAAGAGTTAAGAGTCTCGTGAAATTCCTTTAGCCTTGACAATTTCTAACCTTTCCTTAAATGTTTTAAATCTAAATCATTTATTTTCGTGCCCTTAAACCCAAAATCGTTCATTTCGTGTCCTTAAAATCATTCATTTTGTGTCCACTTTATAAAAATGTCCAAACCTAATTATTTTGGTCCATAATCCTGGTCTAATTATTGTATAGTTATATGGGTTTGAAAAGAGTTTTCCAACAATATATTTGTAGGGTTTCGTAGTGACCCTCACTACGCGGAATGAAACCCCCAAGACGCGCCCCCATAATTAATGCAACTAATACAAGCAAAACATAATTAAAACATAATTAAGAGAAAGGAAAAGAATTATACCCTTGACGCGTGCTTCGCTCTTACACCGAGCTCTTACTTCAACCTCGATAATGCGAGGCCTCCAACGGGATCGTACCCTCGAACCTGACCCGATCTTCCTAATCCTCGAAGGTTAGTCAAGGCCCGAACAAAATATAAACTTGGAGTTTTACGAATTTCAAGGTATACTCAATAATGGAGTTTCCTTTACTTTTCCACTCAAGTGTCTTCTTTCCCAAATACCCAAGCCTTGGTATTTATAGGGAAAAGGGACTTGAAACCCTTGTTCATGATCAATGTGGGATCATGTACAATTTTGATAATTTATTTAATTCTAAATTAAATGATTAATCAATTTAATCACAATACAATAAGTGGCAAAAGGGTAGAGAGAGTTAGGTTAGGACCATGTCCCTTGGGGGGGACCATTGCCTTGCTCCCCAAGGCATGGCTCTAAGCCTTGGTCCCCACTCTCCTCAAACCGCCTCAAGCAAAGCAGCTGGGCTGGCTGCCAGCTAGCTCGCCAGCACGCACCAGCTGGCATCACGCACAGCCCCCAGCCAGCACATGCGTGCTGCTAGCGAGCCACGCATGCTGCTGTGCTGGGCGAGGCCCTTGGCTGATGCTGCTTGCTGCCTGGCGCTGCTTGCTAGCTTGTTGTGCTTGGTGTTGCCATGCGAAGGCATGCACGCAAGCACGCAGCTATGCGAAGGCTCAGTGCTGCATTGCGAGGCTGCTAGGCGCTGCTGGGCGTTGGCTAGCATTGTACTGGTGCCTAAGCCATGCACAAATGCGTTACAAAGCACACCGTGCTGCTTGGTGCTGCCATGCGAAGGCAAGCACACAAGCCAGCACGCATGCTGTTGCGATGCAAGGCATGCACGCATGCCAGCACTCGGTGCTAGCGATGGTGCTGCCATGCTAGGCACACACGCATGCTAGTACCTAGTGCTAGCGATGGTGCGCCTATCACACCTAGTGTGACTAGGCTTGCGCCTAGCCATGCTAGGTGCATGCTAGCTCAAGCTAGCCTAGCATCCACATGGCTAGACTAATGTGGTGCTACGGCTATGCTCATACTTGTTGCTTGTGATTTTGCGACGCTCAGCCTCGACGCCCTAGGCTCGATATCTGACGTTTTTGTTCGTAAAACTCCAACGACTCATTAAATCCTTCGGATTAATTCGTCGTCTCGGATCGGCTGTTCGATTGGGTTCGACCCGAAGGGTTCAGTTAAGATTAAGCTGTAATATTAATTATACCTTAATATTACTGATCGGAAGCAGCCTCCACCTAGGCATTCTGATCACTTGACCTTACTGAAGAATTAGCTCTGTAATAATTTTGAACTCTCTATCAGAATAATACACTTGTTGGAAGGACACCATTCCTTTCAATCTCCCACTTGTCCTTCCGAACAAGTGTGCATATAGTGTATAGCCCATTTCCTGTGTCGCTTAATGTCTCTTCGTGAACTATAAGGTAAGATTTATCGTCATCCTTATTACGTTCAGAAGTGTTTCTCGATCTCCGTGTTCGATTGTCAATAAGCCGATGATTTCTAAAATCCATCTGAGTACGGCCATGCATTTTCACAGTCTCGCTCTTTGAGCGGCCGTGTAAACAACAAAGACATGTTCCCTATTGTTAATAGGGGGACATTTCCAGTCTTGCATTGTAAGTTTCTCTTACTAAGAGGACCTAATCTCTTGAGTGTTCCCGTTATGATCCCCAGTTACGGCAGACGTTAGGCAACATCAAAGAGACTAGTACTCAAACAAGAAAACTTCACAACACTCATGGTCGACGAAACGAGTTCCGATAGCTATAATGAGAAATGTACTTATGACAATTTTGAATCTCTTAAAGTACTCTCATAGGTCTATCTAGTGCAGTTCCAAACTAGCACCTGTGCAAATGATTTATGACCATCATGTCCTTGCAGCACAAGAAACGATGCTGTAAATCATACTACACACTAATCTCTTGTGGTCATCAATCGTCCATCATTTAGATGACCTTGATTAGGGATAATTTTCGATTTAAATATTCAATGTTCCCTTAACAGGTGTTTCTTTATCCAAGACATGGTCTTGATACCCTGTTTTGAATATTTCCATAAATCGAATGTACTTATTATTTAATTCTAAACCACAATTAAATAGCAATGGAGTGAAAAATAATTTTGCATAAAAATTAATTACTCCATAAATGAATGGTTTCAATACAGTGTCTTACATTAAACATCAAGTTTAATTAAAACACATGTACAGGGAGTTTCAAAGCCAGTCTCCAACGTGCTTGATTCCCATTGCCTCAATGTGCTTGTTGTGTTTCACTTGAGGCAGAGGTTTAGTCAAAGGATCGGCCACATTATCATCCGTGCCGATCTTGCAAATTCTGATTTCACCTTCGGATTTCCATTCCCTTATCATGTGAAATCGCCTTTGGACATGTTTGACCTTCTGGTGCTCTCTTGGCTCTCTAGCCTGAGCGATAGCTCCATTATTGTCACAATAGAGATCTATCGGACCCTTGATGGAGGATATAACACCAAGTACACTAATGAACTTGCGAATCCAAACAGCCTCCTTAGCGGCTTCTGAAGCAGCCAAGTATTCGGCTTTAATTGTAGAATCTATAGTGGTGCTCTCCTTGGCACTGTTCCAGCTAAACGCTCCTCCATTCAGACAGAATATGTATCCTGACTATGACTTGAAGTCGTCTCTGTCAGTCTGGAAGCTAGCGTCGGTGTAACCTTCAACAACCAGGTCTTTGTGGCCACCATAAAAAAGGAATTTATCCTTGTTCCTTTTCAGGTACTTTAGGATATTCTTGGCCGCAGTCCTATGTGCCTCTTCTGGATTTGATTGGTATCGGCTCGTAGCGCTTAAGGCACACGATAACATATCATGGCATACATGATCAACCCAATTAGCGAAGCATATGGAATCTGATCCATTCTCTCTCGCTCAACAGGTATCTGTGGACACTGTTTCTTGCTGAGAGTTACGCCATGGGACATAGGGAAATGCCCTCTCTTGGCATTCTCCATGTGGAATCGTGCCAATACCTTATCAATGTAAGTACTCTGGCTCAATCCAATCATCCTCTTAGATCTATCCCTGTAGATCTTGATGCCCAATATGTACTGTGCCTCTCCTAAGTCCTTCATCAAAAAGCACTTTCCCAACCAACCCTTTACGGACTCTAGTAATTTTGTGCTGTTTCCAATGAGCAGTATGTCATCGACATATAGGACTAGGAATGCGATGTCACTCCCACTGACCTTCTTGTATACACAAGATTCATCTGGATTCTTGATAAAACCAAACTTGCTAATGGCTTCAGCATCACGATAGAAATATCGCATCACGATAGGAATATCGCTATTCCCATCGCGTCGCGATGGAATTTGTTTTACTGCGAGTCAAATTCTGGCTCTTTTTTGACCCTTCGAACCTCTTTTTTCCTTATAAATAGGGGTCGTTTTACCCTGTTTTGATTCACCAACAATCATCATCTCTTTCCCTCTCTAAGTTAGAAGCTTATACTCTCTCTCTTTCTTTCTAGCCGTAGCCTAAACACATCACAACACCATACTCCCATCACGAGTCTTGAATACTCCAAGCCCTTCTCGTAGTTTCCTTCGACCTCGACGTGAAAGGTTGATAGTTATGAGGGTTTGGTCCCTAATCCATATTTTAATTCTTATTCTTATTTGATTTATTTGTTTTATTTAATCTTTCTCTAAGTTGCTAACGTGTGTATTGTTTTGATAGAAAGAGGTACGAGGCATCAAAGTAAGTAAGTCGATTACTTAATTATTCCTTTGATAAAGAAATCATGCTTAGAATATTATTTTAATTCCTAGTATCATGTTAGGATCATTCTTATTTTAATTTTCTAATATCATGTTCCTAGTATCATGTTAGGGTGTTAATTAATATTCCTAATATCATGCTTTCTAGTATCATGTTTAGGCTAAGGCTTTAATCACTTTTTATTTAGTGACATGCTAGGATTTGTTATTAATCTGTTTAGTATCATGCCTAGGATCTTGCTATTAATAATGTTTTGAAGAGATTATGATTATTTTGATTATGATGATGATTGTTGTGTCTCTAATTAATATATGTTGCTTGATTATTCTTGGTTTCTTGTTATTGCTTGATCACGCCCTCTCTTGCAGGTTTAAAGGGATTTTTTACTTGAAATCATGCCTAATAAGATAATTAAAAATTTGATTTTAGGCTAATATGATTTTAATTCAAGTGATCACCAATAATAGATTTCGTTGTGCAAATCAACCAACGTAGATTAAACAGGTTTAGGGCTAACTTGTTGTATGTATGTTGATCGGAAAGCGCACATGAATATCATAAGAATTAAGTAAAGGTCGTTTTAGGGCAAGTTTAATCTCTTTTAGGTTGTATTCATTCCATCATCCCCGAATATCTAGTCATGGTTCCGGACCACTATGGAGTTAGCGATCTCTGCGATCGTGAATGGGGTGTAATCTTCACACCCGTGAAGGTTTACAAGTTCCTAAAACTTGTTGGCGACTCTTTATCTCTAGCTTCCTTCCCTTTGGATGCCACCATGCTTAAATGCATGATCAAAGTGGGGATCAAAGTTGATGTTTGAAATATTCCCTACAGAGACGTTGGACTTTTTTCACTATCATGTATTAGCTTTGACCATAACTTTTTACTAACATAATAAAAATATATTTATCATAAAATATGTAGTTATATAGGTATTTATATAAAGTTTCATAATATAAATTTTACAACAATTTTGATTATTATTTAATTATACGAATATAAAGTCAAACTAGTGCATTGGCGTGTGTGCAATGTTGACTGTGTCATGTATTCTGGGATAGAGGGAGTAAAAGTGCACAAAATTTGTCATACAATACTCACTAACTTTCAAACACTAACATTTTTAACATTTGAGAAAAGCTACCTAAACGCTATCTTTATTAGTAATTGTTACATGAAATGCTACTTTACCAAAAGCTCTAATTTTTTTTTCTAAATTTGGTCCAAACACTAACCGCTACATAAAACACTAATTAAGGATATGTTTTTTTTTTGTTTTTTTTTAAATGGTCTAAAAAGGACGCTAGCTCCCAACAAACTCAAGACTACAAAGAGAATACTTGACTCTCTTAACCATATTAATACAAGAACTAAACATGGGATTGGGGTTACAAACACTATGAGCTGCTTGACAAAGTATATAAGGGAGTTGAGAAGATTCATCGCCAGAACTAGATATAAGAGGTTCCAAACTTGTTCCAAAATTTGTTCAATTAGGGTTTTAGTTGTCAGGATCCAAATCAATTATCCAATAAAGATTCAATCTTTGGACATTTTAGAGGTCATTAATCACAATCCAACATAAACCAAGTCACTTAGAGCAATCTAATTGCAAATATAAGCAAGTTCAAGTTTATGTGAAATTTTGAGCACTTCAAATTAATCATCGAAAAAATTACCAATTTTATGCATTAAGAGGAGTATAAGTGCAGTAGATTAAATCCATAATCAATCACATAATCAATCATTATATGCCATAATTAATTAAGGTCCAAAGATTTAAAATTTTCTCGTTCCAAATGAAAAAACCCTCGAGAAACACGTTTCCGGGTGGATTTTGGCTTATGTAAGCCATTTTTAACCACTACTTGGGTAAAGTTTGATTTAAAATGTTGTTTCCACCCAAAATTCACTAGTTTTTAGTCAAAATCTGGGTTCATTATCATAATCAAGCATTGATCCGATATTATCCAATAAAACTGAAACACTAATCTAATTTGCTGCTAATCCAGATTTTTAAATACATTTTAAATACCCTTAATTAATTTTAGTCGTAAAAATTAAATACAAGAGGCTAGTGATACCGTTGTTGGATTTTACGGTGTTCCAACTTCGTGCAGAAACCAAACCCTGCCCTGGACCACATCCATTAAAAATTAAGACTAGCTAGCATAATTAACATAAAGCTTAAACACGCATTAAACACTTAAATGGAAATAGAAATTACCCTTGACACGTGCTTCGCCACGAACTCAGACACGATCTTTGAATGCCGAAAGCTTAGAACCGCACACTCGTGTTCCTATGACTTTGCTCACCCACGCGCCTGAACAAGGTCCGATTTCGTAGCTTAGACGAAATCACAAACCAACTCAAGAGTATTACGAACTCCAAAGGGTTTCTCACGTTTTACTTGGAGATGCCTTTTTCGAGTTTAACACGTGTTTCTTCTCAAAACCCAAGGTTGGTATTTATAGCTTTGGCATCTCCTATCCCCTTGTAATTCTTCCAATGTGGGACTTGTAATAATAGTGAGAAAGTAACATTTAATTTAATTACAAAATAAATTAAATAAAACAAACAAATAAACAACCAACACATGTCAAACAACAAGAGAGAGAGTAGGTGAGGACCACTTCCTCCGTTGTGCCTCAAGTTGGTCGGCCCCAATCCACGCGCGCCACATGGCCCCGGGTTGGTTGCAGCCTCACAAGCCAGTACCGTACACTTGCAGGCTTCTTGTGTTCACTGCCTATTGGGCTGGTGCTAGCAGCAGCTAGTGAGGCCCAACGCACTAGCATGCGGCTAGCCTTGCTAGCACTGCTAGCGTGCGTGCTCAGCCAGCTCGCCCAGCTAGCACGCGCACGCGGTTGCTGCGCTTGCGGCAAGCATGCGATGGGCTAGCAGCCCCTCCTAGCCTTGCCTTGGCATGGCTAGGTTCTTACTAGACCATTTCGAGGCTAAGGCTAGGTTTGTTTAACATACTAAATGTTGCTTTGCTTATTACCTCGTCTCGTCGGTTCCTAGAAACGACTCGACGTTTGACGTTCGTCTTCGACGCTCTAAGCTCAGAATTCGACGTTTGAGTACATAATATCTTTATTGGCGTTTTCAACCCTTCGAATTAATTCGTTGCTTTAGTTCGGTTACGTGATTGGGTGTGACCCGTTGGGTTCAGTCAAGAGCAAGATGTAAGATTAATTACATTAATCTTCAAATCGAAAGCGGGCTCCAGCTAGACATTCCAATCACTTGACTTCTCTGAATAATTAGCTTCCCTAATTAATTCCGAACCTTCTATCGGAATAATACACTTGTTCGAAGGACACCATTCCTTTCAGTTTTTTGTAAAGTTGACAATGGTTTCATCATAGTCATCGTTCAAGTGAGTATGCATAAGTGCTATAAGTAGAATTCAACAGTCCATAGCCACATTTCTAAGGTAGAGAGGGAAAATAATTATTAACTACTTCACAAAAAAAAAAAAAACAATAGAACACAAAGCAAATCCAAGGAGAAAGCTACCCCTCGGAGAGTATAGCACGACAAAGAAGAGATCCAATTAATTATATGCTACTTGAAATTTGGTGAGGACCTGGAAATTGTTTTGGAGTAAATTAAAAAAAAAAAAAATCAGACAATGTAGAGAAGGAAAGAGAGATTTAGGTGGGGTGTGGTAAAAAAAACGGCAGGGGTGAAAAAGGTGGTAGATCGACCGTTGATCGGATCACCAGCACTAGAAACGCGCTTCCACAGATCTGGCGACAAGGATGACTTGCGGCGTCAAAACACCTTGGGGCCTCCACTATCTGGTCAGAACAAAGCAGCAATGGACTGCGATCGAGAAGGAAAGCGGCCTACTTTGATCGCCGACGGCTCGCCGTAGGACGCTAAAGGGAAAGGTGGTTTTTAAAAAACTATTGGGTTTTGTTCTCGCCCGTGAGGGGCGTTCTTCTTTAGTTGAGACTTACTCCGTATTGAAAGGAATGGTGTCCTTCCAAAAAGTGTATTATTCTGATAGAGGGTTCAGAATTATTACAGAGCTAATTCTTCAGTAAGGTCAAGTGATCAGAATGCCTAGATGGAGGCCGCTTCCGATCAGTAATATTAAGGTATAATTAATATTATAGCTTAATCTTAACTGAACCCTTCGGGTCAAACCCAATCAAACAACCGATCCGAGATGACGAATTAATCTGAAGGATTTAATGTGTCGACGGAGTTTTACGAATATAGACGTCGGATATCGAGCCTAGGGCGTCGAGACCAATCGTCGCAAAATCACAAGTAACAAGTATGAGCATAGCCGTAGCTTGGCTAGGCTAGATCATCGCATGCCTAGGCGCACCATATATGTGCTAGGCGCACCATGGTGTGCTAGGCGCGCCATGCGTGCTAGGTGCACAAGGCAGCCCATCGCAGCCTTCGCATGGCATGACAGCACCATCGCAGGCCACACGCACCATGCACAACACTATTGCATGGCTAGGCCTATGCGTGTCTGCATGTGCATGTGCCTAGGGGCCATCACAAGCCATCGCAGGCCACACGTACCAAGCATAGCCACCGCAGTGTTGGGCACTTGCGTATGTGCGCGCGTGTGTGTGTGCCTCGCACCATCGCAGCAGCAACACGAGCCTCGCTCTATGCGTGTGCGTGTGCACCATCGCCCAGCACCAAGCCCAGCATGCGTGGCTCGCTAGCAGCACGCATGCCAGGCCTTTTGTGCGTGAGGGGCTAGCTGGCCTGGGTGTGCTGGCTGTGCGAGAGGGCCTGTGCATTTGCGGGCGACTGGGAGTGCGAGGGCCTGCGTGTGTGTGTGTGCGATAGCGAGAGAGGCAAAGGCCAGCGCTGGCAGCTAGCAGCGCCTAGCACTAGCACTAGCGCGCAGCGGCAGCACAAGCATCGCCCAGCTCAGCACGGATATGCTGGCTGGGGTGATGCGGGGCTTGCTGGCTGGTGCTAGCTGACAACACTAGCTGGCTGCCAGCCAAGCATCCCTCCTATGCCAGTTTTGGATGAGGGAACCATTGCTTGGAGCAATGGCTTGGGGATCAAGGCAATGGTCCCCCCCAAGCCTTTGGTCCTCACCTAACTCTCTCTCTCCCCTTGACACTTGTTGCATTGTGATTGATTTGATTATTAATTTATTTTGGAATAAAATTAATTATCAAAATTATTCATTCTCCCACATTGGTTGGGAAATGAAGTTCAAGGGTTCATTTCCCTATAAAGACCAAAGTTTGGGTATTTGGGAATGAACAACCTTGAGTGGAATTAAAAGGCAACTCTTTATTTGAGTAAACCTTGATTCGTAAAACTCATGGTTTTATTTGTTCGGGTCTCGGCTAACCTTTGAGACTTAGGACGCTCGGGTCGGGTTCGAGGGTACGATCCCATTGGAGACCTCGTATTTTCGAGGTTCAAGTAAGAGCTCATTGTTGAGCGAAGCACGCGTCAAAGGTATAATCTTTTATCCTTTCTTGTGTTTAATTATGTTTTGCTTGTTAATTGCATTTATTATGGGGGCGGGTCTTGGCGGGTTTCTTTTCGCGTAGTGTGGGTCACTACGAAACCCAACAGCGGTATCGGAGCCACGCTCCTTTTAATTTTTGCAATTATTAATTAATTAAGGTATTTTAAAGTAAGATTTAATTTCTGGTTTTGCCTTTCTAATTAGATTAGAAGCTCGTTTTAATTAATTTTAAAACTCGTATTTTTTTTATCGATTTAGCTGTCGAACCCAGATTTTGGCTCAAAAATAGTGATTTTTGGGTGGAATCGACATTCTGAAACAGATTCAATTCTCTATGAGACCTGTCCAGAAGCCAAATTCGAACCAGAACCCAAGTTTTTGGGGTTTTTTTCGTTTTTCAACGAAAATTTTAAATCTTTTTAAGCCTTGATTAATGCAAGCATTACAAGGTTAGATTAAATGCATTATTGCATCCCTAATCTACTGCTATTTTAATTATCCTTGAGCATAATTATGGAGTTTTAATTAGTGCTTGAGTTGATATGCCTTTTTCACACAAACTTGTTTTTTACACAATTATGCAAATAAATGGCATTAATGTGTGAATGTTTGATGTGAATGTGTAATTTTAAGTTCTCAAGTATGTTAAAGTTCTAATCTTTAAAGGTTTAAATGATTGGAACTATAATCCCAAATTCCATATTGAACAAAGTTTGGATTTTTTCATTTTGGTTGATTAAAATCCATGAAGTTCAAATACTTGTGAGTAAAATTTTGATTAATATTCATATTGGAAGATGTAATCTTATTATTTTACACAAGTATGAAAGTTGGAAAATTTTATCATTAGATGGTTAATTTATTTTTCCAACTCCCATTTGTCAAATCCATTATTAATTTGCATATTGGCTAAATTAATTATGGACATAGCTATTTCAATTTTAATCACAAAGGAAGACCTAAATTGGTTCAAAAATAAATTTTTTGGATGATTTAGGGTTGAGCACCGTTAAAATTGAATTTAATTAAGTTGGACTTATTTTCAATTTTGCCCTTAAATTAATTCTAAAATAAATTTAGATTAATTTTATGTCACACGTAAATCGGGATTAAAATCCCGAGAAATGGCACGCAAATCAAGGAAAAAACACCCAAGCGCCACCAAGGCTAGCTGGGCTGCCTAGCAGCCCACATGTGGCTGCCTATGGTGCGCACAGGGGTATGCCTTGAGGGGCTGTTGTGTGGTAGTGGGAGCAGCGTGCTGCCGTAGTGCTAGGTGCATGGCAGGGCTGCTGGAGATGCTTGTGCGTGCTGCTGGGCAGCGAGGCAACAAGCCCCAGCCTGCCTGCCACACGCTGCCAGGCACTAGCCAGCAAGCTAGCATGCGCAACATGCGTAGCAAGCTACTAGTGCTGGCTGGCAAAGCATGCTACGCTGGGCGTGGAAGCTGGCACACAGCACAGTAAGCGCAACACATGCGCTGCCTAGCAGCCATGGTGCGCACCCACCAAGTGCTTGTGTGGGGTTTTTTGCTTGATTTTGAGCAATGCAATTTTGCGAAAATTTTGCCGTTTTAAATTATTTATGTAATTATTTTAACGAGGTTAGACCTTGATTTTTCCGGCTTTTGCAAAATTTTTGATTTTGACAAATTATGGGTTATGCCGACTTAATTAATCGGATTAATTAAGTGTGGATGCGAAATTTAGTAGGAGCTTAGTTAATTACGTGGGCAATTTGCTTTAGAAATAATGAATTAAACAACTTTGACTAGTTTTAATTAGGCGCGTTAATCGGATTAACCACCTAAGTTAGTTACTAGTTTTGCATGTTTAATTATGTATTTCGTAATTTGCATGGGGCATTCACAAATAGTGAATGGGTGAATGGAAGACTGTTTTCAAAACAGGTTATTGAAAATGGCAACTAGTGGGGCCCAACTAGGATAGAAAATACGGACTGCGTTCCATCATGTATTTTTGTAAATTTAAATACGGTCTGCGAATCGTTAAGTATTTTTGTACTTTAGATTAATCTTAGTCGTACTAGCTAGTTATTTTATTTTGGCCAAGATGTCTCAAGACGACGTTTCGATGAAGACGAGCCAAGATGAAGACCCATGGAAATTGAAGATTTCAAGGGGTCATGCTAGTTGCCAAATGCATCAAATTTATGCTTTATATATATATATATATATATATATATATATATATATATATATATATATATATATATATATATATTATTGTTATATATGAATGTTAGATGCATGTCTTATGTTGCGACGATTAGTTAAGTTCACTTAAATCAACCAACATAGAAACCCTAGGTCCCTTAAAATATTGAGCTAAAATTTGTCGTTCCAAGAACAACACTTACTGAACTAATGCGCGTATGTGATGGGCTACGCCAAAGCGAGGCATCACTACTTCCCTAGGAACGTAAGTTATACTAGGTATACAAGTTGTCTTGGTTAAGCTCAACGATATCAGTAAGGAGTCCTTAGATGTCGTGGAAAAAGAGATAAAATGTCAAGGATGCATTAGATGCGACATTTTATCAAACCGAGAGTAGCTTGGAGCTATTAGCAATTGGATTGCTTACCTTAAGATATTTAATGATTAAGACAAGCCAAAGCATGCTTAACCCTTTCTTGATCTTTGAGATCTCGGAATCATTTTATTCTCGCCCATAATGGACAATTTATTAATGCGTGGATAAAATGCTCAATAAGATTGAAAATATGCATGAACGCATTTAAATTTCAACTTATTGATTTATATATGAATGTTCATTTCAAATTCTTTCAATTGTAGAACAATGTCTGCAAGTAAAACAACCAATTCTCTTTACGCTCAATTCTCGACAAGGAGAAGTTGAGCAGGCCAAATTTTCTTGATTGGAAAAGAAATTTACGCATTGTACTAATGCAAGAGCAAAAGGAATACGTCCTTGATGAGGAAATGCCCGACGCTCCAAATGAGGAGGTCACTCAGGCTGCCCTTTACTGATGGCAAAGTGCCAATTGGGATGTTAAATGCATCATGTTGGCCACTATGTCTTCGGACCTTCAAAAGACTTTCTTTGAAAAGGAGACAACTTTTGAGATCATTTCTGAGCTTCAAAATATGTTTCAAGAGCAGGCCCAAACTGAAAGGTTCGAAACCTACAGGCAGATCCTTGAGAGCAAGCTCAAGAAAGGAGAGCCAATCAGCCCGCATGTCCTCAAAATGATTGGATTATTTGAGAACATGGAAAGGCTTGATGTTGGGTATTCAACCGAGATGGCAATTGACATCATTCTCCAGTCGCTTCACAAAGGCTATGATCAGTTCAAGATGAACTACAATATGCATAGCATGGAGAAAACCCTCACCAAGCTTCATGGTATGTTGAAGCAAGCCGAGCAAACCCTCAAGGATGAGGGGAAGCATGTCATGCTCATGGTGAGGAAGGGCAAGCCATTCAAACGTTCGGGCAAGAAGAAGAGCTTAAAAGGGAAAAAGGGAAATTTTCCGCCTAAGTCAAACACTGCCAAGGGCAGCAAGGACAAAAGGGTAGCCTCTTCCAAGTCCGATTCCGAATGTTTCTACTGCAAGAAGAAGGGACATTGGAAACAGGACTGCCTTAAATTCAAGGAAGATAAGAAGGACGACACCGTTGCTTCTTCATCGAATATTTTTGTTATGAACTTAAACTTCACTAGCAAAACATCATGGGTATTAGATACCGGATGTGGCTCACACCTTTGTTCCAATGCTCAAGGACTAAGGATAAATAGGAGGCTAGAGAAGGGAGAGGTCGAGCTTCGGGTCGGCAATGGAGCAAGAATGTTTGACGTCTCTGTTGGAACTCTCAGTTTGTCTTTTCCCTCTGGGCTTATTTTGGAACTTGATAATTGTTATCATGTTCCTAGAGTTACCAAAAACATTATTTCAATTTCGGCGTTGGACGACAAAGGTTTTGAATTTCGAATTAAGAACAATAGTTGTTCATTTTATTTCGATAATGTTTTATATGGTAAAGCATATTCAGAAAATGGTCTGTCTGTGCTTTCTCTTGACAAACAAGTCTGCAACATTGATGATACCGCCAAAAAGGCTAGGACCATCGAGTCGAATCAAACCTACTTGTGGCATTGTCGTATTGGCCAGATTATCGTCAAACGCATCAAGAAACTTCTACAAGAAGGTGTTCTTGACTCATTCGACTTGGAGTCGTTTGAAAATTGCGAAGGATGTCTACTAGGCAAGATGATAAAACAACCATTCTCCAAGTTGGGAGAAAGGGCAAGTGACTTATTAGGTCTAATACACACGGATGTATGTGGACCAATGAGTACACCCGCAAGACAAGGTTACCAATATTTCATCACCTTCACCGAGGATTTTAGTAGATATGGCTATATCTACTTATTATCGAATAAATTTGAATCCTTTGAGAAATTCAAAGAATTTCAGAAAGAAGTTGAAAATCAACTTGGCAAGAAAATTAAAGCACTTCGATCAGATCGAGGTGGCAAATATTTGAGGCATGAATTCGACGATCACTTGAAAGAAAATGGTTTTCTTTCAGAGTTGACGCCTCCCGGAACTCCTCAATGGAACGGAGTGTCCGAACGGAGGAATTGAGCCTTGTTAGACATGGTTCGATCAATGATTGGTCTTAGTGAACTTCCTATCTCTTTTAGGGGACATGCGCTACAAACCGCGACACTAACACTGAACCGCGCTCCGTCAAAAGGTGTTGAAAAGACTCCATATGAATTATGGACTAAGAAAACTCCTAGGTTGTCTTTTCTCAAGATTTGGGGATGCGAAGCATATGTCAAGCAATTAATTTCGGACAAACTTCACCCCAAATCGGATAAGTGTTTCTTTGTGGGATATCCAAAAGAAACCAAAGGGTATTACTTCTACAATAGATCCGAGAACAAAGTGTTTGTTGCTTGTGATGGTGTTTTTTTGGGGAAGGAATACCTTTCCAAAATAACAAGTGGGAGGAAAATCGAACTCGACGAAGTTCGAGAGGACGAGCAACAATGTCAACCTGATAAAACTGACAATCTAAGTGCTTTTGAAGCAGCTGGGAAGATTGGTCAGAATCAAACAGACAATATAAATGCTCAACCTATTACCCTTCGTAGGTCGCAACGGCAAAGATCTCAACCAGACTAATACCTTGGTATTGTCTTAACCGATGATCAAGACATCCTAGTTTTGGATGGAGATGAGCCAACGACATACAAGCAAGATATGACGAGCCCCGACTCTGCTAAATGGCAAGAAGCCATGAAATCCGAGATGGAGTCCATGCCTAAAAATCAAGTCTGGGACTTGGTGAATTTGCCCGAGGGTTACACACCCATTGGTTGCAAATGGATCTTCAAATTGAAGACAGAAAAGGATGGAAATGTATCGATATACAAGGCTAGACTGGTGGCAAAAGGTTATAGGCAAGTCCACGGGATTGACTATGATGAAACCTTTTCACCGGTTGCAATGCTAAAGTCTGTCCGGATTATTCTAGCGATTGCTGCATATTACGATTATGAAATATGGTAGATGGATGTCAAAACTGCCTTATTGAATGGGATTTTGGAAGAAACTGTGTACATGACACAACCAGAAGGTTTTGTCGATCCGAGCAACGCTGGAAAGGTTTGCAAGCTTAAGAAGTCCATTTATGGACTAAAGCAAGCCAACAGGAGTTGGAATCTGCGATTTGATGAAGCCATCAGCAAGTTTGGTTTTATCAATAATCCAGATGAATCTTGTGTATACAAGAAGGTCAGTAGGAGTGACATCGCATTCCTAGTCCTATATGTCGATGACATACTGCTCAATTGAAATAGCACAAAATTACTAGAGTCCGTAAAGGGCTGGTTGGGAAAGTGCTTTTTAATGAAGGACTTAGGAGAGGCACAGTACATATTGGGCATCAAGATCTACAGGGATAGATCTAAGAGGATGATTTGATTGAGCCAGAGTACTTACATTAATAAAGTACTGGCACGATTCAACATGGAGAAAGCCAAGAGAGGGCATCTACCCATGTCCCATGGCGTAACTCTCAGCAAGAAATAGTGTCCACAAACACCTGTTGAGCAAGAGAGAATGGATCAGATTCCATATGCTTCGCTAATTGGGTCGATCATGTATGCCATGATATGTACCATGCCAGATGTCTCGTATGCCTTGAGTGCAACGAGCCGATACCAATCAAACCTAGGAGAGGCGCATTGGACTACGGCCAAGAATATCCTGAAGTACTTGAAAAGGAACAAGGATAAATTCCTGATTTACGGTGGCCATAAAGATCTGGTTATTGAAGGTTACACCGACGCTAGCTTCCAGACTGACATAAACGAATTCAAGTCACAGTTAGGGTACATATTTTGCCTAAATGGAGGAGCATTTAGCTGGAAGAGTGCCAAGAAAAGCACAACTGCAGACTCTACAACTGAAGCCGAATACTTGGCTGCTTCAGAAGCTGCTAAGGAGGCTGTTTGGATTCGCAAGTTCATCAGTGAACTTGGTGTTGTACCCTCCATCAAGGGTCCGATAGATCTCTACTGTGACAACAATGGAGCTATCGCTGAGGCTAGAGAGCCAAGAGAGCACCAGAAGGTCAAACATGTCCAAAGGGGATTTCACATGATAAGGGAATGGAAATATGAGGGTGAAATCAGAATTTGCAAGATCGGCACGGATGATAATGTAGCCGATCCTTTGACTAAACCTTTGCCTCAAGTGAAACACAACAAGCACGTTGAGGCAATGGGAATCAAGCACGTTGGAGATTGGCTTTGAAATTCCATAACTGGGGATCATAACGGGAACACTCGGGAGATTAGGTCCTCTTAGTAAGAGAAACTTACAATGCAAGACTGGGAATGTCCCCCTATTGACAAAAGGGAATATGTCTTTGTTGTTTACAAGGCCGCTCGATGAGCGAGACTGTGAAAATGCATGGCCGTGCTCAGATGGATTTTAGAAATAATCTGCTTATTGACAGTTGAACTCGGAGATCGAGAAACACTTCTGAACGTAATAAGGATGACGATGAATCTTACCTTATAGTTCACGAAGAGACATTAAGCGACATTGGAAATGGGCTATACAATATATGCACACTTGTCCGGAAGGACAAGTGGGAGATTGAAAGGAATGGTGTCCTTCCAACAAGTGTATTATTCTGATAGAGGGTTCAGAATTATTACAGAGCTAATTCTTCAGTAAGGTGAAGTGATCGGAATGCCTAGGTGGAGGGCGCTTCCGATCAGTAATATTAAGGTATAATTAATATTACAGCTTAATCTTAACTGAAACCTTCGGGTCGAACCCAATCGAACAACCGATTTGAGACGACAAATTAATCCGAAGGATTTAATGAGTCGACGGAGTTTAACGAATATAGACGTCGGATATCGAGCCTAGGGCGTCGAGACCAAGCGTCGCAAAATCACAAGCAACAAGTACGAGCATAGCCGTAGCTTGGCTAGGCTAGATCATCGCAAGTTTAGGCGCACCATGTATGTGCTAGGCGCACCATGGTGTGCTAGGCGGGCCATGCGTGCTAGGTGCACAAGGCAGCCCATCGCAGCCTTCGCATGGCATGGCAGCACCATCGCAGGCCACACGCACCATGCACAACACTATCGCATGGGTAGGCCTATGCGTTTGTGCGTGTGCATGTGCCTAGGGGCCATCGCAAGCCATCGCATGCCACACGCACCAAGCACAACCATCGCAGTGCTGGGCACTTGCGTATGTGCGTGTGCATGTGTGCCTCGCACCATCGCAGCAGCAACACGAGCCTCGCTCTGTGCGAGTGCGTGTGCACCATCGCCCATCACCAAAGCATGCGTGGCTCGCTAGCAGCATGCATGCCAGTCCTTTTGTGCATAAGGGGCTAGCTAGCTTGGGTGTGTTAGCTGTGCGAGAGGGCTTATGCATTTGCGGGGGACTGGGAGTGCGAGGGCCTGCGTGTGTGTGTGTGCGATAGCGAGAGAGGCAAGGGCCAGCACTGGCAGCTAGCAGCGCCTAGCACTAGCACTAGCCCGCAGCGGCAACACAAGCATCGCCCAACACATCACGCATATGCTGGCTGGGGTGATGCGAGGCTTGCTGGCTGGTGCTAGCTGGTGTGCCAAGCTGGCTGCCAGCCCAGCATCCCTCCTATGTCGGTTTTGGATGAGGGGACCATTGCTTGGAGCAATGGCTTGGGGATCAAGGCAATGGTCCCCCCCAAAGCCTTCGGTCCTCACCTAACTCTCTCTCTCCCCTTGACTCTTGTTGCATTGTGATTGATTTGATTATTAATTTATTTTGGAATTAAATTAATTATCAAAATTATTCATTCTCCCACATTGGTTGGGAAATGAAGTTCAAGGGTTCATTTCCCTATAAATACCAAAGTTTGGGTATATGGGAATGAAAAACCTTGTGTGGAATTAAAAGGCAACTCTTAATTTGAGTAAACCTTGATTCGTAAAACTCATGGTTTTATTTGTCCGGGTCTCGGCTAACCTTCGAGACTTAGGACGCTCGGGTCGGGTTCGAGGGTACGATCCCGTTGGAGACCTCGTATTTTCGGGGTTCAAGTAAGAGCTCATTGTTGAGCGAAGCACGCATCAAAGGTATAATCTTTTATCCTTTCTTGTGTTTAATTATGTTTTGCTTGTTAATTGCATTTATTATGGGGGCGGGTCTTGGCGGGTTTCTTTCCGCATAGTGTTGGTCACTACGAAACCCAACACGTATAAAGGATAAATTTGATGATTAGAAAATTAGAAATTTTTATTTATTTATGTTTGAGAAAAATCGGGCTGTCAAATATTATTCCAATAATGAAGAATCCATGAGTACATAAGGATGGTTAACTCACATATACTCGACCCTATAGGGAATAAGCCTAGCTAAATGGTGAGCTACAAAGTTGCCTTCCTTTTTAATGTGAGACCAATACACCGAATTAAAGTGAGCACACATAAAGAGAATGTTATTGAGTAGGGAGACCAAGTCAATAAAAAATGTGACTTCTTTTGCCAACCTATTGATCACAATTTGACAGTTAGATTCTAGCATCATGTTCTCATACCCTTGTTGCCTTTCAAGCCAAATTGTGATCGCTAGAGCTTTGCCTTTGGCAATCTCAATCGCCTACAACGTGTAGACACCTAATCGTGTCTCCCCAAAAACTAAACCAAGTGATAAGTACCTTTCACGTCTTTGATTGACGAGTTAGGTAAAGAGTTGAAGTGTCACGTGAAGTTTCTTAAGCCTTGACCATGTTCCTAACCTTCTAAAGTTTTTTTTTTATCAAAATCATTAATTGTGTGTCCTTAAACCCAAAATCATTCATTTCGTGTCAAAATTATAAAAACGTCTACACCTGATTATTTTGGTACATATTCCCAATCTGATTTTACTTAGTTGGATGGGGCTCAAAAAGAGCTTTCCAACGATATATTATAAGCCCAAATCCGACTTAAAACGAATGAGTTATGGCCAAAATACTAAACTGAGCCAAAATCGAGCCTGGATCACCTTTAGTACGACCCAATGATTATATGGAGTGTATATATTTTATTTAGGCCCTATATGATCATAAGATCAAAGAAATTCAAGATTAAATAAAATTTCTCACAAGGTAATCCTTAATCCCTTTGACCTAGAGAAGGATAAAACTATTTGATCTATTTTAATCCTTATTCCCTTTAAATAAAACTATTTTAATTGTAATAGAACGTAAGCCCTTAGTTCCTGAACTTCTTATATGAACTTATTTTTCACAACAGTAGGTGAATATAACATGACATATATATAAGTTCAAGTTAGTTATTATTTTGTAATTTTTTACAAGACGTTCGGATATGTTTTACTTAGATAACCAATCAGAAACCAAACTCCGTACGAGCTTTCTATCTTATTAGCCATTGCGCAGGGAAAATTCTATCTTATAGACACTGTCGTAAAACGACAAGCGTGACGCGGTGTGCGAAGTTGTGGGATAAAGTCTGAATTTTTACTTCGTTGCGACGCGATACTCTCTTCGCGATGCGATACTTCTATCGCAATGCGACAAGGACCGTTGTGACGCGATAAGGTCCCATCGCGACGCGTCAATCTTGTCGCGATGCGACAAGATGTTTTTATCATATTTAGATTTTCTGATTTTTTTCCGATCGATCAACTCTCTCTTTTCCTTATAAATAGAGGTCGTTTTCCCTTGTTTTTGAATCAGCGATAATCAACAACCATAAAAAAACCAGTTCTAATCATCATCTACTCCTGAAATTCTCAATTCCAATGTTCTTAACCTTACCCTAAATACATCTTGATATACCCCAAATCAAACACAATACTTCCGCCGTGTGATTCGAATACTTCAAACCATACTCGACGTTGCCTTCGACCTCAACGTGAAAGGTTGATATATAGTTTTGAGGGTTTGGTCCCAAATCTATATTTCAATTCATATTTAATTATTTACTTTACTGATTTAACTTTTTGGAAGTTTACTAACGTGTGTATTGTATTAATAGCAAGAAGGTTGAGGCATCAAAGTGAGTAATCCAATTACTTAATTACTTTCTTTTTATTAGAAATCATGCTTAGGATTAACGCTTTAATTATTAGAAATCATATTTAGGATAATGCTTTGATTTTGTTATTAGTGACATAATAGGAGTTGTTATTAATCTGTTTAGTATCATGCCTAGGATCTTACTACTAACGATGTTTTGATGATGACTGTGATATTGATCATATGTTGCTTGATTATCTATGATTTATTGTTATTGCTTGATCACGCCCCTTCGTGCAGGTTTAAAGAGAATTTGTAATTGAAATCATGCCTAATAAATAATTAATAATTGAATTTAGGCTTGTAATGATTTTAATTCAAGCGATCACCAATGTTAGATTTTATTTTATGCTATTATTTTTTTTTAAGAAAGAACCAATATTAGATTTAATTGTGCATTAATAATCAACCAATATAGATTAAACAGGTTTAGGACTAATTTGATGTATGCATGTTAATCGGAAAGCGCGCATGAATATCAATAAGAATTAAGTAGAGGCCTATTTTAGGTCAGGTTTGGCTTCTCTTAGGTCAAATTCGTACCATCATCCCCGAACATCCAGTCATGGTTCTGGACCACTATGGAGTTAGCAATCTCTATGATTGTGAATGGGGTGTAACCTTCACAATCGTGAACAGGTTACAAGTTCTTAAAACTTATTGACGACTTTTTTTCTCTAACATCTTTTCCTTGGAGCGCCGACATGCTTTAAAAACATGACCCTCATGTAGGGCCCAAGGAGTTTGGAAAAATTCCCTAAACCACGCTTTAACTCTTATTATTACTTCAAATAAGACATTACCTGCATGATCTCGCGCTACAACTCCAGACCTAGGAATCCTGCGAATAGAGCTGTCAAAAGCTGGCCAGAACTTAAAAATTTACCCGAACCCGATTATGACCAGGCCTGTTTGAACTTGAGAAAATGGTGACCCGAAATTGATATGTCTCGACCTGAGACCAACCCTAGACCCGAGTTAACTTGAGTATTTGAGATCCAAACCCGAACACAACCCGACCTAAATATAACCCGTAAATTATTGACCTGAGCCAAACCAAGCTGTTCAAACCCAAATTTAACCCGACTTGTTACTAACCGAACCGAATTCAAACCAACCTTTCACAAACCAGATCCGAATTCAACTCGACTTGTTATTGACTCGGCACAAATTCAACACGATCTGTTCCTAACCCATCTCAAACTCAACCTAACCTGTTATTGACCTAACACGATCTCAAATCACCTTAAATTCATTTATGACCACCTTATTCATATATATTATAGTTAAGTACTCCCTTCTAAATTATTTCTACTTGGAATATGATGTTCGCTGCTCCAATAACAATATAAGATAATATTATATGAATTTAATGACAATATGTATCAGTTATGTGCTTCTGCCAACATGTTAGTATGAGAAGTTCAATAGTCAATACATACTACTCCTTACTTAGATAAATTATAGCTATTTACTCATTTCTATGTGTTCGAATATATCTAGCTGAACCTGATCATGACCCGACGTGTTTGAACCGAATAAAATGGTGACCCGGACTAGATATGATCCTACCTGAAATCAATTAGAGACCTGAGTTAACCCAGGTTTCGAGACTCGACCCGACATGACAAAACTTGGAGATGACCTGACTTGAAAGAAACCTACAATTATTGACCTGAACCGAACCCGACCCAAACCTGAGAGTGCCTTTAACATGTTATAACTTGTTAAAACCTGAATTTAACCCGACTTATAATTAATCCAACTCCAACTTAACCTGACCTGTTAATTACCCAACCTAAATTCTACCCAAACCCGATAGGATGCATACCCAGCGTGACCTAACCCATTGGACCCGACCCAAACTTAACTTGCAAAGGTTGAAAGGAATGGTGTCCTTCAAACAAGTGTATTATTCCGATAGAGGATATGAAATTAATTAGGATAGATAATTATTCAGTGAAATCAAGTGATCGGAATGCCTAGCTGGAGGCCATTTTCGATTAGTAATATTAATGTATAATTAATATTACAACTTGCTCTTGACTGAACCCTTCGGGTCACACCCAACCGTGTAATCGAACAAAGGTGACGAACTAAGTCGTCGGATTTTGAGCATAGAGTGTCAAAGCCAAGCATCGAACGTCCAGACAACTCAAGCAATCGACGAGACAAGAAATTAGTCAAACAACAAGTCAACGCTAAGCCGTAGCCTCGCATTGGCCTAGCGATGCGAGGGCTAGGCTGCCAAGGGCTGCTGGCCAAAGCGCTAGCTAAGCCGCAAGCACAGCAGCCCTATGCGGGTGCTGGCTGTGCCAGCGTACTAGCAGTGGTAGTAAGGCCAGCCACATGCTAGCGCGCTGGGCCTCACTGGCTGTTGCTAGCGCTAGCCAGCCCGCAGCATGGCAAGGCCACGCACAGTAGCCCGTATAGCCATGTAAGGCCTACGTGTGCGGGAAGCAAGCCATAGGCTGCTTGGAGGCCCAACCAAGGGACCAGGCCGCCATCGAGGCAGCCTTGGTGCCGGTTGTGTGAGGTGTGTTTGCCTTGGGGAGTAAGGGAGGTGTGGTCCTCCTCTTGTGGTCCTCACCTACCCTTCCTCTCCTCTTGCCACATGTTGTTTGCTAATTGATTTGTGTATTTAATTTAATTTGGAATTAAATCTAATAATTTTTCTCTCTTTATCATTTCTCCCACATGGAAAGATGATTGTGGTTTTTGGGAACCTTTGCCTATAAATACCAACCTTGGGAGTTGGGATTATTCACTTGAGTTGAACTCAATAAGGTATCTCCCAAAAGTGGTGAAAGCCTTTAAGCTCGTAATACTCTAGTATCTTTTGGTCTAGCCTCTTCTAAGCTATGAGGTAGGGACCCGTTTGGGCACGTGGTTGTGCAAAGAAGGTGGATTTGCACTTACAGGTCTCGAGCTTACCAAGGTCTGTGTTCGTGTTCGTGCAAAGCATGCTACAAGTGTAAGGAAGTCTTTTCCTTACTTTCTCTCTCTGCCTATTTATGTGCTTATGTGTTTATTGTTTTAATAATTGCATGTTAAGTTTGTTTAGTTTTATTAATTATGCTTGCGATCCTTGCGGGAATTATTTACGCGCGGTGTCGGATATCGTAAAACCCAACAGCGATATAAGAGCCTCTTGCATTTAATTTTTACAACTATATTTTAATTAAGGTGATTTAAAATGGATTTAAATTTCTTGATTAGCAACCTAATTACATTAGGGCCTCGTTTTTAATTGTATTAAAATTGTATTATTGCTATTTTTTTTATACGAACCCAGATTTCGACCCAAAAATAGTGCTTTTTTGGTTGGAATCAATGTTCCAAATCATACTTATTCACATAGTGGTTAAAATGGCCTTCTAGAAGCCAAAATCTGACCAGAAAGTGGTTTTTCGAAGGGTTTTACTTTTGGAACGAAATTTTTTTAAATCTTTAAACCTTGATTAATTACGACCTACAATTGTTGGATTATGTGTTTGATTATACCATTAATCTTCTGTAGTTTCATTCCTTATTAAACATGTTTATGATATAAATTGGTTGCTTAATTTGGATTTCTCTTAATTTACATAAACTTGGAATTATTCATTCTTGCAATTCGATTACTTGTAATGTGTAAATTTATGTTGAAAATGGTTTTTGAACCCTTAAAATAGTTAAAGATTCAATCTTTAATGTTTTAAATGGTTGAATCTTAACTTGCTAAAATCCATAATGAACAAATTTTGAGTTTTAATCATTTTGGAAGTTGATTAAAATCATGAATGTTCATACTTGTGCTTGAAATATTATCCTTCATATTGGAAGGTTGTAATATTCAAATATGCATGATTAATTATTGGATAAATTATTTTCATTGGATGATTGATTATTTATTCGACTAATTTTGTTAAATCACATTATTAATTTTATTTTTTGGTTAAATTAATTATGAGACATGCCCATAGTTTTTAAAAGAATATTTCTTGAATTAATTTTGGTTTGTGCACTAAAATTGCTCAAATGTTAATTCTAAAATTCAATTTGGAATTAACTTAGAGTTAAAAAAAAATTGGAGTAAAATCCGGAGGCACCAAACAAAAATCGAAGCCTCAAGCTTCGAGCACAAAGCCTCGGCAAGCAGCCCGCCATGTTGCTATCGAGCCTGGTGCGTGTGTGCGTGTGCGTGTGGTTGCAAGCACGCTTGGTGCAGAGGGCATGCGGGGATGGCTGGCATGTTGCGGCAAGCACAACAACAATGTGCTCGTGTGCGCGCGCTATGTGCGTGTTGACTGCCAGGAAGCGCCCAACAGCAGCTCGGTACGCAAGGTCTGGGCTGCTAGGCAGCGCCCAACACTTGCGTGCTTGCAAGTTGCTGGGGTTGCTGGGCATCATCTGCCCGAGGCCTTAGCATGGCTGCTAGGCCTTTGCAACGTAGTAACACCCACCTTTAAGTAGGAGCTTTTACCTCAATTTATTTTACGGTTTTGTTTAACGAGACTAGGCCTTGATTTTTCACGCACTTGCATAATAATTGACCAAATTTGACTTGATCTGCTTAATTAATATTTAATTGGATGAATTTAATTAAGTTGGATGTGGAATTTAGCGGAAGCTTCATTAATAGGTTTTGAGCTTGATTAAGCCTTAATTGTGATTTTCGTTATTGCGTTAGTTCACATAATTGAATAAACACTTGTTTAGTTTTAATTAGGCGTGTTAATTGGATTAACCACCTAAGTTAGTAACTAGTACGCGCTCATTTGATATAATGTTTTGTATTGTTTCTTGTGTTATTTGTAAAAATGCATGGGCCATTCAATTTACAAGTGAATGGTTGAATGGAATACTATAATTGTTCTGATGCAGGTTTTTACAAAAAGGCAACTAGTATGGCCCGACTAGGATAGTAAATATGGACTGCGTTCTGTTACGTATTTTTGTAAATCTAAATACGGACTGCGTGCCGTTAAGTATTTTTGTACCTAGATTATTTATATTACGCCTAGTTACTAGTACTTACATGATTGGTGGTGAAGTCTAAGTCGGCGTTTCTAAGAAAACGAAGCCAAAAGATGCAATGGTGACCTTGAAGATTGGATGCTTCGAGTTTCAAGGGGTCATGCTAGTCTTCTATGCGTCTTTAATTATCTTTTATATATTTTGCTTATATATAATTGCGATATTAGATGCATGTTTAGGATTTCGAATGTTGAATGATTAATTTAGTTCACTTAAATAAACCATCATAGAAACCATAAGTCCCTATAATATTGAGTTAAAATTTGCCATTCCAAAATGACACTTACCGAATTATTGAGAATAGTAATGGGATATGCCAAAGCAAGGAATTACTACTATTAGAAGTCGGTTGGTTTATATTTGTTAATATTGTATATTTGTCATGTTTATCTTATTAGGAGTTTTAGGCAAGTTAGGTCTCTTGTATTGTGTATATATATTTGTCGTAATTATCAATGCAAGGCTAAGCCATTTTCTCCAATCTCTCTTGAGTTTATTATGGTATCAGAGCCAGGTTAAGTTTCTAGAGAATTGTTATCAATCCTGGTGTGTTCATTCGTTTTGTTTTTATTCCGCAATTTTCTGAGATTTTCAGGTAAACCTTTCCAAGGGAAGTAAGGTATACTAGGTATACGCGTTAGTTTTGGTTAAACTCAATGATATCGGTAAGGAGTCCTTAGATGTCGTGGCAACAAAGATAATCGTCAAGAAAGCATTAGATGCGACGATTTATGGAACCAAGAATAGCTTAGAGCTATTAGCAATTAGATTGCTTGCCTTAAAATATTATGTGTTAAGACAAGCCAAAGCATGCTTAAATCACTTATTGATATTTGGGGTCTTGGAATCGTTTTATTCTCGCCTAAAAGGGACAATTTTTAAATGTGTGGATAAAACGCGAAATAATATTGAAAATTTGCATGTATGCTTTAAATTTCAAACTTATTGGTTTTATGAATGGTTTTCATTGCAAATTCTTTCATTTGTAGCAAAATGTCTGCAACTAACACCAACAACAACTAATTTTTACTCCACTCACTTCTCGATAAGAAGAAATTGAGTGGGCCAAACTTCCTTGATTGGCAAAAGAATTTGCGAATAGTTCTCATGCAAGAGCTAAAGGAATACGTACTTGACGAGGAAATGCCCGACGCTCCTAGTGAGGAGGCTGCCCTGAACCGATGGCACGCTGCCACTCGGGATGTCAAATGCACCATGTTGGCCACAATGTCTCCAGATCTCTAAAAGACTTTCTTTGAGATGGAGACGACTTTTGAGATCATATCTGAATTTCAGAATATGTTTCAAGAGCAAGCTTGAATCGAGAGGTTCGAGATCCATAGGCAAATCCTTGAGTGCAAGCTCAAGAAAGGAGAGCCTGTCAGCCCTCATGTGCTCAAAATGATTGGATTATTCGAGAACATGGAGAGGCTTGATGCGGGATACTCGAACGAGATGGCAATTAACATCGTTCTCGACTCGCTGCATAAAGGTTATGATCAGTTCAAGATGAGCTATAACATGCACAGCATGAAGAAAACCCTTACGAAGCTTCACGGAATGTTGAAGCAAGCCAAGCAAACTCTCAAAGATGAGGGGAAGCATGAAATGCTTAAGGTCAAGAAGGGTAAGCCATTTAAGCGATCGGGCAAGAAGAAGGGATATAAGGGGAAAGGTAAGAAGACCTTTCTGCCTAAGCCAAAAGATACCAAGGGCGACAAGCAAAAGAAGGTAGCATCTTCTCAATCGGACACTGAATGCTTCTACTGCAAGAAGAAGGGACATAGGAAATGGGATTGCCTCAAGTTCAAGGAAGATAAGAAGAATGGAACAATTGCTTTTGGATCAGGTACATATGTTATATACCTGAACTTTACTAGCAATGCTTCATGGGTATTAGATACCGAATGTGGCTCACACCTTTGTTCCAATGCTAGGGGACTAAGCAAAAGTAGAAAGGTAGTGAGGGAGAAGTAGAACTGCGGGTAGGCAATGGAGCAAGGATCGCGGCCGTATCCGTAGGACACTCAGTTTCTCTTTGCCCTCGGGCTTTGTTTTAGAACTGGATGAATGTTATCACGTTCTAAACATTACCAAAAAAAGTCATTTCAATTTCGGCGTTGGACGCCAATGGTTTTGAATTTCGGATAAGGGAAAATAGTTGTTCGTTTTATCTTGATAATGTTTTATATGGTACAACATATTCAGAAAATGGTCTTCATCTTCTTTCATGACAAACAAGGTTATTGCTATTTTATTACATTCATGGACGACTATAGTAGATATGGCTATGTCTACCTACTGTCGCACAAGTCTGAATCCTTTGAAAAGTTCAAAGAATTTCTGAGTGAAGTGGAAAATCAGCTTGGTAAGAAAATCAAAGCCCTTTGATCGAATCGAGGTGGCGAGTATTTGAGCTACGAATTCGATGACCATATGAAAGAACATGGCATTCTCTCAGAATTGACACCTCCTGGAACTCCACAATGGAACGAAGTACCCGAGAGGAGAAATTGAACTCTGTTAGACATGGTTCGATCATGATGGGTCTTATTGATCTTCTTATCTCTTTTTGGGGACATGCACTTCAAACCGCGGCACTAACACTAAACCGCGCTCCGTCAATATCTTTTGAAAAGACTCCATATGAATTATGGACGAAGAAACCTTTGCGGGTGTCTTTTCTTAAGATTTGGGGTTGCAAAGCATATGTGAAGACATTTATGTCTGACAAGCTTGCACCAAAACTGAAAAATGTTTCTTTGTGGGGTATCTAAAAGAAACAAAGGGGTATTACTCCTAAAACCAATATGAGAACAAAGTATTTGTTGCTCGAGATGGTGTCTTTTTGGAAAACGAGCATATTTCCAAAATGACAAGTGGGAGGAAAATCGAACTTGTTGAAGCTCGAGTAAATGAGAAATAAAATGAATCTGGCAAAGCTAATAATCAAAGGGCTTTGGAAGCAGCTTTTGATAATAGTCAAAGTCAAACCAACAATTTTCAAAGTCAAATCGACAATGATATGCTCAATCTATTACCCTGTGTAGGTTGCAAAGGCCAAGATCTCAACCGGACAGATACCTCGGTGTCGTCTTAACCGAGAGTCAAGACATCATAGTTCTGGATGAAGATGAGCCAGCGACATAGAAACAAGCTATGACGAGCCCCGACTCTGCTAAATGGCTAGAAGCCATGAAATCCGAGATGGACTCCATGTTTGAAAATCAAGTCTGGGACTTGGTTGATTTGCCCGAAGGATATACACCTATCAGTTGCAAATGGATTTTTAAGTTGATAACCGACGAAGATGAAATTTATATGTATACAAAGCTAGACTGGTGGCAAAAGGTTACAGGCAAATTCACGACGTTGAATATGATGAAACCTTTTTGCTAGTCGTCATGCTTAAGTCCGTCTGGATTATCCTAGCAATTGTTGCATATTTTTATTATGAAATATGGAAAATGGACGTCAAAACCGCCTTTCTTAATGGTATTTTGGAAGAAACTGTGTACATGACACAACCCGAAGGTTTTGTAGATCCAACTATTGCTGGGAAGGTATGCAATCTTAAGAAATCCATTTATGTTAGCAGGAGTTGGAATTTGCGATTCGATGAAGCCATCATTAAGTTTGGTTTTATCAAAAATCTAGATGAGTCATGTGTTTACAAAAAGGTCAGTTGGAGTGACATCGCATTTCCTTATCTTGTCGAGACATATTGCTCATTGGAAACAGCATTCCAATGCTGGAGTCTGTAAAGACTTGGCTTGGAATGTGTTTTTCAACGAAGGACTTGAGAGAGGCACAATACATTTTAGGCATCAAGATCTATATGGATAGATCTAAGAGGATGATTGGATTGTGCCAAAGTACTTATATTGATAAGGTACTAGCATAATTCAATATGGTGGAAGCCAAGAGAGGCCACCTACCCATGTCTCATTGAATAACTCTCAGCAAGAAACAGTGTCCAAAGACACTTGATGAACGAGAGAGAATGAATCAAATTCCATATGCTTCGCTTATTGGATCGATCATGTACGCCATGATATGTACAAGGCCGGATGTATCGTACGCCTTGAGTGCTATGAGCCGATACCAATCAGACCCAGGAGAGGCTCATTGGACCAGACCAATAATATCCTAAAGTACCTGAAAAGGAACAAGGATAAATTTCTGGTCTATGGTGGAAGTAAGGACTTGGTTGTTGAAGGTTATACCGACGTAATCTTCTAGACTGACAAAGACGACTTCAAGTCGTAATTAGGATACGTGTTCTATCTAAATGGAGGGGTGTTCAGTTGAAAGAGTGCTAAGCAAAGCACGAGTTCAGATTCTACAACTGAAGCCGAATACTTGGCAGCTTCAGAAGCAACTGAGGAGGGTGTTTATGTTCGTAAGTTTATTGGTGAACTTGGTGTTGTTCCCTCAAACAAGGGACCAATAGACCTCTATTGTGATAAAAATGGGGCTATTGCCCAAGCTAGGGAGCCAAGGGAACATCAGAAGGTCAAACATGTCATGAGGCGATTTCACATGATAAGGGAATGCAAGACCGAAGATGAAATCAGAATTTGCAAGATTGGAACGAACGGCAATGTAGCCGATCCACTCTAATTCCCATTGCCTCAATTGAAACACAAAAAGAACATTGAGGCAATGGGAATTAGGCATGTCGGAGATTGGCTTTAATTTACTTGTTTTTGTGTTTTAATTTATTTTTGGAGATCTTAATGTAAAACACTAAGTTAACCATTCAAATATGGAGTAATTTTAATTTTTCGCTAATTATTATTCCATTTCTATTTAATTGTGGTTTAGAATTAAATAATGAGTCCATTCGATTTGAAAACATTGAAGGGGTATCAAGACAATGTCTTGGATAAAGAAACACCTATCAAGTAAACATTGAATATCATATCGAAACTATCCCTATTCGAGGTCATTTGAAAGTTGGACAATTAATGACCGCGCGAGATTAGTGTGTAGTATGATTTATAGCATCGTTTCTTGTGTTACAAGGACAAGAATGTCATAAATTATTTGCACAGTTATTAGTTTGGAACTATGCCAGATCAACTTATGAAAATACTTTAAGAGATTTAACAATCGTCATAAGTATATTACTCATTATGGCTATCGGAACCTCTTTCCTCAACTATGAGTATTGTAAGTTCTCTTGTTTGAGTACTAGTCCATTTTGATGTTGTCAAATGTCTGCCATACATGGGAATTATAAAGGCAACACTCCAGTGGCTAGGGCCTCTTCGTAAGGGAAGCTAACAATGCAAGACTAAGAATATCCCCCTATTAATAGTAAGGAACATGTCTTTTTTGTTTATAACCCCTCACGAAGAGCGAGACTGTGAAAATGCATGGCCATGCTTAGATGGACTTTAGAAATCATCTGCTCTTGACAGTCAAACTCGGAAATCGAGAAACACTTCTGGACGTAGTAAGGATGACGATGAATTTTACCTTATAGTTCATGAAGAGGAATTAAGTTACATAGGAAAAAGGCAATACACATACAACACACTTGTCTGGAAGGACAAGTGGGAGATTGAAAGGAATGGTGACCTTCGGACAAGTGTATTATTTTGATAGATGGTTCAGAATTAATTAGGAAAGCTAATTATTCAGTGAAGTCAAGTGATCGGAATGCTTAGCTGGAGGCTGCTTTCGATCAATAATATTAATGTATAATTAATATTACAGCTTGCTCTTGACTGAACCCTTCGGGTCAAACCCAATCGTGTAACCCAACAAAGGCGACGAATTAATTCGAAGGATTAAATAAGTCGATAGAGATTTTAAGAACTCAGACGTCGGATTTCGAGCTTAGAGTGTCGAAGCCTAGCGTCGAATGTCGAGACATTCGAGCAATTAACGAGACAAAAAATTAGTCAAACAACAAGTCAACTCTTAGTCGTAGCCTCGCATTGGCATAGCTCCGCAAGGGCTAGGCTGCCTACAATTTATTTAAAAAAAGAGAAATTGCTGAATTTGTTATTTTACAACCTAGAAACTTCGAACTTCATACTCAGCAAATTCACGACCTTGAAACCGAAAATTAAAAAATCAGAAACTTCAAACCTGCATCAATTAAAAGAATAAAATCAGATAAATTCAACAAAAATCAAACAAATAAACCCACAAAATTGAACAAAAATCGAACAAATAAACCCCAAAAAATCAAAAATCAATAGAACAAATAAACCCAAAAAATCGAACAAAAATCGATAAAAAACCCCTTAAAAACGAACGATTAACCCAGATAAATTCAACAAAAAAAATGAAAAATAAATAGAACAAATAAACCCCAAAAAAATCAAAAATAAATCGAACAAATAACCCCAAAAAATCAAACAAAAATCGACCAAGGCAGATAAATTCAACCTAGATAAATTCAACCAAAAAAAACAAAATATAAACAGAACAAATAAAACCAAAAAAATCAAAAGCCAATCGAACAATTAAACCCAAAAAATCGAACACAAATCGATCAATTAAACCCCATTAAAAACGAACGATTAAACCAGGTAAATTCAACCAAAAAAACAAAAAATAAGTAGAACAAATAAACCCCCAAAAAATCGATAATAAATCGAACAAATAAACCCAAAAAATCGAACAAAAATCGATCAAATAAACCCCTTAAAAATGAACGATTTCGCACAAATACACCCACACAGATTCAACCCACAAAACCCAGAAATCGTGAAAAACCCAGCCAAAATCGTGAAAAACCCAAAACCCAGAAACCCTAACCTGAAATTTCTGATTTTAGGCGGCGACGATGTTTGTTGTGGTTGACGGCAGGGGCTTGGTTGTTGTGTTGGCTGTTGTGCTTGGTTGGAGAGAGAAGAACTTAGATGATAGATGAGAGATGAGAGATAAGGAATTGAAGGGAGAGGCTTGCATTCTGCGTTTTATTTCAAAGAGCTAAGAGAGAGAGAATGAAAAATGAATTGAAGAAGAAATGAAGGAGTTAAAACCCAGAAACTCGGCTTTTTATTGTTTTAAATGGTACCGGTTCGAACCGGAGCTAATTGCAATAATTGCCACCGGTTCGCTCTAAACCGGTGACAACTCCATTCCCTTCTTTTGTTTTTATTTTTGTTTGTTTTTTTAAAATGGTTGGCACCGGTTTGAACCGGTGCTAATTAAAGAATTTGGCACCGGTTTAGGTTGGAACCGGTGCCAACTCTGAAATTTCAAATCTCGCCCATTTATTTTGGCACCGGTTTTCAAGAACCGGTGCTAAAGGGGAGGTTCCTATTTAAAATTTTCTACTAGTGAAAGAACCTAATTTCACTGTATTTTAAGTAAACTGAGGATCATAGTTCAACAAGAAGAATTCAAGATGTCAAATCTACCATATTATATGATGCTACAAACCTAGCGACTTGCAGTTTTTTCCATCTTAAAGCATCATTATCTATTTTTGGGCATCTGCATTTTAGTCCAATAAAGGGAACACATTGTCCTACAAGAGTAAAATATATGTTTTGACCTATCACAAATACTCAACTCTTTCTCCACTAATCAAACCAAAATTTTACTACAAGTTTTATTAAAATAAATTCTGCAATACAAGTTCGACTTTAGCGCCTAAAGTGACATACTTTTGGGGACATACAAATTCATTATAGTTCAGAATCAAATGCTACAACCAATCATAATTTTCGAAGACATTATGGTGTAATGGTGTATGCTGTGGCCACATATAAGTCAGTCAAAAATAAATTAAGGAATACTATAATACTTTTAGAAAAAGGAGCCTAATATGTACTTGCTAGACGTGTGAATGCCATATGATCTGAAGGGATAGTTGGAAACTTGGCAATCACCTTAAGCTACATTCACCGGATAAGGTTTGACTTATAATGAAACCAATATGTTGCACTGAAGTCATGAAGATTTGGCTCCAACGACAACAACCAGACTGTCCACATGAACGGTACACAAACCTCTAGTGATTTTCACATAGTAATTAACAGCACATACACTATTATGAGACATTGCTACAAGCGCATATGTAGCTAGCCAGAAAAAAAACCTAGAGTAACATCAAAAGATCAACATATATCCTCCTATCTTTATTAACATCAAAAGATCAAAATATCTCCTCCTATCTTTCAATAACATCAATATATAATCGTCAATCAAGTGTCACGACGAAAAACGTTATTGGATATCAGACGTGTGAGGAAACTAAAACTAATCAATGTATCCGCAATAACAACAATATTGCTAGAAATTGAAGATCTAAATCCTATAACAATTTATTTTTTATAGAAAAAATGTTCTACAACTAAGAATAGTTCTGTTTGCAACAATCACTAGAAAATAGAGCTACATCTACTCAAACAAACACAATTATTGATTGCTCACCTCTATCGTAGCATGAATCGCAAATTACTCCAGCAAAATAACAACGACGAAAATCACAGCAGTCACACACTAACACACACAGTACACAAGAAATCTTCAATAATCAAATCAAACAAAAAAAATCGAAGAAAAAGGGGGGAATTGACGATAAACCCTAGAAAAAGAAGGCCCTGCCGCCGTGACAAGGAGGTCGTTGTGGTGGAGGTAGAGTCGTGCGAGCTTCAATGACAAACCCTAGATTACCACAACCCTAAAATTACTAAATTGAAAAGCAAATCAACGACAAACCCTAGATTGCGAATGAATTCGAGGGATTAAGTAGACCACAATAAAAATCTTACCTCGAAGCTGCTTCAATGGAGGTGAGAAAGCTCATAATAGGCTTCAATGGAGAATATAGAGCACGGCGAGTTCAATGGAGACCAGAGATATGGAGAGAGAAGGAGGTGCTGCTTCAATGGAGTGAGAAAGCTCGTAAATCACTTCAATGGAGAGAGAAGGAGGTGCTGCTTCAATGGAGTGGAAATTAAGGATGGTGGAAGAGAAGGCGAAAACGAGAGGGAAACAGGAGATGGAAAGTATGGGGAAAGAAAGAAAGAAGAACAAAGAAAGAAAGAAATGCACGCAACCCGGTTTTTTTTTTTTTTTTTTTTAATTTCGCACCGATTTGAACCGGTGCTAAAACACTATTTTGCACCGGGTTGGTTTGAACCGGTGTGAAATCCCTTTCTCCCTTTTTTTTCCCTTGTTTATAATTCGCACCGGTTTGAACCAGTGCGAAAAAGATGATTTCGCACGAAAAAGATGATTTCGCACCGGTTTAATAGGAACCGGTGCGAAAAGTCATTTTTCCAATCCCGCCCATTTTTTTTACCACCGGTTTTCAAGAACTGGTGCGAAAAGTGCGGTGCCTAATTCATTTTTTCTACTACTGTATGATTCGTAGTATCATGTTGAAAGGAATGGTGTCCTTCCAACAAGAGTATTATTCTGATAGAGGGTTCAAAATTATTACAAAGCTAATTCTTCAGTAAGGTCAAGTGATCGGAATACCTAGGTGGAGGCCGCTTCCGATCAGTAATATTAAGGTATAATTTATATTACAGCTTAATCTTAACTGAACCCTTCGGGTCGAACCCAATCGAACAGCCGATCCGAGATAACGAATTAATCTGAAGGATTTAATGAGTCGTCGGAATTTTACGAACACAAACGTCAGATATCAAGCCTAGGGCGTCGAGGCCGAGTGTCGCAAAATCAGAAGCAACAATTATGAGCATAGCCGTAGCACCACATTGGTCTAGCCACGTGGATGCTAGGCTAGCTTGAGCTAGAATGCACCTAGCATGGATAGGCGCAAGCCTAGACACACTAGGTGTGCTAGGCGCACCATTGCTAGCACTAAGTACTAGCATGCGTGTGTGCCTAGCATGGCAACACCATCTCTAGCACCGAGTGCTTGCATACGTGCATGCCTTGCATAGCAACACCATGCGTGCTGGCTTACGTCCGTGCCTTTGCATGCCAAGCAGCACGTTGTGCTTTGCAACGCATCTGTGCATGGCCTAGGCGCCAGCACAATGCTAGCCAATGCCCAGCAGCCTCGCAATGCAGCAGCGAGCCTTCGCATAGCTGTGTGCTTGCGTGCATGCCTTCATATGACAGCACCAAGCACAGCAAGCTAGCAAGCAGCGCCAGGCAGCAAGCAGCATCAGCGAAGGGCCTCGCCCAGCACAGCAGCATGCGTGGCTCGCTAGCAGCACGCATGTGCTGGCTGGGGGCTGTGCGTGATGCCAGCTGGTGTGTGCTGGCGAGCTAGCTGGCAGCCAGCCTAGCTGCTTTGCTTGAGGCGGTTTGAGGAGAGTGGGGACCAAGGCTTAGAGCCATGCCTTGGGGAGCAAGGCAATGGTCCCCCCCAAGGGACATGGTCCTCACTTAACTCTCTCTACCCTTTTGCCACTTGTTGCATTGTGATTAAATTGATTAATCATTTAATTTAAAATTAAATAAATTATCAAAATTGCACATGATCCCACATTGATCATGAACAAGGGTTTCAAGTCCCTTTTCCTTATAAATACCAAGGCTTGGGTATTTGGGAAAGAAGACACTTGAGTGGAAAAGTAAAGGAAACTCCATTATTGAGTATACCTTGAAATTCGTAAAACTCCAAGTTTATATTTTGTCCGGGCCTTGACTAACCTTCGAGGCTTAGGACGACCGGGTCGGGTTCGAGGGTACGATCCCGTTGGAGGCCTCGCATTATCGAGGTTGAAGTAAGAGCTCGGTGTAAGAGTGATGCACGCGTCGAGGGTATAATTCTTATCCTTTCTCTTAATTATGTTTTGCTTGTATTAGTTGCATTAAATATGGGGGCGGGTCTCAAGGGGTTTCATTCCGAGTAGTGAGGGTCACTACGAAACCTTACAGCAGTATTAGAGCCATGCTCTTTTTAATTTTTTCAATTATTTATTAATTAAGGTGTTTTAAAGTAAGATTTAAATTCTGGTTTTGCTTTTCTAATTAGATTAGAAGCTCGTTTTAATTAATTTTAAAACTTGTATTTTTCTCAATTTGGCTGTCGAACCCAGATTTTTGCTCAAAAATAGTGATTTTTGGGTGGAATCGACATTCTGAAACAAATTCAACCCTCTTTGACATCTGTCCAGAAGCCAAATTCTGAACCGAAATCCAAGTTTTTGGGGGTTTTTCGTTTTTCAACGAAAATTTTAAATCTTTTTAAGCCTTGATTAATGCAAGCATTACAAGGATAGATTAAATGCATTATTGCATCCCTAATCTACTGCTATTTTAAATATCCTTAAGTATAATTATGGAGTTTTAATTAGTGCTTGAGTTGATATGCTTTTTGTCACACAAACTTGATTTTTCACATTTATGCAAATAAATTGCATTAATGTGTGAATGTTTGATGTGAATGTGATATTTTAAGTTTCTAAGTATGTTAAAGATCTAATCTTTAAAAGTTTAAATGATTGGAACTTTGACCCTAAATTCCATATTGAACAAAGTTTGGATTTTTTCATTTTTGGTTGATTAAAATCCATGAGGTTCAAATACTTGTGAGTAAAATTTTGATTAATCTTCATATTGGAAGATGTAATCTTGGTATTTTACACAAGTAAGAGTTGGAAAATTTTATCATTAGATGGTTAATTTATTTTCCAACTCCCATTTGTCAAATCCATTATTAATTTGCATATGGGCTAAATTAATTATGGACATAGCTCATTCAATTTTAAGCATAAAGGAAGACCTAAATTGTTTCAAAATAAAATTTTGGATGATTTAGGCTTGTGCACCATCAAATTGAATTTAATCAAGTTAGACTTATTTTATTTTCATTTTGCCCTAAATTAATTCTAAAATAAATTTGGAATTAGTTTTATGTCACACACAAATCAAGATTAAAATCCCGAGAAATTGCACGTAAATCGAGGCTAAACCCCAAGCGTCACTAAGGCCAGCCGGGCTGCCCAGCAGCCCGCATGTAGGCTGCCTATGGTGCACACAGGGGGTAAGCCATGGTGCTGCTGTGCGATGCTGTGTGGCGAGGGATTCTAGGGGCTGATGTGTGTGGGGCAGTGGCTGGGAGCTGGCTTGCGAGGGGATGTTGTTGGGCAGCATGGCAGCAAGCACCAGCCCAGCGCACCACTTGCTGGCTGGCGCCAGCATGCTAGGCAGGCTGCTGGTGCTAGCAGCATGGCTTGCTGCGCTAGGCGCTGCATGCTAGTACCACGCAACATAGCACAAGGCATGGGCTGCCTAACAGCAATGGTGCGCACCCACCAAGCAATTGTGTGGGCTATTTTGCTTAATTTTGAGTTATGTATTTTGCGAGATTTTGCCGATTTTGAAATATTTATGTAATCATTTTATTGTGCTTAAAACCCCAATTTTTTCGGTTTTTGCAAAATTTTGACAAATAATGGGTTAAGACAACTTAATTAATCGGATTGATTTAGTATGGATGCGGAATTTAGTGGGAGCTTAGTTAATTACGTGAGCAAAATTTTCATTTTAGAAATAATGGATTAAACAACTTTGACTAGTTTTAATTAGGTGCGTTAATCGGATTAACCACCTAAGTTAGTTACTAGTTTTGCGTGTTTAATTATGTATTTCGTAATATGCATGGGCCATTCACAAATAGTGAATGGATGAAAGAAAGATTGTTTTCAAAACAGGTTTTGAGAAAATGGCAACTAGTGGGACGTGACTAGGATAGAAAATACGGACTGCGTTCCGTTATGTATTTTTGTAAATTTAAATACGGTCTGCGAACCATTAAGTATTTTTGTACTTTAGATTTATCTTAGTCGTAGTAGCTAGTTATTTTATTTTGGCAAAGATGTCTCAAGACGGCGTTTCGATGAAGACGAGCCAAGATGAAGACCCTTGAAGATTTGAAGATTTCAAGGGGTCATGCTAGTTTCCAAATGCATCAATTTATGCTTTATATATATTATTGTTATATATGATTGTTAGATGCATGTCTAGGATTTCATATGTTGCGGCGATTAGTTAAGTTCACTTAAATCAACTAACATAGAAACCCTAGGTCCCTTAAAATATTGAGCTAAAATTTGTCGTTCCAAGAACAACACTTATCAGACTAATGCGCGTATGTGATCGGCTACGCCAAAGCGAGGCATCACTACTTCCCTAGGAACTTAAGGTATACTAGGTATACAGGTTGTCTTGGTTAAGCTCAACGATATCAGTAAGGAGTCCTTAGATGTCGTGGCAAAAGAGATAAAATGTCAAGAATGCATTAGATGCGACATTTTATCAAACCGAGAGTAGCTTGGAGCTATTAGCAATTGGATTGCTTACCTTAAGATATTTAATGTTAAGACAAGCCAAAGCATGCTTAACCATTTCTTGATCTTTGGGATCTCGGAATCATTTTATTCTCGCCTAAAAGGGACATTTATCAATGCGTGGATAAAATGCTCAATAAGATTTAAAATTTGCATGAACGCTTTTAAATTTCAAACTTATTAGTTTATGAATGATTTTTCATTTCAAATTCTTTCAATTGTAGAACAATGTCTGCAAGTAACTCAAACAACAACCATGTGTGCCCGGAACTCCCCGAAAAGTTGACTATCAAGCTTAACTTGACAAACCTTGAAGAATGGGAAGAGGAACTTAGGAAAACTCTCCGGAGTTGTTCCAAGAAGTATGTTCTAGATACTTCCCTCCCAACCCTCTGTGCCAAGAAAGACGTGAGTGAGGTAACTAATTGTGCATGGTCCAATGATTGCAAGTTAGTGTCACAACTCATGGCTAACTCCATCCCGGAAGAATGGAAAGAAAAACTTCCTTTCTCTTTTCCGGACTTATTCCTTGGAGGACTAAGGGATGTTGTCGGTGTGAGATTCTCTAAGAGTTTCAACGACAACAATGATGGACTCTTGTTTGAGGTGACTAGGTCATTTACAGACATGAATGTGAAGCCATTAGATCAAGGTTGTCTTGCTAAAGAAAGGTACCATCTTTAGTCTACAGTCTGCAACACCAAGCTGAGACCGGGTATGCCCCTTCGACCCCATTTGGCAAGAATGACTAGGCTCTTCAAGCACATGGAACTCCTCGAAATTCCATTAGAAGATGGAATGGCTGGTCATATTATGCTCACTTCACTCCACTCAGGATATGATGCACTAAGGGCATATATTTCTAAACGAAAGGAGACACATTCTTTAAAGAGTGTGGTGGAGCTACTTCACCAAGCCAATTCATTTGGGGCAACCAAAAGACCATAAAAGAGGAGGGATTTCAAGGTCAAGGAAAAGATGTGTTGCTTCTATTGTGGAGGGCAAGGCCACTACAAGAGAGAATGCAAGCTCTTTCGGGAAGAGGAGGAGAGGAATGGAGCATCTGCCTCAGGTATCTTCCTTCAACACTTGTGAATTAAGCTTATCATAGGTATTAGATACCAAAAAGGACTCACTTTATGTTGCCTTTTTAGGAACCAAGTGAGAAGCTTATCAAGTGTTAGTGCAAGGACAAGTAGACGACGAAGATGGTTTTTCGGTCGTGCTTGCATGCACTATTTTGTCTATGACAGTAATTAAACTAATCTTAGTTTTCATCATGCTTTTGAACATACTATGATCTATGGTGTTGGACACCTAGTTATTTTGAATGTAAGACTTTGACAATATTTGTTTCAAAATTGTCTTCCAAATATATGTTCAATGGAAATTGCATGTTTTACATATGATTAGACAAGAGTTGATACCGCTAACTAAGACATCTAAGAATTCCGACGATTTTAGTAGATATGGATAATCTGAATCTTTTGACAAATTCAAAGAATTTCAGAAAGAAGTTGAAAATCAACTTGGCAAGAAAATTAAAGCACTTCGATCGGATCGAGTTGGCGAATATTTGAGCCATGAATTCGACGATCACTTGAAAGAAAATGGTATTCTTTCAGAGTTGACACCTCCCGGAACTCCTCAATGGAACGGAGTGTCCGAACGGAGGAATCGAACCTTGTTAGACATGGTTCGATCAATGATGGGTCTTAGTGAACTTCCTATCTCTTTCTGGGAACATGCGCTACAAACCATGGCACTAACACTAAACCGAGCTCCGTCAAAAGCTGTTGAAAAGACTCCATATGAATTATGGACTAAGAAACCTCCTAGGTTGTCTTTTCTCAAGATTTGGGGATGCGAAGCATATGTCAAACGATTAATTTTGGACAAACTTCACCCCAAATCAAACAAGTGTTTCTTTGTGGGATATCCAAAAGAAACCAAAGGGTATTACTTCTACAATAAATCCGAGAACAAAGTGTTTGTTGCTCGTGATGGTGTCTTTTTGGAGAAGGAACACCTTTCCAAAATGACAAGTGGGACGAAAATCAAACTCGACGAAGTTCGAGAGGACGAGCAACAATGTCAACCTGATAAAACTGACAATCTAAGTGCTTTGGAAGCAGCTGAGAAGATTGGTCAGAATCAAACAGACAATGTAAATGCTCAACGCATTACCCTTTGTAGGTCGCAACGGCAAAGATCTCAACCAGACAGATACCTTGGTATTGTCTTAACTGATGATCAAGACATCCTAGTTATGGATGGAGATGAGCCAGCGACATACAAACAAGCTATGACGAGCCCCGACTCTGCTAAATGGCAAGAGGCCACGAAATCCAAGATAGACTCCATGTTTGAAAATCAAGTCTGGGACTTGGTGAATTTGCCCGAGGGTTACACACCCATTGGTAAAACCTTTTCACCGGTTACAGCAAGCTAGCAAGCAGCGCCAGGCAGCAAGCAGTATCAGCGAAGGGACTCGCCCAGCACAGCAGCATGCGTGGCTCCCTGGCAGCACGCATGTGCTGGCTGGGGGCTGTGCGTGATGCCAGCTAGTGCGTGCTGGCGAGCTAGCTGGCAGCCAGCCCAGCTGCTTTGCTTGAGGCGATTTGAGGAGAGTGGGGACCAAGGCTTAGAGCCATGCCTTGGGGAGCAAGGAAATGGTCCCCCCCCAAGGGACATGGTCCTCACCTAACTCTCTCTACCCTTTTGCCACTTGTTGCATTGTGATTAAATTGATTAATCATTTAATCTAGAATTAAATAAATCATTAAAATTGCACCTGATCCCACATTGATCATGAACAAGGGTTTCAAGTCCCTTTTCCCTATAAATACCAAGGCTTGGGTGTTTGGGAAAGAAGACACTTGAGTGGAAAAGTAAAGGAAACTCCATTATTGAGTATACCTTGAAATTCGTAAAACTCCAAGTTTATATTTTGTCCGGTCCTTGAATAACCTTCGAGGCTTAGGACGATCGAGTCGGGTTCGAGGGTACGATCCCGTTGGAGGCCTCGCATTATCGAGGTCGAAGTAAGAGCTCGGTGTAAGAGCGATGCACGCGTCGAGGGCATAATTCTTATCCGTTCTCTTAATTATGTTTTAATTATGTTTTGCTTGTATTAGTTGCATTAATTATGGGGGCGGGTCTTGGGGGGTTTCATTCCGCGTAGTGAGGGTCACTACGAAACCCTACACATGTTTAGGATATTTTTATGATTTTTAGTATCATGTTTAGGATAGCGCTTTGATCTAGTTATTAGTGACATGCTAGGATTTGTTATTAATCCGTTCCGTATTACTATTAACGATGTTTTGGTGATGTTCGTATGATTAATATTGTTGTATTAATCACATGTTGTTTGATTATTCATGATTTATTGCTATTGCTTGATCACGCCATTTCTTGCAGGTTCAAAGGGAATTTATTCTTGAAATCAAGCCTGATAAGATAATTAATAATTGAATTTAGGTTTAATATATATGACTTTAATTCAAGTGATCACCTATATTAGATTTGATTGTGCATTAATAATCAACCAATGTAGATTAAACAGGTTTAGGATTAACTTGATGTATGTATGTTGATCGGAAAGCGCACATGAATATCATAAGAATTGAGTAAAGGCCTATTTAGGGCGTATTCAATCTCTTTTAGGTTGGATTTGTACCGTCATCCCCGAACATCTAGTAATCGTTCCGGACCACTTTGGAGTTAGCGATCTCCATGATCATGAATGGGGTGTAACTTTGACACTAGTGAACGGTTTACAAGTTCCTAAAACTTGTTGGCAACTCTTTTTCTCTAGCTTCTTTTCCTTGGAACGCCGCCATGCCTAAAAGCATGAACCACAATAGGGTAAGAAGTTTAAAAATTCCCTACATCGGGTAAGGTAATACTTCGTAATATATTACTAACAATATCTGAAACTTTATCTCCAATATTATATATGCCAAAAACACTGATAGAAAATAACATGCATACTGTTGCATTTGTTGCTGAGTTGAGTAGATTTCCTTCTTCGAATAGGGCCTCATCAAGTCAACATTGCCTTTGTCCGTATAACATTCCCCACATGTTGAACCACTTCAGCAAGCTCCTCCTTCGAAGGTTCAGCTGATTCAAATAGATTCGTGTAATAATTTTTCACAATCTTCTCCATGGCTTTCTCATCTTCCTTCCAACTAGTATTACAGTAAAAAAGACACATTTTATTGTATTTCTTTTTCTTCTATGGAACACATTGTGATGAAAGTAGTTGGTGTTACGATCATTGTCTCTAACCTCCGCCACTCGGGAACGAATGTACCAATATGCCTATTGTTTGTCATACAAAACATCGAGCTTCCCTTCCAGCGCACTACATTCCTCAACATTTAACGAAGAGAGACTGCGTAGTGTTGTTGTGCATCATTCAATACTTTCTCCACATTATCGACGTGCTTTTCAAGGTTATCATATTTGTCTTTGCTCCACCCCACTAAACTGTGCATAACAGAAGCAATTCTTCCCATGACATCGGTGTGATGGCAACCATCCCAAACTTGTTAGACAAACTCCTCACACAAACCATTTAACAACTATGCCGTCTCAAACTTGAAAATTTTCTTCTCCTTCTTTTTCTACTTGTGGGTCCTCTCCAAATGAAATACGGTCGAACAATGTCCGATTTATATCTGACTAAATGCTCAACCATAGCGTGAGGAAAGGTAACGACCAAGATAGGGATGCAACAAACCTGTCTAGCCGTTCACGAATCTTAGTAGCACAATTCCTCCCCTTCTCCCAAGTCTCGTAGCTCGCAATCATTCAAAGCATCTAAAAAAGATTGCATATATATCCTTGTTCCTCCTAAACCCATCCCTTTCCTCATAAACTAATATCTCGTTGAAATTGCCCCCAAACACCGTAGGCCCCATGGTATTGGCACACAAATCCTTGATCAAAGACCATGTGAGATGCTTATTCACCGACTCTAGCCAACCATAGATACCAAAAAAGTGTCATTTAATACCCACTTCCTAGGTGATGTCCCCACAGATGTGGTTATAGGAATAAGAGACCAAAGAAAAGCACACCCATTCAACTTGTCACATGATACAAAGACCTCTTGACAGACCCCTACTATCAACCTTAAAAGAAATAAAAAAACCAACTCCTCCCTTCAAACCTTTAATAGCATTTTTACTAATTTTCATTTCCAGGAAAAAAATCAAGTTAGGAGCCATTTTATTATTCCATTTTCGGAGTTTTAGAATTGAGCGTGAGTTGCCCATCCCACGACAATGCCACCATAGAAGACTCAAAATTTCAGGCAGGGATGGGGCACCCTAACTTCCGCCAAACATTGTTAAAAAGATTTCTCCACAATCGTTTTTTTCAAAAGACCCGCCTCTTTTTGTTCATCCCTGCTCAGTCTCTCCAGACAAGTGTGCAATTAGTGTATAGCCCATTTCCTATGTCGCTTAATGTCTCTTCATGAACTATAAGGTAAGATTCTTCATCATCCTTATTGTGTCTAGAAGTGTTTCTCGATTTTCAAGTTTGACTGTCAATGAGCAGATGATTTCTAAAATCCATCTGAGCACGACCATGCATTTTCACAGTCTCGCTCTTCGAGAGGCCTCGTAAACAACAAAGACATATTCCCTATTGTTAATGATAGGGCGACATTCCCAGTCTTGTACTGTGAGCTTCCCTTACTAACAAGACCTAGTCGCCCGAGTGTTGCCGTTATAATCCCCATTTACGGCAGACGTTTGACAACATCAAAATGGACTAGTACTCAAACAAGAGAACTTACAATACTCATGGTCGAGGAAAAAGGTTCCGATAGCTAGAATGAGAAATATACTTATGAAGATTTTAAATCTCTTAAAGTATTCTCATAGGTCGATCCGGTATAGTTCTAAACCAATACCTGTGCGAATGATTTATGACAATCATGTCCTCGTAGCACAAGAAAGGGTGCTATAAATCATACTACACACTAATCTCAAGTGGTCATTAATCTTCCATCATTTAAATGACATTGATTAGGGATAATTTTCTATTGAAATATTCAATGTTCACTTACCAGGTGTTTCTTTATCCAAGACATGGTCTTGATACCCTGTTTTGAATATTCTTTAAAATTGAATGGACTCATTATTTAATTCTAAACCACAATTAAATAGTTTGTGGAATTTTATTAGTAAATTTTATTCCACCATGAAACTTTTCAACGTTTCATCTTATGAATAATTGTTTTCCCCAAATGTTTCAAGAGTAACACTCTTCACAAAACATTTATAGAAATCACAACCATATTTAATATGCTTGATTTCTTTCATGCAATTCTGGTGAATGTTGTCGTTCACTTATTGCATAGGTTTAGTTATTATTACTTTGCAAATCTTAGCATCTTCATTATCAAACAATTTCATCATAAGATGATAAAATTTTGAGAGTGTTATGGAACATATGTGATTTAGGATTTATTGTCCAAGTGATGGCTCCCACTCATTTTCATGATTTGAGATCCTTCAACTTGACATCCTACAATCATCAACATTCGACAACGAACTTTCCATTGAACACTTTCTTTTTATTGCCTTCCAGGAAACAATATTCTTAACATATATTTCAGTAGCCTTTCTAATGGTGCTTTGCTCGGATTTCATTCCAAACGGCTCACAATGATTTGGGAGACCCTAATCACTTGTGATTATGTAAATTTACCTTAAATTTCCGCACATTATACATGGATGCGCGTCCATGTTACCATTCTCAAGCCACGACGCATTCTAGCTCGTGCTTATAAATGGATTCCTTATTAAGGATCTAATCCTTGTTGAGGATGTGCTTGCAACATCAATTCCCAAATTACAATTGTTTTCATACGTCAAGAACTCATCCCTTCTACTTATCCAAGTACTTTGGATGTTCTTGATCATAATTTGACGATCCATTACATAGATTTAAATTGATTGGTATTTGATACTTCTCATGCTCTAAGAATGTAAGTTGAGTGACGACTCCATATCATAGCACACATGATGGTTTCAATTGCATAATTATTCCCAATTTATTTCATTCATGTGACCTTTTAGCTCATCCAGTTTCAGCGAGTCTTGCTAAACTGTTTGCTATATAATACGGCTGAAAGTCTCTCCTAAAGTCTTTCTTGTTTGACTTAGTATTTGCCCAGCTTATACTTAGTTCAAACATTTACTTAGTTTTATACATATGGGTCGAAAGCCTTTCCAAGTCCTTTATGTTTAACACAGTAAATTCCTCTACTCGTTTAAACATTTCATTAAGTCTATCATATAGATCTTAATTCCCACTATGTACTAAGTATCGCCTTTTTCTTGGTCCATTGTCGAAAATCCTTTCAAATCTAACCATTTAGCATTTGACACTCATTTCGCAATAGAGTTCGTAAACTTCTTGTTGGACCATTTAAGATTGACTCTTTCTCCCACTATACTTCTTGTTCATAAGAATTTTTTATGATTCTCTATAAGCCACACCTTTTATTAACTTTATGAGAATACATGTTCTAATTCCTACATACAACGCTTCAATTAATCCCACAATGGATTTCTTGAGCTTGCTTTGATTTCAAATCTAGCATTATTTAGAATTACAAAACCCTTAGACTATTTCCATAGTCTCTTCTAAAACCAATTTTAGGAAGGCAGTTTTGTTATCTATTTTTCCATATTTCATATGCGCAATTTTGCTAAAACAATCACGAAAATATTTAAGCGTTCCGATTGGTGAATAGGTTTCTATTAAAATCAACGCCGTGAATTAATAATATCCTTTTTAACCAATTTAGCTATGTATGCTTATGCATTTCCACATTTGTCAGTTTTCTCCTTGAAAACTTATTTGGAATTGATGGGTCTTTCACCCTTCATGCAAATAAATCAATTTCCAAACATGATTTACAAACATGGAGTCTATTTCGGATTTTATGGCCTCTAACCATTATTGGAAATTTGGATTTGTCGTAGCTAATTTACAAGACACTATTCCTTCACCATCCAATGGTAAATAGTATGCTTGTAAATCTTAGGTTTATTTCTAACTTAATAGAAACTTGTAGGATTCAATCCGGCCTTTGGTGAATTCTACACCTATACGGGGTAATTGCATCATACACTGAGTTTCAAGGTGCTTTTAAAGCCCTTTGATTATATTGATCTTACTCCACCACTTCTAAAGTTTTGTGAGTATTGAATTCTCATTTAAGGCACTTGTAAAGTCCTTTGAGTATTCTTGATAAATCATTCTCATGATTCCCTTCTAAAGTCTTCGGAGATTCTCAGTTCTAGTTTGTTGCTAATCTCGATGGTCATCGAGTTCATTTTCCTCCCACTTGTCGTTTTGGAAATGTGTTACTTTCCAGAAAGATACCACTTAGAGCAACAAATACTATGTTTTCAATTAGGTTGTGGAAGTTATGCCCATAGTCTCACTTGAATACTTACAAAGAGACATGTATATTATCTTTGGGTAAAAGTTCATTGTGAATCAAACAGTTAGCTCCTTCTCGAGCTACCTTAGCCCTTATTGAGCTACTTAGATCCACTAAGCCAAAGAACTCGCACTGAGACAATGTACTCCCACTGAGATAAGAGCCCTAGACATATACTTGAAAAGACGCTAGAAACTATTTCTGTCCATAACTGAATATGGTGTCCTTTTATAGCTTTGACAATTTTTTTGTTTAGTATAACACTAGTCATTTGTGCAAATCTTTAAGAACTTTATAGGAAGAGATGTGATCCATCATCATTCGAGTCATTTCCAAATGGCATCGAGGTCTCCGTCAAGACATACTATATCCTTTGTGGAGCTCATTATGAAATTTCAATTTCATAAGTTTGATATGATCACTCTTGGCCCAAGCAAACATCGCTCAATCTAATCTAGACGTTTTGATATCTTGCCAAGTCAATTCTATACTTCACTGAACATTTGAGCTACTCAAGTTCTAGTTTGTTCACATTTGATGAATGTAGTCACATTCTTTCAAATTCTTATGAGACGTTAAAGTAATGGAATCCTCTTTAGCTTTTGTAGTCAATTGTCTATGCCAAGCACAATAGCTCCTTTCTTTGTCGATTTCAACAAGTAAGACTTGCTTGTCTTATAACGATTCCAATTCGATCAACTATCAAGAGTCTATCTAATAGAGCCTTGAGTATGTTCTTGTTGATGTGACATTGCTAAAGATGTTTGGAACACAAATCATGTCCATGGCTTGAACCTTGTGAGTTTTCATCTTAGGGAAATGTTTGTTTATAATCTAGCATTTTTTACTCATGGCTTTATACAACCATGCCATTCAAATAAAACCCGCAACTATTGCTCTTTTACTTTGAATGTGACTCTTTCCGTGTGTAAACGGATCGTTTGCTGATTATGGAACATAATAACCATTATTCGTTCCAGCCTTAGTTTAAAAGGACTTTAAACAAACCAAATGACCTTACAACTTATGTAGCACTACTTGCTTCATTCATAGCTTGTAAGTTAATAACTTAGCTTGACTTCAATAGTTTGAGGTCAATATCAAAGTGGAACACCCAAGCAGTATCCAATACTTGTGAAGATAACAAATTTCTAAGTTGCCATAATAACATGAAATCATGGGTAGAAAAGGAATCTTATTCCTTCCCTTTGTTTGTTGTTTCCTATATTTCTTATTATCCACCATCTCATAACTTTAAGAACTATTTCTGTAAGTGCCTTGACTTTTACACTTTGTTAGGCATAATTAAGCATCTAATGCCTCGTGAAACAAAGTTCCATCTTTTCCTTTAATTCGTACTTGAATTAATACATTAATGAGTCCTACTCATTTGAGTATGAAGCGAAAAGATATGTTGGTTGTGAACTATTGAAAATTTGAGTTTTTCAACTTAATATTTCATGTTCATCAAAACTACCCAATATTTTGAATACATGATATCCAACCGTCATAAAAGTCAGTTATGAGATGTTGTATTTTAGAAATGCCTTTCCATTCTTTGAGAACCATTCTAAAAAGATTTCCTTTACCAATCATTGAAAAAAAATATAATTTGATTTAGAATTCTACAAATATAAGTGCAAAGTATAACCATTTAACAAGTTCATAACATAATAAGTTTGAAATTCAAAGCATACACGTAAACTTTCAATCTTATTAAGCGTCTTATCCACACATTAAAATTTGTCCCTTTTAGGCGAGAATAAAATGATTCCAAGATCCCAAATCAGAAAGTGAAGCATGCATTGGCTTATCTTAACACTTAATATTTTAGGGTAAGCAATCCAATTGCTCATAGCTCCAAGCTACTCTTGGTTCGATAAAACGTCACATCTAATGCTTCCTTGACATTTTATCTCCATTGCCACGACATCCAAGGACTCCTTACTGATATCGTTGAGCTTAACCAAGACTACTTGTATACCTAGTATACCTTACGTTCCTAGGGAAGCGGTGATGCCTCGCTTTGGTGTAGCCCATCACCACACACATTAGTTCGGTAAGTGTCGTTCTTGGAATGGCAAATTTGGCTCAATATTATAGGGACCTAGGGTTTCTATGTTGGTTGATTTAAGTGAACTTAATTAATCATCGCAACATTTGAAATCTTAAATATGCATCTGTCATACTATTCAATCATATATAAACACAATTATATATATAGAACAAAAGTAAAAGATGCATTTGACAACTAGCATCACTACTAGAAATAGGCTTATTTCCGAGGGAATGCTTTGGACGGAATTTGATTCCCTCGTAAAATTCAAAATTTCCGAGGGAAATTGACTTTGTAGGAATAATCCGTCGGAAAAATGCCTTACCGACGGAATTTTTCCTCGAAAAATTTCCGACGGATTTTAGATCCCTCGGAATTTTTCGGTTACGACGGAATATTCCCTCGGAGAGCGTTCCGACGGAAATTATTCTCTCGGAAATCACACGTTCCGACGGAAAAATCCGTCGGAACCTGTGATTTCCGAGGGATTAATTTCGTCGGAAACTGAGGAAAATTAAAAAAAAAACACAACATTCTGAATCTGTACTGAACAGAGAAGAAAAAAAAACGAGAGGAAGAGAGAGAAGGCGATTCACAGGAAGAGGAAGAGGAAGAGAGAGAAAGGGAGAAGGAGAAAGAGGAAGAGAGAGAAAGGGGCACGCCAGACATAGGAAGAGAGAGGAACAGGAAGAGAGAGAAAGGGAGAAGGAGGAAGAGGAAGAGAGAGAAAGGGGCACGCCCCCTAGCCGCTTCCGCCGCCACCACACCCCCCTTCGCTGCTGCACCGCCGCCGGTAAGTGTCTTTCAATTTTTGTTTTTATTTTTTTTTTTTCCTGAAAACCCTAACCACCACCTTTCACCTAGGGTGTACGGGAGTTTTCACCTAGGGCATAACTCGCCGGCGGGTCTGCAACCACCACGCCCAGCCGCCGCCGCCAGCAGGTAGTTTCCGTTTGCTTTCTCTGTTTATTTTTTTTTTTTAAGTTAAGTACACATATGTTATTATTATTTTTTATACAAAATGCAAGCATAAACTTACAAGCTTAAATCATAAATGTAGTTTATGCTTTTGTTTAGTGTTAATTTTTTGTTTGAAATTTGAATATTTGTAGGTTTTGTGTATTGAATTGTTTATTTGGCAATTACAAACTCAGATCTACAGGTTAGACATTATTTTAATGCTAAACTTATAAATTTAGTTTATACTTGGCATGTTAAATCCTAATGGTGTGTAGATATATGGTAGTTTGTTATTATTTTTAGTTATTGTATTTACAATTTTTTACATTTATATTTCAATTTGTTGAAATATTTGAAATGAATGTGTTTGCGTTATAATATGTTAGATTAGTTTAGTTAATTTAAGTATAGTTTTTAATTACTTTATTATAATACGTTACTTTAGTTTGGTATAGTTTAGGGTAATATGTTAGTTTGGTATAATTCATTAAACATATTATGTATAAAGTTTTTTGTACTTAGCCAAAAAGTTGTAAATACAACTAGGTCTAGCGATCGAGCTATGTAATTAAAGCCATACGGCCAAACAATGCAATTTTGACAAAATTAATGAAGAAGTCAAACAATGTTATTGAAATTAATGAATTTTTATATGTTACGTCCGCCTACTTGATATTAAGAAGAAATGTTGCCCAAAATATCAACGAATGTTGCTAGCAATATAGCAACTCGGCCTCTAAATGGGGTAAGGCAGAAAAGCCGGGAGAAAATCCTAATAGGATATCCTCTAGCTAGGCAACTCGGCTGCAATGGTCATTTTGCAACCCAATCCATTCGGCCAAACAACTGGATGGAAGGACAAAAATATGTGGTCCAAAATTGTCTAAGGCATTTTAAGTCCAAGGGCAAGGGCATACCTAAGCTATTAAGCCATATAAATACTTAGAAATTATCAAGTTGAGATCAAATCTGAAATTTCATGAGTACATCTAAAAGATAGTATCAAAAGACGACTCGACATAGGTTAAACATAAAGCCAATTTAACGGCCGCATATGGAAATTCATTCCACATTTGCCTAGTATATGGGAAATAATTATTATGATTTGATTAACTTACTAGTCGTCATACCCTTCAAGGTATAAAATCTACTAAGTTAATCAAACCTCTTTAAGCATGGACTAGACACAATGCCGAATAAAAAGGCATACCCCTAGTATATGATCATTAGTACGCAAAAAAACGCATAATAAAGGCATGAAAACTGCACAAATATGCTAAGTATGAATGAAGAAAAAATGGAGAACTTGCATAAAACAAAGCCGCTCAAACAAGCGGCAAAATTGAAATTGTTACATTACAAAACCGCTCGAACTCGATGGCGAAAATGGATAAGTTTGGAAAAAAACAAAAACAAAAAAGCTTAAAAACAGCAGTAGAACAACAGGCACCGGGTTCCTAACTCAGCTGGCCCATCATCACCCTTCCCCTTGGCCGGCTCTTCCTAGGCTGGCTCTTCAACCTCCTCATCCTTATTGTCATCATTTTCATCATCGCTCTGAGGAGGAGAGGGGGTTTCGACGAACACAAGGGCGGCCTCCCCAATAGAAGCGACCTCCTCTTTGAGGGATGTGGTCCAACCGCTTAACAAAGCGTTCAAGGTAGTATGCCACCTCACCAACGTCAAACATCATGTTGAACACTTCCTCAAAACGGCTCTTCAGCCTTTGTTCGGACGCATGCTCAATTTGACCGCCTCCTTGGGGTCAATTGGCCTAGACGCTTTGAGCTGCTCAGTTATGTTCGTAATGAACTTGTTCAGACGCTCAACATCAAGTTTGAGGGAGTCTACTTCATTCAAAGCCGCCTGAAGAGCTTAATGGCCAAAGTCCAACTCAGTCTTTAGCTTCTTAGAGGCTTCAAAGCCCTATTTCCATTGAGAAGCATTAGCGACTACCTCATCCCTCTCTTTTTGAAAGGCCTCCCGAGCATGTCTCTTCTACATACGGGCATCTCCCATTTTAGTGATGTCCTTAGTCCGCTTGGCCGACTTCTCGGACAATGCATTGAGGGCGGCCTTGTGCCAGATCTCCTACATGGCCAATTTGCTAGTGTTCTCATCCTGGACATTCTTTATTATGTCCCAGGCCCCCTTGATCTTTTCCTGCTCCTTAGAGTGCCAGTCCAGGAAGGCGCTGAGTCTAAGGAAAAGCTGCATTCGGACAGAAACAAATTAGTAGAAGAAAAACATGAAAATAAACTAAGTACCAAAGCTCAAATAATGTATAGCTACCTCGGCACTACAGTTGAATATCAGACCAAGGAAGCCTTCATCTGGTGTCAGCTGGTGTGGTTCTCCTTTAGACTGCTTTGAGGCAGTCTACGGCGTGGTCTTGGCCACCTGAGGGGAAGACTTAGCTTTTGAAGCTACAGTCTTTTGAGCTTTGGACGCCTGGCCTTCTTTGGAAGCACGGGCCGGTTGCTTCCTCTTCGGTCTAGGAGTTGATGCCAGAAAATAGAGTAAAGTTGAGTAAGAAATTATGTCCGAGCAAAAGTGGAGAAGAAACCCTTCCTAACATACCACCTCGGAAAAAAAAAAAAAAAAAAACCGAGTTCATGTTACTTCCCTAGCCTACTCGTACTGCTATTAGCGAAACTTGTAACATTCCAGGCTGAAGTCAGACATGTCTGTTTCTCCTTTTTGCTCGGCGTCCAACTTCAAGAAAGCTTCGTCTGATAAGAAAACGAAAACCAAATGTTAGAATTTTTTTGAGTAAAAATATCATTCGAACACTCAGGTCACAAGGTTCCACCTTGGGGTTGGTTCTAGTATAAGCGGTTTCTCCCTTATGCTTGGCGTCCACTTCAAGAAAGCTTCGTCTAATAAGAAAACGAAAACCAAGTGTTAGAATATTTTTGAGTAAAAATATCATTCAAACACTCAGGTCACAAGTTTCCACCTTGGGGGTAGTTCAGGTATAGGCCGCAAGCCAACATAAACACTGGATCCCTAAGCTAGTCGGCAATGGGAATCTAGTTGGAAGGGACGAACACCAGCTTCCCATTTCTATTCACCTTCTTGACCCTAAAGTAGTCAAGTTGGAACTCATGGTCTGGGTGAACAGGCGGCTTGGTGGGTTTATGGTTTCCACGTCCGAGTTGAATGAGCTCGGCGCTAAAGCGATTCCTCCGCAAATTGAATTCATCGTTACTTATTCTGCTGCAGTAGAATCGGTGCTTCCAGTTTCGCCACTTGGGCGGCTTATGCAGGACCACTAGGTAGTCCTTCTAAGTGTTTAAAATAAGCCATATATCCATCTCTACGTCCAGCCACACCATGGAGTGCATCTCGCAGAATACTGGGACGTTCAGAGTGAAGCCTTGCCTGAGGCACTTCACCAAATAGCCAAAGATATTTACCGAGTAGTTTGGCACCTGCTGGAAAAGAGCAATGTTGTTTTCGTCCAGTAAGTCTTGGACAAATGGATGCAAAGGGAAGCGAAGTCCCACCTCCAAGGTAGCGCGATAAACGTTGAACCTCTTTCTTCTTTTGGCCTCGCATTCCCAAGCGACCACCGAATAGGAACGCTTCAGCGCTTGGATGTGGTAGCCTCTCCCAAGTTTAAGGAATTCCTTAAACTCCTTGAATTTTTGGTTCAAAAAACCTAAGGCCACGTTGCCGATAATACAGGCGTATGGGTCTTTGAAATTTATGGCGTTGGGCTCTTTGGCCACTTGATCAACGTCCGGATTCTCAGCCCCTTGTTCAGCAACTTGAGGTTCGGAGACCCTAGCCGAACAAAACTCGGAGGACAACACTATGTCCAAAGCAGCAGCCTCGGCCGAGCTCACTCCCTTGGAGTCTTGGCCAGCCTCAGCAAGAACGGTGCCTTCAGGCACCAAGGGACTTTTTCCCTTCTTTTTTCTTCTAGTTTCTGGGTCCACCTGAATTCCTAAAGGAGGACCCCCACGAGATAGTAGGTTAGCCGCAGCAGTAGTGTCCGCCTGAATGTCAGAAGATGGCCTATAGCTGGTATGTTGGGTTGTATGGTGTTGGGGATTTTTGTCGGACGACCTTCCTCGGCCAGACCGAGCGTCCGCCTGAACTGTAGGAGAAGGTCTTTCATAAGGTAGCAGCTCGAACGACAACAAGACCGAGCTGGTGTATTGCGGAAGGCGATGTTCCACATTTTGGTCGGACGCCTCAGTTTCTCTTCTCCTTGCCTGTCCAGTAGAAGGCTGGGAAGTTGGGTTTGTTTGAATGTTCTGGCCTGATGAGGAGGTCGTAACCTCCACTACGGAGTAGGCGCTCCCACTGAAGTCAACGTCCGTGGAGTCCACGTCCGTGTCATTAGGGTTCATAGGCACTAGTGGATTTACTGGAGTGCCGTTTGAATTCCTGACGGCGTTTAGGTCGTATGTTGTTCTCGTACGCGCCATGTTCGACTACAGGGACAGAGAAGAATAGGCAGGGGAGAGTTAGTATGCACTAGAAATGGACCCACTCCAAAGAGAAGAGGAGTCATCTCCGTCCACTCTAAAACCTTCAGACCTAGGTGAACGACCGACCACTTGAGGAGAAACGGACGAATCCAAGTGATGTGCCAGTTCGTGTTTGAAATAAAACAAGTATAAGAAGAAAGGAAATAGGTTAAAAAGGAAACAGGCGGTTACCTCTGTACGAGTTTAAAACCCTGAAGGATTTGAAGATCTTTGAAGTAATCAAGTTGCAACACCACCAGTTGACCGACAAACTCAAAGACTTGATCGGAAAACTCAAAAACCTAACTGGAAAATTCAAGTATACGGTAGAGCTCTTGAAGATTAAGGAAGAAAATCACTTTCTCTCTAAATGCTCTAACCTCTTTCCAAAAAGCACAAAATTCCAAAGTGATTTTATGGAGTCAAACAAGTCATATATATAGGCAAAATTTATAGGGGCAAAATCATAAAGTTACCTTTCCCGCCTCGAAGTTCAAACGACTCTTTTTGAAAAAATTTAACCTAGAACCCCAAACAGTTAAAAAACCGCTCCATCAATAAAGAGAGAGAAGGTGTACGGTTACCCAAACATCACGTCAAAATAAACGGCCAGGACAGCAAATTTGAACTGTTGATCTAGAAAATACGGAGGACAGGTGTCTCACCTAACATCAAGCAGCACCATTCATCCGTCTGATTCCAAGACCTCAATCCAAGATGAAATCAGGTAGACGGCCCAAGGCAATTAGCGCAAAGGAATGCTCCCAAATTATGGCGGACGATACAGTCCGCCCCACAACGAAATTACTCAAATAGCCCGATACTAAAACATACCTGGACGAATGAAAATCAGAGGAGGAGGCGGCCCGTGTGGTATGAGCCACCCCCCTCTGAGAGGCAAATGTTTAGGGTAAAAAATACCGCATTATGTGGTCCAATCCTATAGTGACACGTCGTCCAGCGAAAGGGCGATACGTGGTCCAGTGAAAGGGTGACACGTGTCCCAATAGAAAGATGACACGTGGCAAAACATAAGAGCACCTCAATGAGAGAAAGCCTCATTATATCAAGAGGCCCAATTCCCTAAAAAGTGCATGGAAACGGCGCCCCCTTTGGACACGTGTCCGACTTTGATTGCGTCGTCAATCAACGCCCACCATTTTAGGTCATCAAACCCTCGATGACACACATTCCCACCCCTATAAGTACCTCAATCATTTACGATGGGAGGGGTGAATTGAGACATATTATTTTTTGCATAGTGAATCGCTCTAATTTCTCTCTACTTTCTCTCTCTAAATATTTTTGTTTTTCGATCACTAACTTGATCATCGGAGGCAAATATTCCATCAAACGGAATATTCGTTGTTTTGCAGGTGTCTGCAGCCGTCCGATTATATTCACAACCTATATCCCGAGAGATTCTAAAAACCCCGAAACACCCTTCCCCGTAGAGTCTCATTAGAGTGGCATTCCCCCATCTAAACCACAATCCCTTTCTCCATGGCCCAACATGCCACAACAATAACAGAAGACTGGAAGCTTCTCATATTTTACATCAATTTTTCTGTAACTCCTTCTCTCAGTTTCAGCCGGACCTTCTTGACCAGGGGATTTATAGCGTCAATCATTGTTCTGATTCTCATAGATTTATTCACTCCAATTGTATCAGAGTTATCCACCCCAATAAAGATGCCCATTTTGTTACCAATCATTCTGGCATTAATTTCATTTGTTCGACCTCTAATTGGCAAAGCATAAATGCGAACCTAGAAAGGTATATAGTACAATTGCACATCAGATATACGGGTGTTACCTTCGACATCACTTAAAACAATAACATGGTGATCAAAGTGCCATGGTTGGGAATCCATCACGAAAGCTTTGTCTTTCCAATGATGAAATTGGAAGATAAATAGGTTCTTGCCGACACAATTTGCTTCCAGTCCATGTTTCGGCTTCCAGATTTTTTGCATAAGGGAAATCAATGTGTTTGCATTGATGTTACGATCAGTCCATACCTTACCCACCACTCCAAGTTCAATTTTCGCTACCTCTTCCTCCTCCTCCCCTTCGTCAATCCAATCTATCTCCTGATTATCCTCGATATATTCTGAATTGACCACTGTCTTTTCGTAGTACTCGCCATTGAAAGAAACTGGGAACTCGAGAAAAAACCTTCAAAAAGGATGAAGTCTAGGAAGTCTAGAGAGAAACCTTCCTAAGAGAAAACCTTAAAGGGAACTTTTTTTTTTGGTAATAGGCGAGTTTGATGAATAAATTAGATGAAACTCGTTGTTTTTCATATAATATTTTGTATGGTTCTCTTAATCCCTTAATCTCTATACTTTTTTAAACATTTTTTTTTCAATAAAAGGCCTATTGAAAAAAACAAAATTATTGTTTTATTTAAGTTAACAATAAAAGGCCTATCTAACTAGTTTATTTTATTTATGTAGCGATAGATTTTTCTTTTTTTAAAAGAAATTGCAAATCTTTTTTATCATCCACTAAAATACACCACTTTTCTATTTAGCGATTTTAAATCTCTTGAAAAAACTTTTCTTTAATACTAGTTTTGTGCTCGAGCGATGCCTGAATTGTTTATTGAATTTTAGGATAAATCTTTTAGCTCAAATGCCAAATCACAACACAATATATAAATATTACGTGAGGTAGTAATTTTTTTTATTTTTTTTTTATTTTTTTTATTTTTTTTATTTTTTTCATGTTGGTATGTGTTTTTTGATAAATATGTTGGTATTTTTGATACAATGTATCATACGACAATCCTATTAAATTGTAAATTTTTCATTTTTAGCCGATTACAATATAACATAAATGGATTTTTATTTTCCCCTAAAAATATAGAATTTTGTTTTATAATACTTTTAAAATGAATGTTATGAGGTGAATATAACAAAATTATGATATATTTATTGAAAGCATTAGCTATTTTATGCATATGAAATATTAGAAGTTTTGAAAATAAAAATCTAAACCAAATTTTTATTCTAAAAAATCAATCAGTATAGCACTGTATTAATGCATAATTGTCATCTATGTGGTGAGAAAGTTGGCAAAAAGTTGGAATGTCAAGTGTCACTATTTTATTACTTTCTCTGTATTTTATTATTTGCTGCATTTCTCTTGAATACGTATGACAATGCAAATCTTTGCTCACTAAAATCTTTAATTATCAATAAATATAAATTATAACAATTGAAAAATTAATAATCTACTCATTGATAGTACACTTCCAACAAATACCCACAAGGGTATATTTTTTCTTATGAATAAACAAGTATTAGTCAAAGTTGGTCAAATAAATAGTGCAAATAGAGCACGTAATAAGATTCGTAGGGAGAATCTGACTAATTATGTTGTTTATCCATAAACAAAGATAGTTTAAGCGATCAATAAGATTAGAACATTATCTTATAATTGTAAATACCTAATTGTGTTTCTTCAACAAACACTCCATGGTTGAAAGATATATTATCTCCTAATTTGGTTTGAAATTTTTGGTCCCTTAAATATTCTTGATTTGAAATCAGAAGAGATACATACAATTATAAAATTTAGGTTAATAATAGATATCTACTATATTTATTTCTTAAAAAATTGCTTTGAATCTTAGGCCTTATTCTCCTCACCATAATCTTTCTAAAATGAGATTATTTTTGTTGAAAATATATAATTATTTCTTAACTTAATTATTTTTAGCAACTAAAACTTATTTTTTATTAATTGAAATTAATTATACGGAATGTTATTTGAATAAGGTGAACAGAATAGGGTCTTATTACCATGCTTTATTTGACTAAGTATAAAGTAATTAATTAATAAAATATGGCCTTATACTTGTTTACTTTTTACAGGAAATTGCATGTAGTGCATGTTATTCTAAATAAATTTGATTGTTTTTTAGGTTTGTTTATAAAAAAAAAAAAAATAATAATAATAATAATAATAATAATAATAATAATAATAATAATAATAATAATAAAATAAAAATTCAATATGGAGTATTATAAAACTACACATTAAGATAAATTCAACAAAATTTCACATGATTTCTCAAGATTGTTGAACTAAAGTGGTGAATGATGCAAAAATTACTACATATAAGGGTAGTAGCGTGGAGCACCTACAAAGGAAACACACATAATAAGGAGTAGAAGACATAAAGGAGATGAAAATTCATGTGATGAAGAGAGAAAAAGAGAACACATCTAAAAACTAATTATAACAATTAAACATTATGCTGCACAAATGAAATTTGTTAGTGTTACACTGTTGGATGATTGCACATTCACCTTTTGCCACTTGCTAAGACCTCTCGTATTTCACTGGAAAGCTACAGAACATACTTTCAAGTATTCCTATGTCAAATTTCCTATAATCCACAAAACCAACCTAATTGCAAATAGATTGGCATAAACCAATAAGGATGTTTCAACATGCTCTTTCTTATTATATGTTACCTCCATGCTTCTGTAATTCAACTACTTTGTACTTCTATATGAATATCTCAAGTTATTCACCTTGTTTTTTCTCTTTATAAAAATAAATGATTAAATAAATATATAAACAGAAAAATAACCTCTTTTTCAGGCACCAGTCACCAACATATGGTGTTCTTCAGTAAAATATGCAGAATTTTCTTCTACGTACAACCTCCTCTTGTTACTGGTGCTGCACAAATGTTGCTTTTATGTTAATAACCCAAAAACACATCTCTGCAACCTTCTGAATCTTCTACCAAACCCAATTGAAAAACCTTTTTGTAACACAAATTTTTGTAATCGCGTATCGATCAAGGGCATAGTGCTAAATAGAGTGTTGTGCCCAGTTTAGGACTCCATTATAGCTCAAAATTCATGTTCATTATTGGTCACGAGGCTATAAATGTTGCTTGTAATGGCCACAGTACTTGAAAACACTGCTAACGGAATCATTACCCATGATATAAATCTATCTTTCCTTGTTGCAATGCCGTGGTTGTCTCTGCAAGAGTATATAATTCCGTTAAAAAGGGCAGGGAATGAATCGGAGTGGAAAACTTGGAAATAACAGACAACTTATATGATAACTCCACCACAAGATTACACATTTCCTTTTCACTCCAGGATACAAGCCATGCTGACTTAAGCATATAGAAGTCAAGTGAAGTGACAAATCAATTTCCACTGGCCTCAAGCAAAGAGAACAGGTACAAGTACGTATCAAACTGACAAACATGCCAAAGACTCAAAATCTTGGACTCGGACCTTGTCCAAGAACACTGGTACAATAACGTGGCATTTATGGAACATATTCCAGATACTAATGACAAACCCACGTCAACTCACCTTACAACCACATACACACAATTTTAATTGACTTGAATAAATGTTTTGGTTAAAAGTTAAAACCCCCATATTCAAGCACATCCACGACTTTTTTTGATTTTCCTTCTAAAAGTTTGTTTTCACTACAGTGGAGTTAGGGTGGGAATCCAAAAGGTATGCGAGGATTCCATACCCTTCAGAGTGTTGTGTCCAACAGGGGTTGAACTGCTGAGCTGTCTTAAGTAACATAGATGATAGATCAATAGTCAAGATTATTAAAATGTTACAACTAAAAGGAGCATTACTCACCTAAGGGCAATTGCAGCTGGTATGATGTATCCAACAGATATAGTAGCAGTAGCACCGGTAAACTGAAATGCATCCCATATACTAGGCACATAGTTGGCACCCAGAAATATAAAACCCATTAGGCATGCAGTCAATGAGTAGAATCTTTTATTATCATATCCTATGGGTATGGCATGTGGAAATAACAGCCCATCCACATTGAGACGAAGGGAGTAGAATACAATGGGGAACACAAGCATCAAGTGGACACCATAACTCACTCTAATCACATCATCTAACAGTGAGCTATATGGAATCCCGAGGTCTCCATCAAAATTAGCAAGCACATCGTCTAGTGTCTGTTCCCCAAACAAAAGAAAGCCAAAAAAGCTGGTGGCAACGTACACAGAGGAACACAACATGAGTGACGTTTTAACAATTGACTTCATTTGAGAAGGGTCTGTAAGTTCATTCTCAATGGGATGCACTGAAAAATAAGTAACAAACAACTCAGTTTGAGATCATAATTTGAAGAAGCACTAATATCAACAAAAAATAGCGTTCCAGCCAAATGAAATGAAAGACAATAACATAAATCTGAGACTTGGTAGGCTAAAATTTAGCAAGCATTATCTTCAGATGATTCAGCAAGAAAGGAAAGTACAAGCCAAAAGACACTTAAAAAAGTTTTTTTACGTAACATGGTCCTCATAAGGATTATTATTATAGAATGTTCTTGACAATGATCTACCCTGCATAATTACACCATGGTACGGCTAGCTTAGCAACCATTTTACCACAAGCCTTACAGCATAAATACAAAAAAATTGTTTAATTACAGTCTTATCACCACAATAACATAATAAAATAATATAATCAAATAACAGTAAGAGGCCAACAATAATAAATGATAAGGCAAAGAACATAGATACCTACAGTTATGTATCATAGGTAGAGAGAGATAAAAACAAATTACCATTGTGGTGGCAAATATATGCAGTCACTAAAACTGGAATTGTCGTAAAGAGCTTCCAGAATGAAGCTTGGTCCACTACTTTGGGAAACAATGGAGGCATTTTTATGGTCCCCTCCAACAACTTTACAATAGCTACTCCTGCTGTAATTGCAACGAACACAACAGCCAAACCCACAGACAAAGCTGATGTATACCTCAGTGAATCTAGAAAATCAGAAAGGAAAAAAAAGGAATTAGAAACACCCAACCAATTGCACAATAAAAATGTTACATGCACAACAAGTTCAGCGGTATCATTTTAGTGCAATCAGAGCAGCCGTACAAATCAGCATTGTAGTCAAAACAACGCCACAGCCAAAAAAAAAAAAAAAAAGGCAAAAATCAATTTGCTTCCAAAAAATTACAGGATAGACCAATTTACAAAATCTAAGTATTTAACTGTTTTTGAATATTAATTTTCAAAGTAACCTTTGTTCCTCTAACTAGTACATATCTCAATTTTCAAGACAATTTCTTGAATAACCACTCTAATCTGATGTTTAAATTTTCTTTTCAGAGAGCACCAAATTACCATTTCATCTTGGGTGGGATCAAGTATTACTAAAGTGGTCTAAAAACAAAAGGGAAGGGATAAGGTAGATTTTTAATAAAACAAAAGTAGAGGAAGTACAAAGAGTTATTTTACCTATCAAGAGTGCTGAAGAGAGAAGTAAAAGAGAGAAAATGTGGAGAACATACAGTAGTATTACAGAAGCATTTAGCACATATAAAAATTTCAAGCAAAAAAAAAAAAATCCATTTTTCTTAAAAAAAAAATAAAAAATAAAAAATAAAAAAAAAAAAAAAAATTCACTTTCAAAATCCATCTATATTTGAAAAGATTTAGCTTATTCATTACAGAAAGGGGGATCCCTCCAAACCCATGCATTGCTGCTACAACATTCTTATCAACTAATCACTATTCAAAAAAGAAACCAATATCCATCCTCAAATCTCTTTCCTAATATCAAATGTAAAAAGATAAAAACCATTAAATTTTTTTTATCATAAAACAGATAAAAGGACACGATTTCTGAGTTCTTTACTTATCTCAAGTCAATAACTGCACTTTACTAGTAATATTTGTCTTAACTTCACCAAGCTGAATTTTTCATGACATCACCAAAGAAAGATTTGTGTATTACATAAAATAGATTGTCCTATGTCCTATGCTCCGGTAGGAATCTCTTTAAGTGTTTGTTCACTTTAATACACTTAAGCATCAATTGTATATCACAATACAGATTCAACTGGTTACCAAAGAAAATGCTCCTCCTTTCTCACAAAAAAACTCTTTGCAACATGTCAAGTTCAAGCTTCTCCTAAGAATTTCAAGTACTCCCTCGGTTCCTAAATGTTCTTTCCATTTTGACTATTCACATTTGCCAATGTAAGACTTTGACCATATATATTGTTAGTTGTACATTAGTAAAAAGAATAAAACAATTGAATATTAACAAACTACTCATTAAGACGAATCAAATAAGACCCAACATGATTATGCTATGTTGTATATATTAAGAGTAATTTCGAAGATTATCTCATCTTACGAATAGTGTCAATATTCTAAGGGGAAGAGCTATAAGAAACAAAGGGAGTACTTCGTAATTTGTAAGTTTTAATGGCAATAGAGTGAGTGGGGAGATTCCATAGGACTGCCATAAGACCAGTGTTTGCTCTATAGTACCGAATGTTAGGCTTCGAAGAAGGAGCACATTAAAAAGATGGAAGTTACGGAAATGCGCATATTAAGTTGGATGTGCAGGAACGCTCTAAGAGAAAAATCAGAAATGAAGTTATTCGCAAGAAAGCGGGTGTCGTAGACTCGCAGGTATTGCAGACAAACTAAGGAAAAATCACTGCTTCACGCATGTAAGATAGAGACCCTAGGGTGCACTAGTACGAAGAGTGGAAAAGTGGATTATGGAGAGGTTAAACGAGGTACAGGGAGATCGAAAATGATTTGGTTGGAAGGAGTTAGGAAAGATATGAAACATATGGATTTGCATAAGAATGAGGTATTTGATCGTAAGGGATGGAGGAGGAAGATTTTTGTGGATGACTATAAGGAATAATTGCTTTTGGTTTTGCTACCCCACTTATGAGATCAAGGCTTTGATTGATTAATAGAGCGAGTGGATTTCTGATAACATGATTCTCATCTGGATCTCTTAAATTTCATGCTTCAATTCATCTCTTTAGCAAGTTTAGAACCTTAAGTTTCATAGTTAATTCCTCCAATTGGTCTAGCACTCTAGCCTATAACAATTTTTCTTCTCAACACTAATCTCATATGTCATTCAATTAAAGTATATTGAATCCACTTTTATGAAAAACTAGGAATTTAGAAAGGGAAAAAAAAAAAAAAAAAAAAAAAAAAAAAAAAAAAAGAGTATACCATGTACTTGCTCCATTTTTTACCTTGGAAATCTTAATGCCATAATGCAGTTTATACTTGCAATAGATTTGACTTTTACACTATTCATTTGCTTCACTTTGACTAGCATTGATGATTTATAGCTAAGAAAAAATATAGTCATGTGAAATCTTGTTAGATTTGTCTCGATTTATACTATTTTAATGTCAAATGTTTATAATAATGATATTAGCAATTGAAATAATGCATCAACAAAGAAAAGTGTTGCAAGTATATAAGAAACATTAATTGTATATTAGTAAAAAGAATGATTGATCTCTCGATCTTCATTCTTTGAAAAATATAGGGAATTGCTTGTATTCAATTTCCTTAACAACACTAGGTTTGTCTCCTTGGAAGAGATCAATATTAAACTGCTTCATCAACATGGCTAAAATCGTTCTTCTTGACAGTGACATTGAAATATTAGCATCTAGCTCATATAGAGAATGGCAACATTGTAATGACGTGGTTACATCTTAGATCACTAATACATTGACTAAGGACATTAGAAAGAGTATTTTCCAAAAATGAGTTGTGGGAGAGATTTGGCCAAAGCCAATGATGCACAACTTTACCGAAATTAAGAAAACCTCATTAAAGGGTTCAGATATCAACTGTGGCTATTTCACTTATATCAAGTAGTAGTAGTTAGAATATTTGGATGGTTCCTAGTGGCTCTTGCATTGCACTAGTGAAATTCAAAGAAAATAGCAAAACATGAACACTGTTACTGACTTTATTCACAATCTTTATGCCTCAAGTGCTAAATTTCAACACTCTGAAATGGGTACAAACACGACACTTCATCTTGATTTTTGTTTATTCAAGCTTAAGAAATTATGAAATCTCAGTCTCTTCTTTCAGTGTGGAATCTTCTACTACGGTGTTTTACAAACAACACAAATCCAGATTTGGTTCTGGTTGGAATTAAGGAATTAATAACAATTCTGGAAATTAAGAAAATAAATTTTAATTAAAAAATAGAGTTCTAATGTTTGCTGTAAGAATGCAAGCATTCTACTGAAAGAATATTTGAGCTGCATTCTAAATAGAAGTTTGCCAGAAACAAGAAGGCAGTTAGTGTGCAATCAATGCTCTAAAAAATCAGCCAGTGTCAGCATATTCAGAAAAGGCATCTGACACTCTGACTAGTGACTAGTAGTCTTGTACAGTTTTTGTTTTATTCTTGGGAGCAGTATCAGTTCACTCTTCTCAGTTAATATCTAATATCTCACATATCTCATTATGGTGATCAAACGCACAAGAGCAGGTAATTGGCATTGTTTAGTTTCACACAAGTGGATCATAGACAGTGGAATCTCTTATCATATTTCACCATATAGTTCATTTGATTGACAACCAACATAAACCTTATTAACCTAGTACAGCTACTATCCAGAACGGAACAAAAGCTTCTGTCCAGCAAGTTGTTAGTAATGAAATTTCCCCTGAACTTATTTTGAGTACTTCAAGTGTCACAATCCATCTTACCTCCTTTATGCCAGCAAAATAACCAAATAATTGCAATTAAATGTTGTTTGTACACCTCAATGCCTAATTCAGCCTATTCAGGTTCCTTCAAAATACATTCTTGTAGCTCTTGGTTGAGGACCTTATGGAAAAGACTGCGGATTATGAATCCTCAAACAGAGAAGCACTGAATATCTTAAGTTGTGGCCTAGATATGATTTTTTTTGTAGTAAACTGTTTATAGTTCAATAACAGTTTCATGGCTTTCATCTTCCTATTGACTGACTGAATCTGTTTCAGATACAAAGGTATACAAAACTTCACATTTCTTTTTTGATGTTATCAATTCCCTAAAGGAAGATTTCATCTAAATTCTTTCAGTTCCAGCTTCAATGAATATGCTAGTCTTCGAACTTGTTTATATTGATATATAGGGTCATTATCCTAATATTACATTTTTACTCATGATGGCTACACATATTTTCCTAACATATAAACTGATTTTTCTAGAGGCACTTAAATCTTAGCTGCCACATATTTGATTATAAATTCACCTAGTTCTATCTTGAGTTTTTGACCATAACCAAAAAAAAAAAAAAAAAAAGAAAAAAATTCAAATGAGGTCCTTCACAAACAATGTTCATCCGAAAATCTCTTCAGCATTTGGAAACTTTCAGCTTCCCATGAAATTTAAAAAAAAAGAAAACATAATATTGACCATAGGGTGGTAAGCCTATAGTTTCTTGGGCTATCCTGATGAAAGGGCCTAGATCGTTGAAACGTTCAGAATCTTGAAACTGCACCTTTTCCTTTTTTTTTTTTGGTTATCAATCCCCTAAAGTGGGTGTGGCAGGCATTGCAGACACAATAAGGTAAAATCGCTTGCGTTGGTTCGAGCATGTAAGACAGAGACCCGAGGATGCACCAATACAATGAGTGGAAGAGTTGGACCATGGAGGGGTTAAACGAGGGAGAAGGAGACCGAAAATGACTTGGTTGGAAGGAGTTAGGAAGGATATGAAGTATATGGATTTGCATGAGCACGAGACAGTTGATCGTAAGGGATGGAAGAGGAAGATTTTTGTGGATGACTATACGGAATAATCACTTTTGGTTCATAATACTAACCCCACTTATGGGATTAAGGTTTTGATTGATTGATTGATCGATCGATCCCCTAAAGGAAGATTTCACCTACATTGTTTCAGTTCCAGCTTCAATGAATATGCTAGTATCATTGAATTTGTTTATAACTTAATATTGATATGTAGGGTATGTATACTTATATTACATACTCATAATGGCTACACATATTTTCTCACCATAGTAACTGAGTTTTCTAGAGGCACTTAAATCTTAGCTGCCACACACTAGGTTATAATGTCACCAAGTTCTATCTGGTCCAAGCAAAAAAATTCAATAAAGTCCTTCACAAATAACATTAATCTAAATATCTAATCAGCAAATGCAAACTTTCAGTTGCTGTGTTTTCCAGCAACTGAGGAGAAGTTAATAGCATGGCACGAAAATACAGCTGCATAGTTTCTTTTGTAAGGGGAATTTTAATGGCCAAACCAAAGTTGACTGGTAGTTCAATATTGGGTGTTTCAAAAGCCAGAGATCTCAGTCGAATTAGATGTTTTAACCCTCACATTGAACCTTGCATCCCATATTTCACTCAAAAAAATCTTGTTATTTAGAGATAAAGTGAAAGATCCCTATGTATCCTCAATAGTGGCTCTAAGTCTAAGCCTCTAACAGTCTACTCTAACTTATCTAATAGTGTACAATTGTTATATAATCCTACAAGAACTTGCATATCGTGACAATAGCAACACAATCTGCAAACAATGCATCATTTAAATTTCCGACAATCATGACCAAAACTATATATATTTTTTTATAAGTTGATAGAACCAATTAGAAGGTTGTTACAAATCAGCTATAACACAAGTAACATCAGTTGTTTTTTTTATTTTAAGTCTTAACTCTGCAGAATTTTTTTTTTTTTTTTTTTTTTTTTTTTTTTTTTTTTTTTTTTGGGGGTAAATAACAGAAATTCCTAGTCTTAACTCTCCAAAATAAGAAATATCTATTATTTTCTCACACAAAAATATTTGCATCATGTAAAGTTCAAGCCTTTAATACTGCATTGAAGAATTAATAGTAATATGCAACAAATGCACCACCTAGAAACATCACAAAATCATAAACATTATCCCATTACTCTCTTGTTGAGAGTGGGATTAATGAATCAGACACCATTGCAATAATAGAATTATTCAGTATCAGTCTAGAATCTGGTATTTTATGAGGCTTATGACCATGTTTTTTAATATTAAATGACTATAGTAGGAAGTTTAAGAACCTTAATATCCAAACAACTACAAACAAAAAACTATCATAAGATGTTTTGCATTAATTTCATCTCTTGAGTCATGCCCAAACATCAATATTACTCTAGACCAACCAAATTCAATTAATTAATTAGTCAGCTAGATAATAAACCACGCAAATTTCCTCACTCTAGCCGTCAACTACTCTTGCTGTAACCACATCAAGGTACCACAAAATCTAAACAAAACCGGCATCAATTCAGAATTGGTAATCCCTTAGCACACTTTATGAATAGCCTACTCTAATTTAATACTGGTACTATGGCTTTTCACACCATCCTCATACAAAATAGATTCTAGATTATGCTTTACATTTTTAAAACAATAAAGTTACACCCTACAATCTGTGAAAAGTTAAAATGCCTGTTAAGATAACAATAACAATATCTCATGATAAAGACCAAAGAACATGTAGTTGGTCAAATCATTTTGGTTACCTTACACCTCAAAAGCAACTAACTTTTGCTATTATGTGACAAAGACTTTAAGTACTTGTATTGTGTACGATATGTTATAGTTTCGAATCCCTGTCTCCCATTTGTAATTAATAGAGTATATATCAACTTCGCAATCATATATCCAATTTGCCTTGCATTAACAGATAACTAAATAAGTAATCAATCAATCAAACAAAAAAGATGGGATTACTCACCGACACGCTTAAAAGAAATGAGAGGCGCAATAACAAAACATGTTGTGAGAAGGAGCCAAATTGAGCGTGACGTCCACCACCATTGTTGTCCAAACCATTCCTCCATTAATCCTTTATGGTGTGATAATCCCTTTGTCACTGTTCCGGCCAACACATCCCCTGTTTCCCAATAGAAACAGATAAAATTCAAACCAACAATCAAATCAAATAAGCAAAACACCAATCGACTCGTAATTTTGTACTGATTCTGTATTAATTCATTACAAAATCATTTAAATTCCTGAAAATAAAGATTAGAATGGTACCAATGATGATCAAATAGACGACAAGCAGCCCAAGATTGTTGACAATAATGCAAACTTGCGAGATAGTACGACCGAAAACACCGAAAGCATCGCCAGCAACAGAAGAGTAAGAGTTAGACTTATAGGCCTTACTGAATCGAAGAATCATATCGATTGAGAATTCAGTCATAAAAGCGGCGAGGATAATTAGGGTTACACCAAGAATAAGGCCGAGCTGCTTGAAGGTTGCGGGAAGAGCCATTATTCCGGCGCCGACAATGGTGGTGGAGAGATTGAAGACGGCGCCTGAGAATGAGGCGCCGTCGAAGCCCTCGGCGTGTTCAGTGGGGTGAGGGTGGTGGTGCTTGTCGTAGTAGTGGTGGTGTTTTTCAGGGAGAAGTGGGGTTTTAGGGATTCGCCGGAATTTACGGTCGCCGGCGAAGGCGGAAGTTAGGGACATCTTGGAATTGGAGGAGAGATAAGGAGAGATTTGGGGAAGTGGGGTATTTGAGCGGGAAGGGATTTTGGGTGATTAATGCGGGGTTTGTGGAATGATGACCAATTAGTGGTGACCGTGTGGATTTATCGAGTAGAGTTAAATTGCCCGGATTACAAATTGGCCGGAACAGTGTCCAATTTGTGGAATGAAGGTCTTTACTTGGCTTTTTTGAGCTAGACTTGATGAGGAATGCTCGAGCTCAACCATGCTTGCAAACTTACAGCGAAGGAAGGATGTCAACAAGTACTGTAATTGGAAAAAATTTGCGTGGCCTGGTGTAGGCACGGAAATTTTATCAAGTCTCGTTACATAATATTCGGGTCAATGTCAAATGATTGACTCGTAAATATTGACTAAATAATTAATCTGGGTTACTTTAACCCATGTTATTTATTTTAATTAGACTCATTTAATTAATAATAAAGTCCAACAAATTGGATTTAATTGTAATTTAAATGGGATATTCATAAAATGAGGTGCATTTCGGGGTTTTTTATGTGTCCTGCGAGGGAGTTACGTCACCAAGATTGGGTCCTCGCTGGTTGTACCTGCAAACAAACGGAAGCTCCGACTGTTCGGAGTTCTGCCTACGACGATCAAGTTAGTTCGTGTTCGGAGTAAAAAGCGGAAAGTAAAAGTAGATCTTCTTGGATCCCGAGATTAGGTGTTTTCTCTGTAGTAAAAGAATTGATTGTGATGTAATGATTGAATGTGTCCCCAAAATGAGATAAATCTCTCTATTTATAGGGTCATTGGTAAATGTGCCCTTACTTTAGTCATTCTGACCTAGAGTTGGTGGGCTACGCCCTTTGCGGGTTTCTTGGGAATTGGGCCCTGAAAGCCGTCATTCCCTAATGGTTATCTGTATGCCACGTGTCAAATCCAGGTGAGTCCATTTGGACTCCTTTTAGGGTTACACGTGTCACACTCTCATTGGACCACGTGGCGCGCGGGGGTAAAAATCCCCAAATGATCTGCCCCTCACAGGGGTGACATGGCACGGCACGTAACGCATTTGACAAGTGTCACGCATGCATGGGTGAACAATGTTTTTTACTGTTTACTTTCTAGAGTAAATTTCAGAATTGCCCTTGAAAATTTTACCCCTCTATAAATAGTTTTCACCCCCCTCATTTTCGCATATTCGTAAAAAATCTTTGAGAGAGAATATTTGACTTTCGAGAGAATCTGATTATTACCGCTTGTGTTCAAACCGCCTACATAGCAGCCGTCCCCAACAAATTCAACAGTACTTTCATTACAAGGTAACCGCCTACTTTCCCCCCCTTTCGTCTTATTTTTAATTACCATCTATGTTTGTTATTCCTTGTTTTCAAAATGGTTTCACAAACACACACGGCACGACCTAGGATGGTTGTCAGTCGGTCACCCGAGACGGCTGAATCTAGGACTATGAATGTCGCCTTCCCCCAATTGGACTCCCCTCTATAAACATCTTCGAATTCGACCGTCTCTGTGTCTGTGCAAGACACTATGGTTAGAATTAAAAGGACAGCCCAGGGCCCCATAGATGGTGATGAGAACAACTGCACTATTAGGGTGCCCAGAAATGAAGTTTTTGATTACCCACTCGGCCCTCCAAGTACGCCGAGTGACTCCATCTTGAACGAGTCAGATAATGAATTTGGCAATGACGCATTCGGCTCTAAACAAGGGTCATCCCAGTCGGATGCTGCCTCAGGCGGTTCTAATGCTAGAACAGAGCCGCCTGTGGCCCATGAAGAGACACAGAGCTCTGAGTCCGTTTCCAATTCTGAGGAGGAGGCCGCCTATGCTGAAAGAGGACAAGGGGAGGCTTCTTCCTCTTCTCAAGAAGAGTTCACCCCCTACTTCACTCACGTCTCTACTGGAACTCAAAGAAACATGCTCAAGAAGCTAAATGACTTCCGAGCCGCTCATGTTATGGGGGCCGGATATGAATCCATGTTCTTGACTTGGATGATACGGTCGTCTGGCCGTTTCAACAAAGCTATGGAGATAAACGCTTCGGATGTCACGAAGTAGATATATAGGCGGGCTTAAGGTTCCCCTTAGATCCGGATGTAGAGAGAATCCTGGATGGGTACCGCCTAGGGTTTGGCAGCTTGCCATGGGTGAACATACTTGGGTATGTCGCCTCCTGTAAAATGCAAGGGGTAGAGCCGGGCTTCGAGGCCTTTGCTTCAATGCATTACTTGAGCAAGACTCCTAAGGCAGCCGGCCCTGGATGGTACACCCTTGTTTGGGGGTTTTTATGTGTCCTACGGGAGAGTTACAATTTCCTAGTATGCTCCTTCCTTCGCCTGTACCTGCACAAATAACGGAATACTCCGGCTGGGGCTGGGGTGTTCCGCCTCCGAAGATTAAGTTAGTCTCTTTCTAAATGTGGAAATAAGACAATAAATGCTTCTCGATTTGAGAGCGTTTGCAAGGGGATTTGTGTTTTGTTGGTTTGTGGGGAAATGATTCGATCCCATAAATGAGGTCTGCCCTTACTATTTATAGTAGGGGAGAGCTGTACCTCAATTAGGGTACAATGACACGTGTCGCAAAGGGATTGGGCCTTTGCTGACCGTTGCAAGCTTGACACGTGGCAGGCCTTTATTGGGCCACGTGTCTTAGGGTATTTTTACCCTAAACATCTGCCCCTCACAGGGTGTGACGTGGAATGTCCACGTGTCACCTGTGACAAGTGTCAGACACATGGGAGCAGACGGTTCGTCTTCTTCCCTCCTTTTTTCAAATTTTAAGTTTTTAGGGCAGGAGGCATCGTTTCGCCTTCTGCTCCTTTCTATAAATACAAGACACGCTCTCTCTCCTCCTCACTTTGCATATTTTTCAAAAAATTTCTGAGAGCGCTCTGCTACCGGATGCATTATTTCCTTAGTTTTCCTGCATCCGACACTTTCAAATTAAGCACATCCGGCGACCGGTTGGGTGCCCTTTCTTCAATCTCTAAGGTACCGGCTGCCCTTTTTCTTTTTACTTTCGCTTTGACCATTTCAAACATTTCACCCCATCCGGGTTGCATGCCGCCTGGGAGGCCCTTAACCCATATCCCATTTGTTGAATCTTCTCCCTCAGCCGGCATAGCCCCGTCTGAGGGGTTTTCAATTTTAAAGCATTATGCATTCTGAACACCCTCATCCGGCTTAACACCGTCTGGGGTACTTCTGAGTTTATCAAGAACCGATTTCAAAAACCCCAACCGGTTTTGAAGCCGGTTGGGTCATCATCCTTGTCTCTTTGGATTTTTCAAAGAAGTTTTTAAGATGCGTTCAATGCACCCCCATCCGGAATTTTACCACATGGGGGTTATTTAAGCAGCATTTTCTTTCTTAATCAACATTCAAATAGCCCCCATCCGGTATCTAACCGTATGGGGGTCGTTTGAGCAGCCTTGGCTTGTTCTCAAACATCATTCAAATAGCCCCCATCCGGTATTTCACCGTATGGGGGTCGTTTGAGCAGCCTTTAGCTTTTTCTCAAACATCCAAATATCCCCCATCCGGTAATTCACCGTATGGGGGTCGTTTGAGCAGCCTTTAGCTTTTTCTCAAACTTTCAAATTGCCCCCATCCGGCATCTTACCGTATGGGGGTTGTTTGAGCAGCCTTTAGCTTTTTCTCAAACATACAAATAGCCCCCATCCGGCATCTAACCGTATGGGGGTTGTTTGAGCAGCCTTGGCTTTTTCTCAAACAACATTCAAATAACCCCCATCCGGTATATAACCGCATGGGGGTGGTTTGAGCAGCCTTGGCTTTTTCTCAAACAACATTCAAATAACCCCCATCCGGTACATAACCGCATGGGGGTGGTTTGAGCAGCCTTGGCTTTTTCTCAAACAACATTCAAATAACCCTCATCCGGTACATAACCGCATGGGGGTGGTTTGAGCAGCCTCTAGCTTTTTCTCAAACAACATTCAAATAACCCCCATCCGGTATATAACCGCATGGGGGTGGTTTGAGCAGCCTTGGATTTTTCTCAAACAACATTCAAATAACCCCCATCCGGTACATAACCGCATGGGGGTGGTTTGAGCAGCCTCTAGCTTTTTCTCAAACAACATTCAAATAACCCCCATCCGGTATATAACCGCATGGGGGTGGTTTGAGCAGCCTTGGCTTTTTCTCAAACAACATTCAAATAACCCCCATCCGGTACATAACCGCATGGGGGTGGTTTGAGCAGCCTCTAGCTTTTTCTCAAACAACATTCAAATAACCCCCATCCGGTACATAACCGCATGGGGGTGGTTTGAGCAGCCTCTAGCTTTTTCTCAAACATACAAATAGACCCCATCCGGCATCTAACCGTATGGGGGTTGTTTGAGCAGCCTCTAGCTTTTTCTCAAACATACAAATAGACCCCATCCGGCATCTAACCGTATGGGGGTCTTTTGAATGAGTCCATTTAATATATCTGATCCTTTTTTCTTCATTTCAGCTTCAAACACATTCGGAGACTTCCGCCTGTGGAGGTTTCAAGCCATCATCTTAATCAAATCTCAATTTTCAAAGGTACCGCCTGCATCCTATATTTGTCACTTTCTTTTATTTCCGGTTGCATAGCATTAGGACATGGACTACACCAATGCACACACAGCACAGCCTACGACTGTGGTCAGCCGGTCACCAAGAACGGCTGAGTCTAGGACTGGGATTGCCGTCTGGGGGTGCTTGGAACAACCTTCACCTACATCGAATCCGACCGTCTCTGTTCATGTGCAGGACAGAATGGCTCGGATTAGAGTGACGACAATCGACCCTGACTACCAGCCCGATGACACAGTCGCTGACCCGGCTGACCCTATAAATCAAGAACAAGCCGAGGAACCGGCTGAGGCAGGTCCTAATGAGGAAGTTCCACAAAATTCTCCAAGTACACCTAGCACCCCGGGTGACAGTATCTTGGATAGCTCTGGTTCCAACGGTGAGGAATCCCGAGAGGAAGCCGGCGAGGGATCCGAAGAGGAAGCCGGCGAGGGATCCGAAGAGAAAGCCGGCGAGGGATCCGCGGAGGGATCCGGAGAAGGGTCAGCTGATAATGGGGAGTCCAGCCCTTGCGCTGATGAAGAGTCTTCTGAAGAGGTGGCTCCCATTGAAGAAGAGGCCTACAAATGGCCGGCTAAGGGTGACCCGACTGATATGACCATGTCCGCCAGGGATGTGGTCACTTTGAACGCCACACTCCCTGCTTTTTTGCAGAAAAAGCCGGTTGGAGAGGGATGGGAAGTGGTGGTCCCACCTGTAGAGGCAAGCGTCGTTTGGACCGACGACGTTGAACATGCTGACAACTTCTTCGGCTGCTATGAGGCGGCGTTTACAGCCGGCCTCCGGTTCCCCCTCCATCACTGCATAAAAGCCATACTGAAGGGGTATGACCTAGGTGTATGGCAGTTGACCCCTAATTCATGGGTCAACATTCTTGGATATATTGCCGCCTCCGAACTGCAGGGTGTCAAGCCAAGCTGGCAGGCGTTTGCGCACATGCATTATTTAAGCAGAGCGCCGGGTGGGTGGAATGCGTGGTACACTCTCACCACGCTTCCTGAGTACATGATGACCTTGGACAAGCCGTCCAAGTGGAGTAATTGGAAGAGTAAATTTTATGTAGTCTCTTCCCCCTCCCCCCAACTCAACCGCCAGCTGCGTAGATATAATAAGCACCCGGTCTTAATGGGTAGGAAATGCGCTCTCCCTAGAGTACCGGGAGAGGCATGGGACCAAATAATGCAGAAAGGTCTCTTTCTGAAGACAACTGCCCCACTAGATGACGGGGGCGAGATCGTAGTTCCCAAATTTTGGGTGCCCCATCCGGACTGGTTTAAGGATGAGGGTTTTTTGTCCCTTTGTAACTTGAGCACTATGTTCACCAAGGGTAGGTTTACTAATTAATCAAGTCTTTCCCGGATGGGTATGCTTTGTTTGATTTCTAGCCATGTTTACTTTTCTTGTTTTGCAGAAGAAGCAGAAAGAATGGTGCCGCCAGAGAAGACTCCGGCTACCTCTGCCATCCTCTTAAGGAAGAAACAGCTAGAGGAGAAGAAGGCGGCGATGGCCGCCAAAAATGCCGGGGTAGTCTTTTCTGAACCATCTCTTCTTTTTTTTTTTACCAGATGCGCAGTTTTTACCTTGTTACAAGGTTTTTACCGGATGCATCCTATTGTGACTGTTTTTAGGCTGGGAGCCAAGTCATACCTCGCTCTGTAGCGAGTATGCAGAAACGTCCGGCTGGGACTATTCCCACGCCAGCCGCCAAAGTGCCTAGGGTGGCGGCTCTTGCCCCGGCTGCAGGTCAGAAACAGAAGACGCCTGACAAGGACAGGCCAACAACTGCAGGGAAGAACCTGCAATTCACTCCCCACTTTGAAATGGTGGTGGAGTCGGCAAGGCCGGATGCTCGTACTCAGACGGGGTCCGGTTCATTAGCGGCTGGGGGGGGCTTTGACCCCACAGTCCGAGAGAGGTAACACTTCTTCCTTCGATCCCCCCTGGCCGCTTGGGCATATGAGAGTAAAAACCCAAGCAAGCCAATCCGGGGATTCTTCTGGACACCGCCTGGATGTTGGCGAGGCATATGCCCAATACCTTACAGATGATTCTATGCTTGCAGATACCACCTCCAGCCGTCCAAACTACCAGCAATATCGAAGAGGATGGTCAGGACCATCACTCGGTCAGAACGAGAAGCTGTGCCGGCTGTGCACACGGTCAATCTTGACCGGATCACTTCTCTTCTTGCTGAGGTACATAAACCGGATGGCCTATGTTTAAGCAATGCCCCCTTTTTTTTAAAAAAAACCGGATGCATGTATTTTATCTTTAATCTTGTCTAACACTTTCCCCAGGTGATGCTGCAGACGCTGCTGAGAGTTGATGGGCTTAGCGTCCCTCTTCGCAAGAAGCAGGAGGAGGTAAGAGACGCTCAGAAGCGCGCATCTGAGCTTATTGACGTTTGCCAATTCAATGCCATTTCATATGACTTGGAAACTGAACAAAGGAAGTTGCAACAGGAGGAACTGCTGAAGAAGACGGCTGCAGCTGGGGAGGCGGCATTGAAGAGAGTTGATGAGCTTGAGCTCCAGGTCAAAAATCTCCAAACTAACCTTAAAGCCCTGGAGAATGCTGATAAGGAAAATGTCAATCTCCGGAAGGACAACAGCCGGCTGGTGACTGATCTTGCCAACAATCAAGCGGCTCATAAGAAAGAGCTGGAACAGGAACAACTCCGCCTGATTGCTGAAAATGAGGCCGACTGTGAGGAACGAATGAAGCTCGCTTGGAGCCTGATCCACCCGGATTTCGAGTACGAATACTGGAATCTTCGATACCAGTATGCCTCTGAAGTTTACGAGGCCAAGGTGCTCGGAACTGACCCCCCTCCCGCTTTCGACGAGTGGGTTGAGCGCAACAACGTGATTCAGCCGGATGGGGCTAATCAAGATGCTCAGGCAGAGGATCAGCAAGTGGTGGAGCAGTCGGCCGAAGTTCCAGTCGATGCAGTCCAGCAGCCGGATCCTCAACAGCAGCAAGCTCAACAACAACAAGCTCAACAGTAACAACCATAAACAATTTCCTATCTTCTTTTCCGGCCTGCGAGCCGAGTAACTTTTGATGTATCTTTCCCGGACGGGGGTCCGGTTAACATTCTTATTTATAAATATCTAATATATTTAACCGACACAGTCGGTTTTGCTATTTCTACTATTTGCGTTTGAATGCTTTTTTTTATTTATTATTATTATTATTATTATTTTTTTTTACTCATCCGGTTTATATGATCAGCCGTTATATATGCCGGATGAAGTAACGATACCATGTTATGCCCCTGAAATGGCTAACTGTTTACTCCAATAGTAGATAGGCAGCCGTTTCATTTGGCAGCCGGATGGGTGATCATTGAATGATCTACTCCTGCCCCGGCTGGTTAACAGGCAGCCGTTTCATGGCAGCCGGATGGGTGATCATTGAATGATCTACTCCTGCCCCGGCTGGTACAATAAAATGCCCCTGAAATGGCCAACTGTTTACTCCAACGGTAGACAAGCAGCCGTTTCATGGCAGCCGGATGGGTGATCATTGAATGATCTACTCCTGCCCCGGCTGGTACAATAAAATGCCCCTGAAATGGCCAACTGTTTACTCCAACGGTAGACAGGCAGCCGTTTCATGGAAGCCGGATGGGTGATCATTGAATGATCTACTCCTGCCCCGGCTAGTACAATAAAATGCCCCTGAAATGGCCAACTGTTTACTCCAACGGTAGACAGGCAGCCGTTTCATGGCAGCCGGATGGGTGATCAGTGACTGATCTAATCTTTCCCCGGCTGGTACAGTAAAACATCGGATGAGTTGTTTTTAGATAATGCCCGGTTGACGTAACTTACTAGGAATTTCATTTTGCCGGATGGACCTCTTTCGGGTCCTTGCCGGGTGAAACCTAGATACGATGGATCATTTCTAACGGCTGTACATTTTTTAAGAAAATGTCGTTTAAGTTATTGGATCGCTAGAACAATGTACCACCCGGAAGGGAGCTGTTCTCTTCAACGATTTCACCCGGATGGGTGTCGCCGGATGACTGCTCTTTTTGGAGCAGTGGCTTTAAAGGTGTTCTTCCGTCTGTGATCTTGCACTATACAGGTGCAAATACAACTGTATGAATGGAAATTATATGCTTTCACATTTCAATACTATTTACAAAAATTACAGAATCCTTAGAAGTAGTACTTTTTCAAGTTATCTACATTCTAGGTACGAGGCAGCCACATACCGTCTGGGGTTTCCAAGCGGTATGTGCCGTTTCTAACTTCTTCAAAAATCTGGTAGGGTCCTTCCCAGTTTGGGGTCAGTTTCCCTTGTTCGTGTGCCCTACTGGTTGCTTCAAGCTTCCGTAATACAAAATCTCCAACTTTGAAACGCCCCCTTTTGTTGTAGGCCCTCGTCATTCGCAGACGGTAGATTTCATGACGTAAGGCGGCGTTGCCCCTTCTTTCTGGAAGAGTATCTAGAGCCAGGCGCATGGCTTCCCAATTTGCCTCTTCATCATATAACATGATTCGAAGTGTTGGCTCATACAATTCAATGGGAAGCACCACCTCTGTGCCATATGCCATAAGAAATGGAGTTTCTCCGGTTGACCCCTTCTCAGTAGTTCTGATAGACCAAAGAACGTGAGTCAACTCCTCTGCCCAAAGATCGCCTGCCTTTTCAATCTTTCTCTTTATGCCGCCTGAGATGAGCTTGTTAAAAGCTTCAACTTGACCGTTTGCTTGCGGACGGCCAACGGATGCAAAGTAATGGGAAATTCCTTGATCTTACAACCAAGTCTTTAGGACAGGCGTTTCGAACTGGGGGCCATTGTCAAAGACCATTGACATTGGTACACCGAACCGGGTGATGACATTTCTCCAGATAAAGGAGATGACATCCTTAGTTTTGATTCCCTTAACCGCCTCGGCCTCAACCCACTTGGTGAAATTATCAACCGCTACCAAGATGTATCTTTTGCCGCCTGGGGCAGGAGTGTATGGCCCCAAAATGTCCATGCCCCATTTTGCAAAGGGAATTGGGCTGTGAATAGCTGTTAAATCAGTTGTCGGCTGCCTGATCAGCCGGCCGAACCTCTGGCACTTGTCACATCTTTTAACCATGTCTAATGCATCCGCCTCAAGGGTAGGCCAAAAGTATCCTTGCCGCCTGGCTCTTTTGGCTAGGGTCTTTCCGCCAATGTGCGATCCACAGAAGCCGGCGTGCAGATCTTCCAGAATTTCCTTTCCCCTTTCTGGGGTCACACACTTGAATAGCGGCTGCAAGTAACCCATTCGGAAAAGTTCGCCTTTGTATATTACGAAGCTTAATGCTCGTCTTTTAAGAGCAGCCGCTTCTAATGAGACACCCGGTTGAGTGCCGTCTACTAGGTAATCCCGGATGGGGTCCATCCAAGTGGAGCTTCGATCTAGAACTCCAATGGGGTCATGTTCAATGCTTTTCTTTTCCATGACTTCCCAGAAGACTGACCTAGGCGTATCACATGTGGCGGATGATGCGAGTTTGGATAGTGCATCCGCCTGATTATTCTCGGATCTGGGTACTTGACTTAGATTGAATTCATCAAATGCCCCAGCCTCCTCTTTGACCGCCTGAAGATACTTAATCATCACCGGATGGGTGGCCTCATAGTCACCGTTGTACTGGCTTACGATGAGTTGAGAATCTGAGTAGGCGTCAACTTTCCTAGCCCCGGCTGCCTTGCACATGCGGATTCCGGCTAGCAGGGCCTCGTATTCAGCTTCATTATTTGAAGCTTGAAACTTGAATCGTAGAGCATACTCGTATTTGTCCCCCTTTGGAGAATGAAAAATTACGCCTGCCCCACAACCATTCAGCGTAGAGCTCCCGTCTACATAAACCTTCCAAACTTGATCAGTTTTATCCGGCTGTATCGGCCTTGTCATTTCAACAATGAAGTCGGCAAACGCTTGACCCTTCACTGCCCGCCTGGGTTCGAAAGTGATTTCTAGACTTTGAATTTCCACAGCCCATTTAATCATTCTTCCGGATGACTCTAAAGTGGTCATAGGCCTTTTGAGCGGCTGGTCAGTGTAGACGGTAACCGGATGAGCCAAGAAATACGGTTTCAACCGTTTGACTGCCTTGAACAATGCCAGACCGAATTTTTCAATCATGGGATATCGAAGTTCAGCATTCCGGAGGACATGGCTTATAAAGTAGACCGGGAGCTGGTTGCCGTCTCTCTCAGCAAGGAGGACGACACTCAAGGAATGATCCGAGACGGCCAAGTACATGTAGAGAGCCTCCTGGGGTAGGGGACTCACTAATCTTGGCAAAGAATGCAAGTGTTGCTTCAGCCGTTGAAATGCCGCCTCAGCCTCTTCACCCCATTCAAACCTTGACCTCTTTTTGATTGCTTGAAAGAAATACAGGCACTTGTCACCTGACCGGCTGAGGAATCTCCCCAATGCCGCCAGGCAACCGGTAAGCTTTTGAGCCTCCCTGACGGTACGAGGCGACTGCATGTCAATCACCGCCTGCACTTTGTCCGAATTGGCCTCTATGCCTCTCTGATCAATCAAAAATCCGAGAAACTTCCCGGACTCAACTCCAAAGACGCATTTTTTCGGATTTAACATGACTTTATGCCGCCTGAGGGTGGTGAAGGTTTCTCGAAGGTCGGCTAGATGATCCGCCTGTAGCTTTGACTTGACTATCATGTCATCGATATACGCCTCCACATTCCTTCCAATCTGATCATAAAAGACCAAGTTCATCATTCGTTGGAAAGTGGCAGGCGCATTCTTCAACCCAAACGGCATCACCATGTAGCAGTATAACCCTTGATCTTTGACGAAAGCCGTCTTCTCTTGGTCTTTCTTCCACAAGGGTATCTGATGGAAGCCGGAGTAGGCATCCATGAAACTCATCAGGGCATGGCCGGCTGTAGAGTCTACCAAATGATCTATCTTTGGAAGCGGGTAGCTATCTTTTGGACAAGCCCTGTTCAGGTCCGTGTAATCTACACACATCCGCCAGGTTCCATTCGGCTTTTTCACAAGGACGACATTGGCTACCCAATCCGGGTAGTAACACTGCCGGATAAACCCAGCATCTAAGAGTTTCTTGACATCGGTTGCTGCCGCCTGGGACCTTTCCTCGCCATGGTTTCTTTTCTTTTGCCTGACCAGCTTCTTTTTAGGATCCACAACGAGTTTATGAACAACAAGATCCGGACTTACACCCGGCATCTCTTCTACTTCAAAGGCAAACACATCTTTGAACTCCTTCAGCAAAAGGAGCAAATCTGATCCCAAACTTTCAAACGCAACCGTCCCAATCTTGACGGTTCTGTCTGGCCGGTTGTCTTCAAGGACAATGTCAATTATTTCTCCAGCTGGCTGGGGGCGAAGGACGTCTGGCCTCTCCCCGGATAGTGATTGCTATTGTTTCTCCTTTACAGGCGCCAGTTGGTCCGCCTTCCTCTTTTTACCGGCTGGCTTAGTAGCCAGTAAGCTTTGATCACAGTCGTCAAGTTCAACTATTTCTTTCTCTTGACCGTCTGTGTCAAGCGTTGGTTTGATGTCCGAGAGGTAACACTCTCTCGCCATCTTTTTGTCCCCACTCAAGGAACCGACTGTGCCATCATCCCTTTCAAACTTAATCAACATTAGAGATGGGATGATGACTGCCTTTGAGATGTTAATGGTTGGGCGGCCAATAATCAAGTTGTAGGCAGTCAGCTCCCCTACAACAAGAAACTTGACAACCATGTGCCGGCCCTTTCCCTTTTCTCCGAACCGGATGGGTAGATCAATCATGCCCACCGGATGTACTACTCCTCCCCCAAAACCTACAAGAGGATATGAGGCCGGATGCATGCTACTGGGCTTATACTTGAGTTTTTCCAAGCACCGATAGCTGATGAGGTCGGATGAGCTCCCGGTATCAATCAAGATCCGGCCAACTCTTTGATTGGCGATTTTGCACTCGATGACTATTGGGTCATCATGAGGCCGCCTGACCTCTCCTCTATCTTTCTCGGAGATGTTAACTTCCGGAAATGAATATTCAGACAACTGGCCCTCATCCACTGAGTTGACCAGCTTCCGAATGTTATCCTTTGTGCCCCGGATGGTAGGCCCACCTCCCGCAAATCCACTGGCTATGGTCAGGATGGTTTCCTCATCCGTATCCGATTGAGTAGCCGACTTCTTTGGAGGTGGTCCTTTTACTTGTTTGGGAGCACCCTTTGACTTGGAAAGGTATGATTTGAGAGCCCCCTCATCAGCCAGCCGGTCAAAGAGCCGCCTGAGGCTAAAGCAACCCTTAGTGTCATGGCCAATTTCCTCATGAAAAAGGCAATATTTGCTCTTATCCCGGGCGCCTAGGGGACTCTTCATAGGAGCCGGTTTTTCAAGATTCAACCGGTCTTTTACTTCGTTGAGAATGGAGGCACAATCCTTGTTGAACTCGTACTTTGGCACATACGGATCCGACCTCTTTCTTTTCTGGAAAGGTAGTCCGGATGAGTCTGCCGCCCATACCCCCTTTCTCTTGTCTTCCTTTTTGGCCAACTGGGTAGGCCAATTCTCTTTTTTATCGGATCTTTTGTAATCCGTTGGAAGTTTCATAGCACACAACTCCATTGCCTGAATGTAGGCCTCCGCCTTCATGAACGCCTCGTGAAGAGTAGAGACCCTCTTCCTAACCAAGTCAAACTTAAAAGTTGATCCGTCTTTTAAGCCTTTAAAGAAGTCAGTATAGGCAACGTCATCACACAATCCATGGATTTGGATCCTCATCAGGTTAAACCGCCTGACATATGACCAGAGCCTCTCTTTATCTCCCTGCTGGATTGCCCCTAGATCAAGGCTTGTTTTCTTGGCAGGGATGTTAATAGAAAAGTTGGACGTAAACCAGTAGGCCAAGGTCCTGAAATTATTGATGCATCCGGCTGGGAGGTTACCAAACCAACGTTGAGCAATCCCTTTCAACGTTGCCGGGAAGCACCTGCACCATGAGGCGTCATCCAAACCCTGCAAATACATTAGGTTGGTGTATGCCATGAGGTGATCTTCCAGGTTGGTGGTACAGTCATAGGCGCCTACCAACACGTTTTTAATTTTAGCCGGCTGGGTCATCTCGGTGATTTCCCTGGAAAACGCCGTTGGCTGTTCCCCAAGGTTGAGCAGCCGGAGCTGCCACTCCATAGGCTGGAGAGGCGGCTGCTGATGCCCCCCGAAAAGACCCGGTTGGGCATAGGGAGATCCAAAAGGCGTGTATGGTGTCCCATGCAATGCCGGTTGGATCATATGAGGGCCGGATCGAGCGGAAACCTCGCTTGTCCGGCTGTCATTGTTTGTTCTCGAGTGCCTCCCTGATGTGGCATTGAAGCTGTCTCGAAAGGTTGACGTTGATGCTGACTCGGAGCGCTGCTGAGTCTTTTTATCCTGAATTAGCGTCCGGGCATCAGAATAGACTTTCTTGGTTCCATCCGGCTGAATGTGCCGGACGGGCTTTCTGACTCCATCTACGGGAGTGTGTATCTTTGAGAAATCAAAGGGCCTAGCCGACATTTTTGACTTCAAATGCGGGGTAGATGCTCTACCCTTGACTGTTTTGGCTGTCTTTTTTCCCAGACGCCTTTCTTCCGCCTGACCCTTACGGGGGCCGGGTGTATTGTCCAGAAGTCCTTTGATCTCTCCTTTGAAGCTCATCATCATGTTCATGAGTTCATCTCTGGAGACTGGGGTGGCTCCCTCTGAAGCAGGAGTCAACCCAAGCGGTCCCCTGGTAGGATGATTTGGGCCTGCCTGCTGCTCTGCTCGTTCCATCTTGTCTTTGGAACGAGTATGCTTGGTTCTGAAGGAACCATCGGCTGCTGTGTAGGTTTCAATCTCATGATTGTCGGCTGTGTCTTGGTCCGAGTGGACCTCAACCTCACCAGCAGGTTGACTACTTTTACCCGGCTGTACTGGTTCTGAAGTCATCTAGAAAGTACTCTCCCCACAGACGGCGCCAGATGTTTAGGGGTTTTTATGTGTCCTACGGGAGAGTTACAATTTCCTAGTATGCTCCTTCCTTCGCCTGTACCTGCACAAATAACGGAATACTCCGGCTGGGGCTGGGGTGTTCCGCCTCCGAAGATTAAGTTAGTCTCTTTTTAAATGTGGAAATAAGACAATAAATGCTTCTCGATTTGAGAGCGTTTGCAAGGGGATTTGTGTTTTGTTGGTTTGTGGGGAAATGATTCGATCCCATAAATGAGGTCTGCCCTTACTATTTATAGTAGGGGAGAGCTGTACCTCAATTAGGGTACAATGACACGTGTCGCAAAGGGATTGGGCCTTTGCTGACCGTTGCAAGCTTGACACGTGGCAGACCTTTATTGGGCCACGTGTCTTAGGGTATTTTTACCCTAAACAACCCTGACTTGCAACAAAGGGTTTATGATGACCTTGGGCAAGGAATCAAAATGGAAGGACTGGCGGAACAGATTTTACATTATCTCCTCACTAGACACCTAGAGGAACCAGAAGTACAACTCCTGGAACCAAAACCCATACCTCCTGGGCCAGAAAGCTGTCCTCCTGCCTGTACCTGAGGAAACTTGGGACCAAATATTGACGCCTGGTCTATTTAAGGTCACCACTAGAACCGTTGACGGAGGGAACGAAAGGAAGATAGTTCCTAATAGTTATATCCCTACATTTGAGTGGCTGAGGGACGGGATTTATCTTGCCGCCTGCGACTGTAGTGCAGAAAAATCCTGAGGTAGTTGGCTAGATGTGTTTGTTTAGCAAATTGTTTGCTTAAATGTTTTTTTATTTTTTTATTTTTTTTTAACACCAACTAACATCCGACCTTTTTTTGCAAAAGAAGCAATGAAGCAGCTTTCTCCAACCAAAATAGCTGCTAGCTCAGCCGCTGCCTACCGTTTGATGATCTGACATAAAAGCCAGATCTTTAAGAAAGATCAAGCGGAGCATGTAAGTTTTTAACAAACTTAAACTCCTACAGACAGGCAGACTATTTTTCCTTGTCTTAACAGTTTATTCTTTGATTTTCATGAGGGATCGACCAAGCCGCCTCTATCCCCCAACTTTAGGGAGAGCCACCAAAACGTCCGCTTGCTGGGGAGGACCGGACTTCTTCCAAGTCCAGGAAGTTTGTGGCGTAGAAGAATTTTTTTGCAGTCAAGTCTAGGGAAGATTCTCATCCCACCACTACAGGCAAGTCGCCTGCTTCCCTCGAAGCCTTAAAAAAGCTGGACGTCTCTAAGATGTTAAAGGGTGGCAAGCCACTCCCCACTGCTGTCGGCTCAGCAGCAACAGGCGGACACAAAGACAGGCGTCCTCAAGACTTGGAGGTTGACCTCCCAAGTATTAGTGCCTTCAATCCATTACCTTACCTTGGTAGGGTAAAGTCTTATCAGCAGTCGCCAAGTAGCTCTAAAGACACCTGGTCTATAAGCCGGGCTTATGTCAACTTCTCACCAAGTGTTGAATGTGCAGATGTTGTTCAGAGGCCGGATATACAGCCGTTTTCTAAGAATATGCTCAAGGCCGTCTCTGCTAAGGAACGGGAGTCTGTAAGGGGGGTTGGCACTCTCAAATTTGATGCCATATTAGCTCTGTTTATTGAGGTAACCTTGCTTTAAGTTAGAAGAGTTTTCTAACTCTTCTCATGCCGACTGTTTATTAATGATTTTCTTTGCCGAATGCAGGCCATGCTGGGGTGAATGGGCTTAAGAAGCCATTCTTAGACAAACAGAAAGAGGTAAAGAGTGCTAAAGAAAAGGCCGCCTCTGCTCTAGACCAAGTCATGTATGACATATGTAAAAATGAAGCACTGGCCCATGATATCCTACATTCTCAGACAAAGGCCAACATGCAAGTTAAGCAGAAGTTAGAGGTGGCCCAAAAGAGGATGACTGAGCTTGAGGCTCAACTGCAGGCTGCTAAGTCCGAGCTTAAGACGCATACTGATGCGGGCAGAGAGACCAACAGCCTTCGCCGTTAAAATGAGAACTTAAAGAGGAAGTTTTCCAACCAAGAGACACAGTTAAAGAAAAAGTTTGAGGCCAGGGCTGAGGAAGAAAAAAAGCTGTTGATCTCTGACAATGTGGCCGACTGTGTCACCCGGATGAAGATGTCCTAGAAGGTGTTGTTTCCTCAGGACGACTACTCTGTCTGGGAGTATCGTTTTGACGAAGCCACCGATGCGCTTAATGAGCAGCAGTTGCAGCAGGAAATGGAGGATGCGTCCTGGGATAAGGATGTGGTTGAGAATGAGGGGCTCGAGCATCACGAGGAGCATCTGGCTAATGTAGACGGTCAACCAGATGATAATGAAGAGGCACCCTCCCCTCAAGCTAATTAAGTTTTAATCTTTCCTTGGCCGGATGGCCTGACAATTGCTTTTCCAGCCTGCGTGCCAAGTCTGTATGTATCTTTATTGACTAGGGAGTCGAGTTTGATTAACAATTCACTTTTCTTCACCGATTGTAAAATCGGTTAACACTTTCTTTTGGCCGACCATGGGTTCGGTTTTAAAATATGAATATGAATCAGCTGGCCATTAGGTCGGCTTTCTTGTAAAATAAATTTTGCTCTTTAGTTTTTATTATACATGAATTTTGCTAAGTAGTTCGTAACCTTTTTGTTCTATGCATGCGTTTTTCTTATTATACCTGATGTTCTTTCCCCTAGACGACTGTGCTCTTGGTTTCAAAAGTGGGTTGATTGACTTAGAAATTTTTGATACTTGAAAGAGTATGACTGATTTCTAAGTCAATCAATCACTATAGTGATTGCCTGTTCCGTAACGGTTATTACAATGATTTTTTGTCCGTTCTGCAACAGCTAATTAACGTGAATTAAGGCCTTAATTATGTGCGTTAATTACTTGATTAAAACTGTCAGGTACATTACACAACCCACTATAAATTTGAGGCTCTCCCTAACTGTTTGAAACACACAAAAAAAAAAACAGAAAAACAACTCACAAAAACGTTTTACATTGTTCTGATTTTACATAAAACGTTTTACAGAAATATTCGAGCATTATTATATTAGTATTGGTGTTTAGTTGTCCGGTGGTTCTGTGCAAATCCATCGGTATATCCTTTTGTTACGAGAGACTGTTTTGTCCTGGGGGACATCCGGTTACGTTAGAGCTGCTTGCACACATCAAAGGCAGTACCGTGAATGTTCTAAAGAGAGCGACATAGTCCGCGACTTAGTCTCATTCCCGGTAACTTCGTTCCTTCTTTATTTTAGCAGTTCCGTTTACAACAATTTTAGAACAGTCTTTACTGCCTGTCGTAATTACTATGTCTGCCGAAGATGTCACTATGTCCAATGACCTTAACAAGCCCTTCCGTTTTGAAGGCGCTCACTTTAAAAGATGGAAACAAAAAATGCAATTTTTCCTCACTGTTAAGAAAGTGCATTCTGCCTTGACTGTCCCTCGGCCTGTTATTCCTGATAATGCTGAACAAGATGACCTAGTGTATTGGAATAGTGAAATTGAAACTTAGAATGAAACTGATTTCATGTGCAAGAATTATATTCTTAATATTCTTAATGGTCTGTCTGATAACCTGTATGACTATTATAATATGGAAAACACTGCTAAGGATTTGTGGGATGCCCTACAAAAGAAATATGACACCGAAGAAGCCGGTGCCAAAAAGTATGTAGTCAGCAGGTACTTGAAATTTCAGATGACTGATGATAAGTCCGTGGAAGTGCAGTCCCATGAACTTCAGAAAATTGCTCATGAGATAATTTCCGAAGGTATGGCTCTTGATGAACAATTTCAAATTGCTGTTATTATTGACAAGTTGCCTCCTTCTTGGAAAGATTTCAAAAACAGTCTCAGGCACAAGAATAAGGAATTTTTCTTAGAGAGTTTGATCACTCGGCTCCGTATAGAGGAAGAATCCAGAAAACAGGACCAGAAAGAAGAAGTCTTACAGCTCACTACAAACAATGCTCCTAAGCGATCTGCTGCAGTTCTCAAGCCTGCTGGTAAGAACTTCAAGCCTCAGAACCGGAAGAATAACTTCAACAAAAATAAACCGAATGTTCAAAAGAACAATGGGAAGCAACAAATTCAACCCCCTAAGAATGGTACTGGTCAATTTCTATGCTATAGGTGTGGAAAACCAGGCCATATGGCACGTAAGTGCAGGAACATGCCTAACCCTGCAACTGCGCAGGCAAGCATGATTGAAGAGCCTCTTGTGGCTATGATTACTGAGATCAACCTTACAGGTGGATCAGATGGGTGGTGGGTAGACACTGGTGCTACGCGCCATGTCTGCTATGATCGTTGGATGTTTAAAACATATTCTGAAAAGACAGATGATAAGAAAGTGTTGTTGGGTGATTCCCATTCCACTATTGTTGCTGGTATTGGTAATGTTGAGTTGAAGTTTACTTCTGGCAGGACTCTCATTTTGAAGCATCAACTGCACACTCCGGAAATGAGAAAGAATTTAGTTTCTGGTTTTCTTCTAAATAAGGCTGGTTTTACACAAACCATAGGTTCTGATTTGTTTACTTTAACTAAGAATGGCATGTTTGTAGGAAAAGGATATGCTACTGATGGCATGTTTAAACTGAATGTTGAGATTAATAAAATTTCTGATTCTGCTTATATGTTGTCTTCTTCTGTTAATATTTGGCATGCTAGACTTTGTCATGTGAACAAAAGACTCATTAAAAATATGAGCAATTTAGGACTTATTCCTAATATTTCTCTCAATGACTTTGATAAATGTGATTTTTGTAGTCAGGCTAAGATTACAAAAACACCTCATAAGTCTGTTATTAGAAACTCAGAACCGTTAGATTTAATTCATTCTGATATTTGTGAATATAATGGAACGTTGACCAGAAATGGACAACGATATTTCATCACCTTTATTGATGATTGTTCTGATTATACGTGTTTATTTGATGAAAATTAAGAGTGATGCTTTTGATATGTTTAAGTTGTTTGTGACAGAGTTTGAGAATCAGTTCAACAAGCAAATAAAAAGGTTACGTAGTGATCGTGGAACTGAGTATGATACTGATGCCTTTGTAAAGTTTTATAATTCACACGGTATCATACATGAAAGGTCAGCCCCTTAATCTCCAGAAATGAATGGTAAGGCTGAAAGGAAAAATAGAACTTTTACTGAGTTAGTAGTTGCTATTTCCTTAAATTCTGGTGCTGCTGATCATTGGTGGGGAGATATTCTTCTCACTGTTTGTTATATCTTGAACCGTATTCCAAAGACTAAGAGTAAGGTTTCTCCTTATGAATTACTTCGTAATAAACAACCTAATATTTCTTATTTCAGAACTTGGGGTTGTCTAGCATATGTTAGGATTCCTGATCCTAAAAGAGTTAAGTTAGCTAGTAGAGCTTATGAATGTGTATTCATTGGTTATGTTATTAATAGTAAAGCATATAAATTCTTTGATTTAAATGCACGAGTAATTATTGAATCTAATGATGTTGATTTTTATGAGGACAGGTTTCCTTTCAAATCTAGAAATAGTGGGGGTACGTCCTCTTCTATTATTCCTCTAGTCAGGTCTAGCTTAGAAGACTTGAATGCTGAACCCGAACTAAGAAGGAGCAAACGGGCTAGAGTAGCAAAAGACTTTGGCCCGGACTTTGAAGTCCTCAATGTAGAGGAGGATCATTCTACCCTCCAAGAAGCCTTAGCCTCAGTTGATGCAGATTTATGGCAAGAAGCCGTAAATGATGAAATGGACTCACTTGAGTCTAATCGAACTTGGCACCTGATTGAGTTGCCACCAGGTTGCAAAACAATTAGCTGCAAATGGGTCCTAAAAAGAAAGCTGAAAGTTGATGGGACCGTTGATAAGTATAAGGCTCGTTTGGTAGCTAAAGGCTACAGACAAAGGGAGAATGTTGATTTCTTTGATACTTATTCACCTATAACTAGAATAACTTCTATTAGAGTGCTAATGTCTCTTGCTTCTGTTTTTAATCTTGTAGTACATCAGATGGATGTAAAGACTGCATTCTTGAATGGTGAATTGGAAGAAGAAATCTACATGGATCAACCAGAGGGCTTTGTCATCCCTAGAAAAGAGCATCTGGTATGTAAATTAGATAAGTCTCTTTATGGTCTCAAACAAGCACCTAAACAATGGCATGAAAAATTTGATAACTTAGTCATTTCACATGGTTTTAAGATAAATGGTAGTGACAAATGCATATATGTAAAATTTGAGAATGACATTTGCATTATAATTTGTCTGTATGTGGATGACTTGTTAATTTTTGGCTTGAATATTCACGCTGTGAATAATGTAAAGCTATTGTTAAATGCTGAGTTTGATATGAAAGATCTAGGAGAGGCTAATGTAATCCTTGGGATTAAAATTACTAGGACTGAAAATGGAGTTTCTTTGGATCAGTCTCATTACATTGAGAAAATCCTAAAGAAATATGGTTACTTTGACTGTAAACCTACTAGTACACCTTATGATCCCAGTGTAAAGTTATTTAAGAACACTGGTGAAGCCGTTAGGCAATCTGATTATGCAAGCGTCATTGGCAGCCTTCGGTATGCCACTGATTGCACTAGACCCGACATTGCCTATATCGTGGGATTATTAGGCAGGTTTACTAGTTGTCCTGGTAATGAGCATTGGCATGCTATTGAAAGGGTCATGAGATACCTTAAGAGGACCATGAACCTAGGATTACATTATGAGAGGTTTCCAACTGTACTAGAAGGCTATAGTGATGCCGACTGGAACACCTTATCAGATGACTCTAAGGCTACTAGTGGATATATTTTCTCTATAGCCGGTGAAGTTGTATCTTGGAAGTCTAAGAAACAGACTATTTTGGCTCAGTCCACCATGGAGTCAGAGATGATAGCACTAGCTACAGCTATTGAAGAAGCAGGTTGGTTAAGAGACCTGCTTGGTGAGATTCCCTTATGGGAAAAACCATTACCGGCTGTCTTGATCCATTGCGATAGTACCGCGGCTATTGCAAAAGTTCAGAACCGTTATTACAATGGTAAGAGACGACAAATACGTCGTAAGCACAGCACTGTAAGAGAATATCTCTCTATTGGAGCTGTGAGAGTGGATCATGTACGCACTGAGAATAATTTGGCTGATCCTTTGACGAAAGGATTAGCTAGAGAGAAAGTCCATAATTTTTCTAAGAAAATGGGACTATTGCCATTAAAATGAGTCACACATAATGGTAACCCAACCTATAGACTAGAGATCCCAAGAAATAGGTTCAATGGGTAATAATAAGTTATGGAGTGATATGAGTTGATTATGTTTAAATAACATAAATTCCTGAAGCGATCAAGGATGAGTTAATAGGAACTCTTAATGAAATCTATAGTCCATTTGGAGTGGAGTACCTAGCTACAGGAGTACTCTTGATAGATTCACCTATGTGAATGTGGAAGTGAGGTCGCTTCCTATGAAATGTGTGGCAGCATTTCTAGAGCGTTCACTATACTGGGATAGACGTGCATGACCGTAATAGCACGGGTCTATGAATAACACCGAGAATAGGTAGTGTGTGGTACGTTGTCAGAGATAGGGTTAAAAACTTCGAGTTACCCTTGTTAAATCTGAATCGTATTCACTACGCAGAAGTTCAAGTTGAAAAACACTGCTGTTTATGCACAACCTATATATGTAAGGATTCTGCTCGAAAATATTTTTAAAAATTCAATTGGGGGATTGTTGGAACAAAGTTGTTTTAAGTGTGAATTTGTGAAAATGGTAAAGTCCCACATTGGTGGGAAATAAGAGTGTTTCTTGGTTTATATAGGTGTGTGTCACCTAAAGGGGTGTGGCCCTTGGGCTAGCCACATTTTGTGGAGAGGAAGGACTTACCTACTAAACCAATCTAACACACGTGCCCTGAACCGAACCGGGCCGGGCCGGGTTGGGTTGGGTTGGATTTCTTAAACAGATTTATATTTTTTGAACAAGGATTAATTCCTTGATTTTGTAACTGATTTCATAATCAATTCTTAACCGTTACTGTTTTCACATTTTTGCCTGTTTTTATTTGACTGTTCCGTAACGGTTATTACAATGATTTTTTGTCCGTTTTGCAACAGCTAATTAACGTGAATTAAGGCCTTGATTATGTGCGTTAATTACTTGATTAAAACTGTCAGGTACATTACACAACCCACTATAAATTTGAGGCTCTCCCTCACTGTTTGAAACACAAAAAAAAAAAACAGAAAAACAACTCACAAAAACGTTTTACATTGTTCTGATTTTACATAAAACGTTTTACAGAAATATTCGAGCATTATTATATTAGTATTGGTGTTTAGTTGTCCGGTGGTTCTGTGCAAATCCATCGGTATATCCTTTTGTTACGAGAGACTGTTTTATCCTGGGGACATCCGGTTACGTTAGAGCTGCTTGCACACATCAAAGGAAGTACCGTGAATGTTCTAAAGAGAGCGACATAGTCCGCGACTCAGTCTCATTCCCGGTAACTTCGTTCCTTCTTTATTTTAGCAGTTCCGTTTACAACACTTGGCAAAGAGTGTAAATGTTCTTTCAACTTTTGAAAGCTCGACTTAGCATTACCCCCCTATTCAAACATGGTCTTCTTCCTAATCGTTTGAAAGAAATAGAGGCACTTGTCACCTAATCGGCTGAGGAATATCCCCAATGACGCCAGACAACCAATTAGCTTCTGAACTTCCCTTACAGTGCGGGGTGACTTCATATCAATGACCGCCTGTATTTTCTCTAGATTAGCCTCTATCCCCCTTTGATCAATCAAAAATCTAAGAAGCTTCCCATACTTAACACCAAAGACACACTTCTTGGGATTGAGCATGACCTTGTACCGCCTGAGTGTGGTGACAGTTTCTCGGAGGTCAGCAAGATGGTCCGTTTGTAGCTTGGATTTGACTATCATGTCATCAATGTAAGGCTCTATGTTTCTTCTGATTTGATTAATGAAGACCGTATTAATCATTCGTTGGAAAGTAGCAGGCGCATTTTTCAAGCCAAACGGCATCATAGTATAACAGAATAACCCCTGATCAGTGACAAATGTCGTCTTCTCTTGATCTTTCTTCCACAAGGGTATCTCTTCCACTTCAAAGGCAAAAATGTCCTTGAATTCCTTCAGTAGAATGTGTAAGTTTGCCCCCAGCTTTGCAAAAGCAACTGTCCCAACATATACAGTTCTCTCCAGACGTGTGTCATCCAAAGCAATGTCAATGTGTTCACCAGCCGGCAAGGGATAGAGGTCATCTGACCGTTCCCCGGTTAGTGATTGCTATTGCTTCTTTTTCTTGACAGTCACCAGCTGGTCGACCTTTCTCTTCTTGCTGCCTACTGGTGGGGAAAACTCAGGCTCCTTGACATTGTCAAGGTTTATTGGCTCCACTCCCTGGCCAACTACAGTGGGCTTGACGTCCAAGAGATAGCACTCTCGGGCCGTCTTCTGGTCCCCATTTAGTGAGCCAACAAAGCCATCATCTCTTTCCAACTTTAGCAACATGAGGGATGGAATAATGACGGCCTTGATTCGTTCAGAGTCGGACAGCCTATTATCATGTTATAGGCGGTCAGCTCTTCTACAACTAAGAACCGGACAACCATATTATGCCCTTTCCCCCTTTCTCCAAGCCGGATGGGCAGATCAATGCGGCCGACTGGGTGCACAACTCCACCCTTAAAACCAACCAAGGGGTGTGAGACCTTGTGCATGCTTCCTTGCTTGTACTTCAGCTTGGACAGACAACGCTAGCTGATAATGTTGACAATGGTGTCCTTCGAACAAGTGTATTATTCCGATAGAGGGTTCGAAATTATTCGAATGCTAATTATTCAATGAGGTCAAGTGATCGGAATGCCTAAATGGAGGCAACTTCTAATCAGTAATATTAAATAATGAGTCCATTCGATTTACGGAAATATTCAAAATAGGGTATCAAGACCATGTCTTGGATAAAGAAACACCTGTTAAGTGAACATTGAATATTTAAATCGAAAATTGTCCCTAATCGAGGTTATCTAACAGATGGACGGTTGATGACCGCCATAGATTAGTGTGTAGTATGATTTACAGCACCGTTTCTTGTGCTGCGAGGACATGACAGTCATAAATCATTTTCACAGGTACAGTTTGGAACTGTACTGGATAAGACCTATGAGAGTACTTTAAGAAAATTCAGAATAGTCATAAGTACATTTCTCATTATGACTATCGGAACCTGTTTCCTCCGACCATGAGTATTGTGAAGTTTTCTTGTTTGAGTACTAGACTCTTTGATGTTTCCTAACGTCTTCCGTAACTGGGGATCATAACGGGAACACTCGAGAGACTAAGTCCTCTTAGTAAGATGAACTTAAAATGCAAGACTGGGATTGTCCCCCTATTAACAATAGGGAAAATGTTTTGTTGTTTACAAGGCCGCTCGAAGAGCGAGACTTTGTAAATGCATGGCCGTGCTCAGATGGATTTTAGAAATCATCAGCTTATTGACAGTCGAACTCGGAGATCGAGAAACACTTCTGAACGTAATAAGGATGACAATGAATCTTACCTTATGGTTCACGAAGAAACATTAAGAGACATGGGAAATGGGCTATACACTGTATGCACACTTGTACGGAAGGACAAGTGGGAGATTGAAAGGAATGGTGTCCTTCCAACAAGTGTATTCTTCCGATAGAGGGTTTAGAATTATTACAGAGTTAATTCTTCAGTAAGATCAAGTGATCGTAATGCCTAGGTAGAGGCCGCTTCCGATCAGTAATATCGAGGTACAATTGATATTACAGCTAAATCTTAACTGAACCCTTCGGGTCGAACCCAATCGAATCACCGATCCGAGACGACGAATTAATCCGAAAGGATTTAACGAGTCGACAGAGTTTTACGAATACAGACGTCGGATATCGAGCCTAGGGCGTCGAGACCGAGCGTCGTAAAATCACAAAGCGACAAGTATAAAAATAGCTCTAGCACCACACTGACCTAGCCATGTGGATGCTAGGCTAGTTCGAGCTAGCATGCACCTAGCATGGGTAGGCGCAAGCCTAAGCACACTAGGTGTGCTAGGCGCACTATCGCAGCCTAGGCGCACCATCGTAGCCTAGGCATCCCATCGCTGACCATCGCAACCCTAGCATCATGCCTTGGCGCTGACGCAGCCCTGGCATGCTGCCTAGGCACCATCGCGCACGATCGCAACACAGCAAGGCCACACATGCACCAAGCACAGCCATCGCAGTGCTAGGCACTAGCGCATGTGCATGTGCGTGTGTGCGTGTGCGTGCCTCGCACCAAGCATAGCAGTGCTAGGCACTGGCTGATGCGTGCTAGTGCGAGGATGCCTGGCAACGTCGCCCAGCACACATGCTAGGCCTTGCGTGCGTAGGCTTGCTGGCTAGGCTGGCAATGGCGGTAGGCTGGTGCGTGGTGCAATGCGTGACTAGTGCGCATGGTGCGTGGCTAGTGCATGTGCTGCGAGGCTGATGCGCATGGTGCGAGGCAAAAGGGGGGCCAGCATGCGTGGCTCGCTAGCAGCACGCATGCTGGCCATGCTAGCAATGGTGTGCGAGAGGTGCTGCGAGATATGCGAAGGCCAGCACTAGCGCCTAGCGAAGGCCAGCACCAGCACCTTGCATCGCCCAGCACCAAGCATGCACTGCCTGGCTGAGATGCGAGGCTGCTGGGCAGGCTGGTGCTAGCTGGCTGGGCTGGCTGGCACTGCTAGCTGGCGTGCTAGCTGGCAGCAGCCCAGCAACCCTTGTTTGAGCTGGTTTTGCATGTGGGGACCATTGCTTGGAGCAATGGCTTGAGGATCAAGGCAATGGTCCCCCCAAGCCTTTGGTCCTCACTTGGCTTTCTCTATTATTGTGCCATGTGTCGATTTGTGATTGAATTGATTAATCATTTAATTTTGGAATTAAATAATTATCATTTCACCAACTCTCCCACATTGATGGGAGATTGAAAACCAAGGATTCATTTCCTTATAAATACCCTTCAAGGGTGTTGGGAAATGAACAACCTTGAGTGGAATTAAAAAGGCAAATCTTATAATTAGAGTAAACCTTTGATTCGTAAAACTCATAGTTTTGTTTTGTCCGGGTCTTGACTAACCTTCAAGACTTAGGACGCTCGGGTCGGGTCGAGGGTACGATCCGTCGGAGATCTCGTAGTTTCGGGATTTTGATGTAAGAGCTCTTCGGGAGCGCAGCACGCAACAAAGGTATAATTCTTATTCTTAGTCTTGTTTGATTAAGTTTATTATGCTTGTTAATTGCTTTAATTAAGGGGCGGGTCTTGGGGGGTTTCTTTTCGCGTAGTGTCGGGTCACTACGAAACCCTACAGCGGTATCAGAGCCACGCTTCTTTTAATTTTAGCAATTATTTTAATTTAGGTGTTTTAAAAGAATTTATTTTTCTTGTTCATGTTCTTCTAATTAGATTAGATGCTCATTTTAATTAATTTTAAAACTCGATTTTATTCTCGTTTTGGCTGTCGAACCCAGATTTTGGCTCAAAAAATAGTGATTTTTGGGTGGAATCGACATTCTGGAACAGATTCAACCCTTTTAAAGGGCTGTCCATAAGCCAAATTCGAACCAAAAACCCATTTTTTCTGGGGTTTTTCGTTTTTCAACGAAAATTTTAATTCTTTTTAAACCTTGATTAATGCAAGCATTACAAGGTTAGATTAAATGCACATTTACATCACTAATCTATTGGTTTTAAAATATCCTTAAGCATAATAATGGAGTTTTTATTAGTGCTTAAGTTGATATACCATTTTTCAATTAAACTCGTTTTTCACAAATTTTGCAAATAAATTGCAATAAAATGTGAAAGCTTGTTGTGATCTTCTAATTTTAAGTTCCTATAATGTTAAAGTTCTAATCTTTAAAGGTTTAAATGATTGGAACCCTAACCCTAAATTCCATGTTGAACAAAGCTTGGATTTTTCATGTTTGGTTGATTAAAATCCATCAAGTTCAATTACTTGTGAGTAAAATTTGATTAATCTTCATATTGGAAGATGTAATCTTGGTATTTTACACAAGTATGAAAGTTGGAAAATTTTATCATTGGATGGTTAATTTATTTTTCCAACTCCCATTTGTCAAACCCATTATTAATTTGCATATTGGCAAGATTAATTATGGACATAGTTCATTTTATTTTAAGCATAAAGTAAGACCTAATTTTGTTCAAAATAAAATTTTTGGATAATTTAGGCTTGTGCACCAATAAAATTAATATTATTTAAGTTGGACTTATTTTTATGTTATTTTTCCTCAAATTGATTCTAAAATGTAATTTAGAATTAATTATTGTCACACACAAATCGGAATTAAATTCCGAGAATCGGCACGCAATTCAAGGCAAGAACACCCAACCGCCACCAAGGCTAGCCGGGCTGCCTAGCAGCCCACATGTGGTTGCCTATGGTGTGCACAGGGGTGTGCCATTATGATGCGTGTGGCTGTGTGGCAGGGAGCTTGCTGGGCGCAGCAATGCGTGAGGCAATGGCTGGGAAGGGGATGCCTATGCATGCTGGCTAGCATCAGTAGACGCCAGCCCAACACGCAAGTTGCTCGCAAGCACCAGCATGCTAGCAAGCATGCGCAGCATGCTAGCAGGCAGCTGGGCTAGCAGCGATGCTTGCTGGGCATAGCATGCCTCGCCCACGCACCATGGCGCCATGCCATGGGGTGCCTAGCAGCCATGGTGCGCACCCTCAAAGGGTTATGTTGGGGCATTTTGCTTAAAATTTGGGCTATGATTTTTTGCATTATCCCGTCTTTAAAATATTTTATGTAATTATTTTAACGAGGCTAAAAACCTCGATTTTTGGTTTTGCAAAATTTTGACAAATTATGGGTTATGCCAACTTAATTAATCGGATTAATTAAGTATGGATGCGGAATTTAGTGGGAGCTTAATTAATTGCGTAAGCATTTTGCGTTTAGAAATAATGGATTAAACAACTTTGACTAGTTTTAATTAGGCGCGTTAATCGGATTAACCACCTAAGTTAGTTACTAGTTTTGCGTGTTTAATTATGTATTTCGTAAATTTTGCATGGGCCATTCACAAATAGTGAATGGGTGAATGGAAGATTGTTATTCAAAACAGGTCTTTGAAAATGGCAACTAGTGGGGCCCGACTATGATAGCAAATACGGACTGCGTTCCGTTATGTATTTTTGTTAATCTAAATACGGTCTGCGAACCGTTAAGTATTTTTGTACTATTAGATTCATCTTAGTCGTTCTAGCTAGCTTTATTTATTTTATTTTGGCCAAGATTTCTCAAGACGGCGTTTCCATGAAGACGAGCCAAAATGAAGACCCATGGAAATTGAAGGTTTCAAGGGGTCATGCTAGTTGCCAAATGCATCTATTTTATGCTTTATATACATTGTTGTTATATATAATTGCTAGATGCATGTCTAGGATTTCTATATGTTGCGACGATTAGTTAAGTTCACTTAAATCAACCAACATAGAAACCCTAGGTCCCTTAATAATATTGAGCTAAAAAAATTTGCCGTTCCAAGAACAACACTTACCGAACTAATGCGCGTACGTGATGGACTACGCCAAAGCGAGACATCACTACTTCCCTAGGAACGTAAGGTATACTAGGTATACAAGTTGTCTTGGTTAAGCTCAACGATATCAGTAAGGAGTCCTTAGATGTCGTGGCAAAAGAGATAAAATGTCAAGGATGCATTAGATGCGACATTTTATCAAACCGAGAGTAGCTTGGAGCTATTAGCAATTGGATTGCTTACCTTAAGATATTTAATGATTAAGACAAGCCAAAGCATGCTTAACCATTTCATGATCTTTGGGATCTCGGAATCATTTTATTCTCGCCTAAAAGGGACAATTTTATAAATGCGTGGATAAAATGCTCAATAAGGTTGAATAAATGCATGAACGTTTTAAATTTCAACTTATTGATTTATGAATGGTTTTTCACTACAAATTCTTTCAATTGTAGAACCATGTCTGCAATTAACTCAAACAACAACCAATTCTCTTTGCGCTCAATTCTCGACAAGGAGAAGTTGAGCGGGCCAAACTTTCTTGATTGGCAAAGAAATCTCCGCATTGTACTAATGCAGGAGCAAAAGGAATACGTCCTTGATGAGGAAATGCCCGACGCTCCCAATGAGGAGGTCACTCAGGCTGCCCTTAACCGATGGCAAAGCGCCAATCGGGATGTCAAATGCATCATGTTGGCCACCATGTCTCCGGACCTTCAAAAGACTTTCTTTGAAAAGGAGACGGCTTTTGAGATCATTTCTGAGCTTCAAAATATGTTTCAAAAGCAGGCCCGAACTGAAAGGTTCGAAACCCACAGGCAGATCCTTGAGAGCAAGCTCAAGAAAGGAGAGCCAGTCAGCCCGCATGTCCTCAAAATGATTGGATTATTTGAGAACATGGAAAGGCTTGATGCTGGGTATTCAACCGAAATGGCAATTGACATCATTCTCCACTCACTTCATAAAGGCTATGATCAGTTCAAAATGAACTATAATATGCATAGTATGGAGAAAACCCTCACCGAGCTTCATGGTATGTTGAAGTAAGCCGAGCAAACCCTCAAGGATGAGGGCAAGCATGACATGCTCATGGTGAGGAAGGGCAAGCCATTCAAACGTCCGGGCAAAAAGAAGAGCTTTAAAGGGAAAAAGAAGAAGTTCCCGCCTAAGTCAAAATCTGCCAAGGGCAGCAAGGACAAAAAGGCAGCCTCTTCTAAATCTGATTCCGAATGTTTCTACTGCAAGAAGAAGGGACATTGGAAATGGGACTGCCTCAAATTCAAGGAAGATAAGAAGAACGGCAACGTTGCTTCTTCATCAGGTATTTTCGTTATAGACTTAAACTTCGCTAGCAAAACATCGTGGGTATTAGATACCGGATGTGGCTCACACCTTTGTTCCAATGCTCGGGGACTAAGGATAAATAGGAGGCTAGAGAAGGGAGAGGTCAAGCTTCGGGTCGGCAATGGAGCAAGGATGTCTGCCGTCTCTGTTGGAACTCTCAGTTTGTCTTTGCCCTCAGGGCTTATTGTAGAATTTGAAAACTGCTATCATGTTTCAAGAGTGACCAAAAACATTATTTCAATATCGGCGTTGGACGCCAAAGGATTCGAATTTCGAATCAAAAACAATAGTTGTTTTATTTATTTTGATAATGTTTTATATGGTAAGGCACATTCAGAAAATGGTCTTTATGTGCTTTCACTAGACAAACAGATTTATAACATCGATAATACTGCCAAAAGGGCTAAGACCATCGAGTCGAATCAAACCTACTTGTGGCATTGTCGTCTTGGCCATATTAACATCAAGCGCATCAAGAAACTTCTTCAAGAAGGTGTTCTTGACTCATTCGACTTAGAGTCGTTTGAAAATTGCGAAGGATGCTTATTAGGCAAGATGATAAAACAACCATTCTCCAAGTTGGGAGAAAAGGTAAGTGACTTGTTAGGTCTAATACACACGGATGTATGTGGACCAATGAGTACACCCGTAAGACAAGGTTACCGATATTTCATCACTTTCACCGACGATTATAGTAGATATGGCTATATCTACTTAATGTCAAATAAATCTGAATCCTTTGAGAAATTCAAAGAACTTCAGAAAGAAGTTGAAAATCAACTTGTCAAGAAAATTAAAGCACTTCGATCGGATCGAGGTGGAGAATATTTGAGCCATGAATTCGACGATCACTTGAAAGAAAATGGCATTCTTTCAGAGTTGACACCTCCCGGAACTCCTCAATGGAACGGAGTGTCCGAACGGAGGAATCGAACCTTGTTAGACATGGTTCGATCAGTGATGGGTCTTAGTGAACTCACTATCTCTTTCTGGGGACATGCGCTACAAACTTCAGCACTAACACTGAATAGAGCTCTGTCAAAAGCTGTTGAAAAGACTCCATATGAATTATGGACTAAGAAACCTCCTAGGTTGTCTTTTCTTAAGATTTGGGGATGCGAAGCATATGTCAAGCGATTAATTTCGGACAAACTTCACCCCAAATCGGATAAGTGTTTTTTTGTGGGATACCCAAAAGAAACCAAAGGGTATTACTTCTACAATAAATCCGAGAACAAAGTTTTTGTTGCTCGTGATGGTGTCTTTTTGGAGAAGGAACACCTTTCCAAAATGGCAAGTGGGAGGAAAATCGAACTCGAAAAAGTTCGAGAAGACGAGCAACAATGTCAACCTTACAAAATTGACAATCTAGATGTTTGGAAGCATCTTAGAAGATTGGTGAGAATCAAACTGACAATGAAAATGCTCAACCGATTACCCTTCGTAGGTCGCAACAACAAAGATCTCAACCAGACAGATACCTCGGTATCGTCTTAACCGATGATCAGGACATCCTTGTCATGGATGGTGATGAGCCAGCGACATACAAGCAAGCTATGACGAGCCCCGACTCTGCAAAATGGAAAGAGGCCATGAGATCCGAGATGGACTCCATGTCTAAAAATCAAGTCTGGGACTTGGTGAATTTGCCCGCGGGTTATACACCTATTGGTTGCAAATGGATCTTCAAAGTGAAGACAGACAAGGATGGAAATGTATCGATATACAAAGCTAGACTGGTGGCAAAAGGCTATAGACAAATCCATGGGATTGACTATGATGAAACTTTTTCACCAGTTGCAATGCTAAAATCCGTCCGGATCATCCTAGTGATTGCTGCATATTACGATTATGAAATATGGCAAATGGATGTCAAAACCGCCTTCCTTAATGGAATTTTGGAAGAAACTGTGTATATGACACAGCAAGAAGGTTTTGTCAATCCAGGCAACGCTGGAAGGGTTTGCAAGCTAAAGAAGTCCATTTATGGACTAAAGCAAGCCAGCAGAAGTTGGAATCTGCGATTTGATGAAGCCATTAGCAAGTTTGGTTTTATCAAGAATCCAGATGAATCTTGTGTATACAAGAAGGTCAGTGGGAGTGATATTGCATTCATAGTCCTGTATGTCGATGACATACTTTTCATTGGAAACAGCATAAAATTACTAGAGTCCGTAAAGGGCTGGTTGGGAAAGTGTTTTTCAATGAAGGACTTAGGAGAGGCACAGTACATATTGGGCATCAAGATCTACAGAGATAGATCTAAAAGGATGATTGGATTAAGCGAGAGTACTTACATTGATAAGGTACTGGCTCGATTCAACATGGAGAATGCCAAGAGAGGGCATTTACCCATGTCCCATGGCATAACTCTCAACAAGAAACAGTGTCCGCAAAAACCTGTTGAGCGAGAAAGAATGAATCAGATCCCATATGCTTCACTGATCGGATCGATCATGTATGCCATGATATGTACAAGGCCAAATGTATCGTATGCCCTGAGTGCAACGAGCAGATACCAATCAAACCCAGGAGAGGCGCATTGGACTTCGGCCAAGAATATCCTAAAGTACCTGAAAAGGAACAAGGATAAGTTCCTGGTGTATGGAGGCCACAAAGAACTGGTTGTTGAAGGTTACACCGACGCTAGCTTCCAAACTGACAGAGACGACTTCAAGTCACAGTCGGGGTACATATTTTGTCTGAATGGAAGAGCGTTCAGCTGGAAAAGTGTCAAGCAGAGCACCACTGCAGACTCTACAACTGAAGCCGAATACTTGGCCGCTTCAGAAGCGGCCAAGGAAGCTGTTTGGATTCGTAAGTTCATCAGCGAACTTGGTGTTGTACCCTCAATCAAGGGGCCGATAGACTTCTATTGTGATAACAATGGAGTTATCGCTCAGGCCAAGGATCCCAGAGAACACCAGAAGGTCAAACACGTGCAAAGGCGATTTCACATGATAAGGGAATGGAAATCTAAAGGTGAAATCAGAATTTGTAAGATTGGCACAGATGATAATGTGGCCGATCCCTTGACTAAACCGCTGCCTTAGGTGAAACACAACAAGCACATTGAGGCGATGGGAATCAAGCATGTTAGAAACTGGCTTTGAAATTCCCTGTACATGTGTTTTAATTAAACTGGTAGTTTTAATGTAAGACACTGTATTGAAACCATTCATTTATGGAGTAATTAATTTTTGTGCAAAATTATCATTCACTCCATTACTATTTAATTGTGGTTTGGAATTAAATAATGAGTCCATTCGATTTACAAAAAATATTCAAAACAGGGTATCAAGACCATGTCTTGGATAAAGAAACACCTGTTAAGTGAACATTGAATATTTAAATCGAAAATTGTCCCTAATCGAGGTTATCTAACAGATGGACGATTGATGACCGCCATAGATTAGTGTGTAGTATGATTTACACCACCGTTTCTTGTGCTGCGAGGACATGACAGTCATAAATCATTTGCACAGGTACAGTTTGGAACTGTACTGGATAAGACCTATGAGAGTACTTTAAGAAAATTCTGAATAGTCATAAGTACATTTCTCATTATGACTATCGGAACCTGTTTCCTCCGACCATGAGTATTGTGAAGTTTTCTTGTTTGAGTACTAGACTCTTTGATGTTTCCTAACGTCTGCCGTAACTGGGGATCATAACGGGAACACTCAGGAGACTAAGTCCTCTTAGTAAGATGAACTTAAAATGCAAGACTGGGATTGTCCCCCTATTAATAATAGGGAAAATGTTTTGTTGTTTACAAGGCCGCTCGAAGAGCGAGACTTTGTAAATGCATGGCCGTGCTCAGATGGATTTTAGAAATCATCAGCTTATTGACAGTCGAACTCGGAGATCGAGAAACACTTTTGAACGTAATAAGGATGACAATGAATCTTACCTTATAGTTCACGAAGAAACATTAAGAGACATAGGAAATGGGCTATACACTGTATGCACACTTGTCCGGAAGGACAAGTGGGAGATTGAAAGGAATGGTGTCCTTCCAACAAGTGTATTCTTCCGGTAGAGGGTTCAGAATTATTACAGAGTTAATTCTTCAGTAAGATCAAGTGATCGGAATGCCTAGGTGGAGGCCGCTTCCGATTAGTAATATCGAGGTACAATTGATATTACAGCTTAATCTTAACTGAACCCTTCGGGTCGAACGCAATCGAATCCCCGATCCGAGACGACGAATTAATTCGAAAGGATTTAATTAGTCGACAGAGTTTTACGAATACAGACGTCGGATATCGAGCCTAGGGCGTCGAGACCGAGCAACGCAAAATCACAAAGCGACAAGTATAAAAATAGCTCTAGCACCACACTGACCTAGGCATGTGGATGCTAGGCTAGTTCGAGTTAGCATGCACCTAGCATGGGTAGGCGCAAGCCTAAGCACACTTGGTGTGCTAGGCGCACTATCGCAGCCTAGGCGCACCATCGCAGCCTAGGCATCCCATCGCTGACCATCGTAGCCCTAGCATCATGCCTAGGCGCTGACACAGCCCTGACATGATGCCTAGGCACCATCGCGCACCATCGCAACACAGCAGGGCCACACACGCACCAAGGACAGCCATCGCAGTGCTAGGCACTAGCGCATGTGCATGTGCGTGTGTGCGTGCCTCGCACCAAGCATAGCAGTGCTAGGCACTGGCTGATGCGTGCTAGTGCGAGGATGCCTGGCAGCATCACCAAGCACACATGCTAGGCCTTGCGTGCGTAGGCTCGCTGGCTGGGCTGGCAATGGCACGAGGCTGGTGCGTGGTGCAATGCGTGCTATGCGTGACTAGTGCGCATGGTGCGTGGCTAGTGCATGTGCTGCGAGGCTGATGCGCATGGTGCGAGGCAAAAGGGGGCCCAGCATGCGTGGCTCGCTAGTACCACACATGCTGGCCATGCTAGCAATGGTGTGCGAGAGGTGCTGCGAGAGATGCGAAGGCTAGCACCAGCGCCTAGCATCGCCCAGCACCAAGCATGCACTGCCTGGTTGGGATGCGAGGCTGCTGAGCAGGCTGGTGCTCGCTGGCTGGGCTGGCTGGCACTGCTTGCTGGAGTGCTAGCTGGCAGCAGCTCAGCAGCCCTTGTTTGAGCCGGTTTTGCATGTGGGGACCATTGCTTGGAGCAATGGCTTGAGGATCAAGGCAATGGTCCCCCCAAGCCTTTGGTCCTCACTTGGCTTTCTCTATTATTGTGCCATGTGTCGATTTGTGATTGAATTGATTAATCATTTAATTTTGGAATTAAATAATTATCATTTCACCAACTCTCCCATATTGATGGGAGATTGAAAACCAAGGATTCATTTCCTTATAAATACCCTTCAAGGGTGTTGGGAAATGAACAACCTTGAGTGGAATTAAAAAGGCAACTCTTATAATTAGAGTAAACCTTTGATTCGTAAAACTCATAGTTTTGTTTTGTCTGGGTCTTGACTAACCTTCAAGACTTAGGACGCTCAGGTCGGGTCGAGGGTACGATCCGTCGGAGATCTCGTAGTTTCGGGATTTTGAAGTAAGAGCTCTTCAGGAGCGAAGCACGCAACAAAGGTATAATTCTTATTCTTAGTCTTGTTTGATTAAGTTTATTATGCTTGTTAATTGCTTTAATTAAGGGGTGGCTCTTGGGGGGTTTCCTTCCGCGTAGTGTCGCGTCACTACGAAACCCTACAGGCTTTTGTGTGTCAGGACCAGTTTGTGGGATTGCTTGGGGAGAAAGAGGAGGGTGGTCCCCCTTGTGGTCCTAACCTAATCCCTTGGTCTCCACTTGACACTTGTTTTTTGTGTATAAATTTGCATTTTAATTAGATTTTAGAATTAAATTAAGTTAAATTAATGCCTTTTATACCAACTCTCCCACATTGAAAGGATCTCCACAGCGAGAACACTTTCGTTCTAATACTTCAAGTACTTTTGGTCTAGCCCCGACTAAGCTTCAGGGTAGGGGTCGTTCGGGTCGGGTCTCTAGGGTGAGAGCCGTTAGAGGCTTGCACATTTGCGAAACTCTACGCTTTCAAGTACGAGCTCTAAGAAAGAGCAAAGCACACATCAAGGGTATGATCGTCTTTTCTTTCTCTTTGTTAAAGAATTATGTGATTGTTAATTAATACGCATATTTAGTTACTTTAATTTGTGTGCAGATTTTGAGAGGGTTTCATTCTGCATAGTGTCGGACACTATGAAACCCAACAGCGGTATCGTAGCCGCGCTCATTTAATTATTGAAACTAATAATTAATGAAGGTGATTTAAATGGATTTAAATTTCTGGTTTTGCTTTCAAGCTCGTTTTAATTAGTTTTAATCTCGTTTTAATGCTAATTTTGGCTAAAGAACCAAGATTTCAACCCAAAAGTAGTGAATTTTGGGTGGAATCGATGTTCTAAATTAGTTTTGATCCTCTTTGAAGGTTGTCCAGAAGCCAAAATCCACCCAGAAACATGTTTTTCGAGGGCTTTTTCGTTTTTGACGAAAAATTTTAAATCTTTAAACCCTGATTAATTCTGGCATGTTAATGTTAGATTATGTGTATGGTTACATCATTAATCTACTGCAATAATAACCCTTATTAAGCATGTTTAAGAAGTTAATCCCTATTTACCGTAATAGTTAGCCCTTGGTGAGTTCACATTTTTACCGTAATGGTTAGCCCTTGGTGAGTTCATTTTTCACATAAAGTTGAAATTTCACATTTTTGTAAATTAATTGCTTCAAGTGTGAATGTTTATGGTGAATTTATAATATTTGAAGCCCTTAAAGTGTTAAAGATCCAATCTTTAATTGTTTATTTGGTTCGAACTTTACTTTCTAGATTCCAAGTTGAACTAATTTTGATTTAATCATTTTGAGTTGATTAAAGTCTTAAAAGTTCAAACTTGTGATGAAATTTAATTAATCTTCATATTGGAAGATGTAATTTTTCTAATTTACACAAGTTAGTGTTGGAAATTTTTCATTGGATGATTGTGTTTATTTTTCCAACCCCTTTAATTTTGTCAAATCTGTTTGTTAATTTATGTTTGGTTAAATTATTTGTGAGAATAGCCCTTAATTTTTATAGCATCAAGTTGAGCCAAAAATAATTTTAGGAATGTTTCTTGAATTAATTTTGGTTTTTGCACTAAGAAAAAAAATAGAATTTATTTAAGTTGGTCTTATTTTATTTTAATTTTTGCTCAATATTGGTTCTAAAATTAATTTAGAATTAATTATTTATGTCACACAAAATTGGGATAAAATCCCGAGGCACAAGCACGCAAATTGAGGCATGAGCCCTAAGCACAACACTCGGCTAGCCGGGTTGCTTACGTAGCCTGCATGTGGCTGCCGAGGAGTGCGGGGTGGTGCGTCAATGTGATGTTGCTGGTGCGGGTGTGAGCATGGTGCGGGGAGGTGCTTGTACGAGGTGTGCTGTGCGGCTGCTAGGCAGCGTTGGCTCGCACAGCAGCAAGGGCCTTTGAGGCCTACACTGGCCGGCGTTGCAAGCGCGCTGCTGTAGCCAGCATAGCGCACATGGTGCAATGCTGTCAGCCACAAACAGGCTGCTTCGCGCAGCAGTGCCTGTGTGGAGCAGCACCCACGCAAGGCAGCCGAGCCTCGGGCCTAGCAAACCAAGCCTCATTGCTTGGTGCTAGGCACTCAGGCATCGAAGGGCTATGCAATTTTGCGATTTTTTTCATTTTAATTATTTTATTTAATTATTAAAACGAGGCTAGGCCTCGGTCTTTTTGGCAAAATTTGCAAATTTTGGGTTAACCGGCTTAATTAATTGGATTAATTAAGTTGGATGCGGAATTTAGTGGGAGTTTCATTAATTACTTGAGCTAATTTTATTTCATTTAATCACATAATCGGTTAACAACTTTGACTAGTTTTAATTAGGTGCATTAATTGGATTAACCACCTAAGTTAGTTACTAGTTTGCGCGTATATTGCATTGTTGCTTGTTTTATATTGTAAAATGCATGGGACAGTCACTTATAGTGAATGGAAGAATGGAATGAATATTCTGTCATAGGTTTTATGAAAATGGCAACTAGTGGGGCCCGATTGGGATAGTAAATACGGACTGCGATCTGTTATGTATTTTTGTAAATCTAAATACGGTCCGTGTACCGTTGCGTATTTTTGTATCTTAATATTTAAATTAGTCCTAGCCATAATTACTAGTAGTTGCATTATTAATGGCGATGTCTCAAAGATGGCGATTCTTAGAAGACGAGGCTAAGATGATGTGATGAAGACCCTTGAAGACTCAAGGCGTCATGCTAGTTGCCAAATGCATCTTTTACTTATTTTTTCTATATATATGTATGCTTATATATGAATGATATGTTAGATGCATGTTTAGGATTTCGAATGTTGCGATGATTAATTAAGTTCACTTAAATCAACCAACATAGAAACCCTAGGTCCCTATAAAATTGAGTCAAATTTTCCATTCCAAGATAACACTTACCAAACTAATGTGAATAGTGATGGGCTATGCCAAAGCAAGGCATCACTATCTCCCTAGGAACGTAAGGTATACTAGGTATACAAGTTGATTTTGGTTAAACTCAACGATATCAGTAAGGAGTCCTTAGATGTCGTGGCAATGGAGATAAACGTCACGAAAGCATTAGATGCGACGTTTTATCGAACCAAGGATAGCTTAGAGCTATTAGAAATTAGATTGATTACCTTAAATATTAAGTGTTAAGACAAGCCAAAGCATGCTTAATCACTTTTTGATTTTTGGGATCTTGGAATCGTTTTATTCTCGCCTAAAAGGGACAAATTTAATGTGTGGATAAAACGCTCAATAAGATTGAAAATTTGCATGTATGCTTTGAATTCAAACTTATTGGTTTTATGAATGGTTTTTCATTGCAAATTCTTTCAATTGTAGAAACATGTCTGCGAATAACTCAAACAACCAATTTTCATTACGCTCATTCTCGACAAGGAGAAATTGAGTGGGTAAATTATTCTTGATTGGCAAAGGAACTTGCGTATAGTTCTCATGCAAGAGCAAAATGAACACGTCCTTGATGAGGAAATGCCCAACGCTCCCAATGAGGAGGTCAGTCAGGCTGCCCTAAACCGATGGAAAACTGCCAATCAAAATGTCAAGTGCATCATGTTGGCCACGATGTCTCCAGACCTCCAAAAGACTTTCTTTGAGATCATTTTTGAACTTCAGAACATGTTCCAAGAGCAGGCCCGAATTGAGAGGTTCGAAACCACATGCAGATCCTTGAGAGCAAGCTCAAGAAAGGAGAGCCAGTCAGCCCACATGTACTTAAAATGATCGGATTATTTGAGAACTTGGAAAGGCTTAACGCTAGGTATTCGACCGAGATGGCAATTGACATTATTCTCCATTTGCTGCCCAAAGGCTATGATCAGTTCAAGATGAACTATAATATGCACAGCATGGAGAAAACCCTCACCGAGCTTCATGGGATGTTGAAGCAAGCCGAGCAAATGCTTAAGGTTGAGGGGAAGCATGACATGCTTATGGTCAAGAAGGGTAAGCCATTCAAACGCTCGGGCCAGAAGAAAGGCTTTAAGGGGAAGAGTAAGAAGAATTTTCGGCCTAATTCAAAAGCTACCAAAGGCAAAAAGAACAAGAAGGTAGCCTCTTCTTAATCCGATTGTGAATGTTTCTATTGCAAGAAGAAAGGGCATTGGAAGCGGGATTGCCTCAAATTCAAGGAAGATAAGAAGAACGACACCGTTGCTTATGTATCAGGTATCTTTGTTATAGACTTAAACTTTGCTAGCAAAACATCATGGGTATTAGATACCGGATGCGGCTCACACCTTTGTTCCAATGCTCAAGGACTAAGGATAAGTAGAAGGCTAGAGAAGGGAGAGGTCGATCAAACTCCGGGTCGGCAATGGGGATAAGATGTCAGCCGTATCCGTTGGAACTCTTAGTTTGTCTTTGCCTTCTGGGCTTGTTTTAGAACTTGAAAATTGTTATCATGTTCCAAGAGTTACCAAAAAAATTATTTCAATTTCGGCGTTGGACGCCAAGGGATTTGAATTTCGGATAAAAGAAATAGTTGTTCATTTTATCTCGATAATGTTTTATATGGTACTGCACATTCAGAAAATGGTCTTTATGTGCTTTCTTTAGAAAAATAAGTTTATAATGTTAATGATACCACCAAGAGAGCTAATACCGTTGAGTTGAATCAAACCTACTCGTGGCATTGTCATCTTGGCCACATTAACATCAAACGCATCAAGAAATTTCTACAAGAAGGTATTCTTAACTCATTCGACTTAGAGTCGTTTGAAAATTACTAAGGATGTTTATTAGGCAAGATGATAAAGAAACCATTCCCCAAGTTCGGAAAAAGGGCTAGTGACTTATTGGGTCTTATACACATGGATGTATGTGGACCAATGAGCACAGCCGCAAGAAATGGTTAACACTATTTTATCACTTTCACTGACGACTATAGTAGATATGGATATGTCTACCTTATGTCGAACAAATCTAAATCATTTGAAAAATTCAAAGAATTTCAGGGTGAAGTGGAAAATCAGCTTGGCAAGAAAATCAAAGCTCTTCGATCGGATCGAGGTGGTGAATATTTAAGCCATGATTTCGACGATCATCTAAAAGAACATGGTATTCTCTCAGAGTTGACACCTCCCGGAACTCCACAATGGAACGGAGTGTCTGAGAGGAGGAATCGAACCTTGTTAGACATGGTCTGATCAATGATGGGTCTTAGCGATCTTCCTGTCTCTTTCTAGGGACACGCACTTCTAACCACGACACTAACACTGAACCGAGCTCCGTCAAAAGCTGTCGAAAAGACTCTATATGAATTATGGATGAAGAAACCTCTAAGGTTGTCTTTTCTTAAGATTTGGGGTTGCGAAGCATATGTCAAGAAATTAATTTCTGACAAACTTCACCCAAATCAGACAAGTGTTTCTTTATGGGATACCCAAAGGAAACTAAGGGGTATTACTTTTACAACAAATCCGAGAACAAAGTGTTTTTTGCTCGTGATGGTGTCTTTTGGAGAAGGAGCACCTTTCCAAAATGACAAGTGGGAGGAAAATCTAACTCGATGAAGTTCGAGAGGATGAGCAACAAAGTCAAACTGACAAAACTAATAATCAAAGTGCTTTAGAAGCAGTTGTTGACATTGGTCAGAGTCAAACCGATAATATACAAAGTAAAACCGACAATGCAAATGCTCAACTTATTACCCTGCGTAGTTGCAAAGGCCAAGATCTCAACTATACAGATACCTCGGTGTTGTCTTAACTGAAGATCAAGACATCCTAGTTGATTTGATTTTCCCTGTGTAGGTTGCGTAGGTTGCAAGAGGCCATGAAATCCGAGATGGACTCCATATTTGAAAATCAAGTATGGGACTTGGTTGATTTTGCCGAAGGTTACACACTTATCGGTTGCAAATTGATTTCTAAGTTGAAAACCGACAAAGATGGAAATGTATATGTATACAAAGCTAGATTGGTGGCAAAAGGTTACAAGAAAATTCATGACGTTGATTATGATGAAACCTTTTCACCAGTTGCAATGCTTAAGTCCGTCTGGATTATACTAGCAATTGCTGCAGATTAAATTTACTATGGCAGATGGACGTCAAAACCGACTTCCTAAATGGAATTTCTGAAGAAACTGTGTACATAACACAGCCGGAAGGTTTTGTTGATCCAAGCAATGCTGGGAAGGTATGCAAGCTTAAGAAGTCCATTTATGGATTAAAGCAGGCAAGCAGAAGTCGGAATCTGCGATTTGATGAAGCCATTAGTAAGTTTGGTTTTATCAAGAATCCAGATGAGTCTTGTGTTTATAAGAAGGTCAGTTGGAGTGACATCGCATTCCTAGTCTTATATGTCGACGACATATTGCTCATTGGAAACAACATTCCAATGTTAGAGTCTGTAAAGGCTTGGCTTGGAAAGTGTTTTTCAATGAAGGACTTAGGAGAGGCATAGTACATATTGGGCATTAAGATCTATAGGGATAGATCTAAGAAGATGATTGGATTGAGCCAAAGTACTTACATTGATAAGGTTTGGCACGATTCAACATGCAGGAGGCAAAGAGAGGGCACCTACCTATGTTACATGGTATAACTCTCAGCAAGAAGCAGTATCTACAGACACCAAATGAGCGAGAGAGGATGAATCAGATTCCATATGCTTTGCTTATTAGATCGATCATGTATGCCATGAAATGTACTAGGCCGGATGTATCGTATTCCTTGAGTGCTACGAGCCGATACCAATCAGACCCAGGAGAGGTGCATTGGACTGTGGCCAAGAATATCCTAAAGTACCTGAAAAGGAACAAGGATAAATTTCTAGTCTATGGTGGGGGTAATGATTTGGTTGTTAAAGGTTACACCGATGCAAGCTTCCAGACTGTCAGAGACGACTTCAAATCGCAATCAGGGTACATATTCTGTCTAAATGGAGGAGCGTTTAGTTGGAAGAGTGTTAAGCAAAGCATAACTGCAGATTCTGCAACTGAAGCCGAATAATTGGCAGCTTTAGAAGCAGCTAAGAAGGAAGTTTGGATTCGTAAGTTCGTTGGTGAACTTGATGTTGTACCCTCAATCAAGGGTCCGATAGATCTCTATTATGATAACAATGGAGCTATTGCTCAGGCCAGGGAGCCAAGGGAACATTAGAAGGTCAAACATGTCAAGAGGCGATTTCACATGATAAGGGAATGGAAGTCCGAGGGTGAATCAGAATTTGTAAGATTGGAACGGACGATAATGTAGCCGATCCACTCACTAAACCTTTGTCTCAAGTGAAACACAACAAGCACGTTGAGGCAATGGGAATTAGGCACGTTGGAGATTGGCTTTGATTTCCCTCTTCATGTGTTTTAATTAATTTTTTGAGGATTTTAATGTAAAACACTATGTTGAACCATTCAGTTTTGGAGTAATTTAATTTTCTGCAAATTATTATCACTCCATTTCTATTTAATTGTGGTTTAGAATTAAATAATGAGTCCATTCGATTTTTGAGAATATTCAAAATAGGGTATCAAGACATTGTCTTTGATAAAGAAATACCTATTAAGTGAACATTGAATATTTTAATCGAAAATTATCCCTGATTAAGGTCATTTGAATGTTAGACGACTAATGACCACTTGAGATTAGTGTGTAGTATGATTTATAGCACCGTTTCTTATGCTACAAGGACATGATTGTCATAAATTATTTGCACAGGTATTTGTTTGGAACTATACCGGATCGACCTATGAGAATACTTTAAGAGATTTAAAATCTTCATAAATATATTTACAATAGGGAACATGTCTTTGTTGTTTACAAGGCCTCTCGAAGAACAAGACTGTGAAAATACATGGCCGTGCTCAGATGGATTTTAGAAATCATTTGCTTATTGACAGCCGAACTCGGAAATAGAGAAACACTTCTGGACGTAATAAGGATGACGAAGAATCTTACCTTATAGTTCATGAAGAGACATTAAGTGACATAGGAAATAGGCTATACACTAATAGCGCACTTGTTCGGAAGGACAAGTGGGAGATTGAAAGGAATGGTGTCCTTCGAACAAGTGTACTATTCCTATAGAGGGTTCGGAATTATTAGAAAGCTAATTATTCAGTGAGGTCAAGGGATCGGAATGCCTAGCTGGAGGCCGCTTATAATCTGTAATATTAATGTACAATTAATATTATAGCTTAATCTTGACTGAACCCTTCGGGTCACACCTAATCGAGTAATCAAACCGAAATGATGAATTAATCCAATGGATTAAATGAGTCATTGGAGTATTACGAACAAAGACGTCGGATTATGAGCTTAGAGCGTCGAAACCGAGCATCGTAAGTCGACTCGATTCTAAGAATCGATGAAGACGAAAAATCAACCAAACAACAAGTCAATATATAGCCCTAGCCTCGGGTTGGCCTAGCCGAGCGAGGGCTAGGATATAAAGGGCTACTAGCCATTACCGCTAACAAGGCCACAAGCCAAGCAGCCCTACTCGGTGACTCGCTGGGGCTTGCTGGCCGAGTAAGCATACTAGCAGTGCTAGCAAGGCCAGCCGCAAGCTAGCGCGCTATTTTTGCTGGCAGCTGCTAGTGTTGGCTACCCGGGCTAGCATGCCTAGGCACACGCAGCATAGTAGCAATGCCCAACTGTTACGGGCTTGTGCGAGGAAGCAGCAGCTAGCTAGGCAATGCTAGCGATAGCAGCACAGTAGCAGCAGCTCGCAAGCGTTGCTTGCGGTATGTGCGCCAAGCATGCCAAGCAGCAACTCGCATGCAAGCGTGGCATGCTTGTTAGGCTGCTTGCATAGGCAGCCATGCTGACAGGAGAGCCAAGCACCAGGCCACCAGCTAGGTGTGCCTTGGTGCGTAAGGCCTAGCGCTAGTTGGCGTACAGTGGTTGGCTTGTGTGTTTAATGATCGGTTTGTGGGATTTCTTGGGGAGCAAGGGGAAGGTGGTCCCCCTTGTAGTCCTCACCTAACCCTTGGTCTGCACTTGACACTTGTTGTTTGTTGATTCATTTGCATTTTAATTTGATTTTAGAATTAAATTAAATTGAATTAATGCCTTTTATACCAACTCTCTCACATTGATAGGAGATTGGAATTCAAGCTCTCTTTTCCCTATAAATACCAATCATTTGGCATTGGGAAAGGGCACTTGAGTTCTGTACTTGAAAGGATCTCCACAAGCGAGAACACTTTTGTTCTAGTACTCTAAGTACTTTTGGTCTAGCCCCGACTAAGCTTCGGGGTAAGGGCCATTCGGGTCGGGTCTCGAGGGTGAGAGCCGTTGGAGGCTGGCACATTTGCAAAGCTTTACGCTTTCAAGTACGAGCTCTAAGGAAGAGCGAAGCACGCATCAAGGGTATGATCGTCTTTTCTTTCTCTTTGTTAATTAATTATGTGATTGTTAATTAATATGCATGTTTAGTTACTTTAATTTGTGTGCGGATTTTGGGAGGGTTTCATTTCGCGTAGTGTCGGACACTACGAAACCCAACAAATGTCAGACGAGTTGCCTGTGTCAATAAGGATCCAACTAACCTTTTGGTTGGCCAACTTACATTCAATGACAATGTGGTCATCATGTGCCTGGCGGACGTTGTCGCGGTCCTTTTCAGAAATGATGACCTCAGGAAAGGTGTCAGCAAACGCCTGGCCTTCATTGACAGAGCTGACATCCATCTGTCTGACATGGTCCTTGGTGCCTCTAATAGTTAGGCCCCCATAGACGGTGCCAAATATTTCGGGGTTTTTTATGTGTCCTGTGGGAGAGTTACGTCACCAAGATTGGGTCCTCGCTGGCTGTACCTGCAAACAAATGGAAGCTCCGATTATTCGGAGTTCCGCCTCCGACGATCAAGTTAGTACGTGTTCGGAGTAAAAAGGGGAAAGTAAAAGTAGATCTTCTCGAATCCCTAGATCAGGTGTTTTCTCTGTTCTAAGAGAATTGATTATGATTCAATAAATGAATGTGTCCCCCAAAATGGAATAAACCTCCCTATTTATAGGGTCACTGGTAAATGTGCCCTTACCTAGGTCATTCAGACCTAGAGTTGGTGGGCTGCGCCGCCTTGCCACTTTATCGGGAATTGGGCCCTAAAAGCCGTCATTCCTTGATGAGTATCTGTATGCCACGTGTCAAATCCAGGTGAGTCCATTTAAACTCCTTTTAGGGTGACACGTGTCACACTCTTATTGGGCCATGTGGCGGGGGTGAAAATCCCCAAATTAAGGTGGAAATGGATATGAGGCCCATTTAGTGGTCATCTTGAAACCCTAGCTTGGGAGAATTCTATAAATAGAGCTCTCCTCCCTCATTCACACACATGAAAAATCTAGAGAAAAGCCTCTGTACAGAAAAATCACTCTAGACCCAAAAACCCTTTCTAAAAGCTTCTCTAAAAAAATTAAAAATCAATCTTAAGAGTTAGAAGAAGAACAACAAGCACAGGATCAGGCGTGTTCTTCCATTCTAGAAGGCAAACCTTAATCGAAATCAAGCCTTTTCGGGCTTCTATCAAGGGATTCAAGTTAGAGTTTCGACAACAACAAATCAAGTCATCGAACGACATAGCGTGAAGATCGAATCAGTGGATTATATTAGAGATTGTACTAAAAAATTATTATATTAATAAAAATTACATTTGTTGCATTTATTTTAACTATTTATTTTGCAGACTCAAAATTTGTGTTTAAAATTTTTGGCACGCCTAGTGGGACGATCTCTACCACTCATCTCCTTTTCCACGTCAAGTCTTCAACAATGGCTTCAAACAAAAATACCTCTCAATCCGCCACTAAGGATCTCACATTTGCTCAGCAAAGGGCTGCGTAGTTGGCTGCACTATTCAAGGATGACAACATGCACACTAGAGGAATGAAGAGGGCTAGATTTCATGAAGCTACCGCGAAACTCCGAACTGCTATTGTTCCCACTAAGACAAGCTCGATATTCCGTAAACGTTCTTCCTCAAATTTGTCACTTTCGCCAAGTCTTTTCTGCACTTCTCATTAGATCCCGGTGTTCGTCTCATCCCCTCCTCCAGAAGGTGAACCTTTCGCTTCTACACACGACTCTGAGAAGTTGGTTATCCATAGCAACCCGTTTTTTGATGCATACGACGAAGGAGATCAAGAAATTAGTTGTCCTCATCTCCCTCCACTCCACGACAGAAATCTGATATGATGGAGTTGTCTCAATCATCACCGACAAACATTGCTGCAGTTATGATGATTGAATTCAAGACTATTGAGGAACAGCTCGCCGAATTGAAGGGCCTGCTTCAAAAGTTAATGAAGGATGGAGAAGAAAAGGATGAGTAGATCAAGCAGTAAAATGAAAAGATCTCTTCTTTAAACAAAATGCTTGACACTACAAGAAAGTTACCTTTTCCTAGCGATTATTCTAACATTCAACATCAATTTTATTTGCTACGAAAAACTATCTTAATAAATGGTCATTCGATACAATATCCACTATTACCATAGCGTTTAGTGGCCTTTTTCAATATTGCTGGGGTTGACCTCAATAATCGATACGAAAAATTACATCCAATCGTGATGATTATTGTAGCGTTTATAATCGCTATAAATGATGAACTCATTTCTACAAAATATATATATATATATATATATATATATATATATATGTATATATATATATATGTATATATATATATATATGTATGTATGTATATATATATGTATGTATGTATATATATATGTATGTATATATATATATATATGTATATATATATATATATATGTATATATATACATACATATATATATATATATATGTATGTATATACATACATATATATATACATACATACATACATACATACATACATACATACATACATACATACATACATATATATATATACAAGATTCGATCATGCAACCTCAGCGGCTATTATTAAATATTTTACCAATAGGCTATGACATATTTTATGTTTTCTTTGTCAAACAAAATATATAATTCTAGTATTAAAAAGGCTTTTCGTATCGATATTTGGGTTTTAGTGGCGATTGTAAACGATACAATTATTTGTAATTTTATGAATGTGCAGAAAAAGGTGACTATATATTTTTATGTTTTCAGTATCGAATTTATATGGGTTTACCATTGCGATTGTAAAACGATATGATTTCCTCTACTATTTCCCAAATATACATGCATATTGTAGCGAATGTACAATCACTACAAAATAATCACTACGAAAAGACAATTTTCTTGTAGTGTGAAAAACGTTCAAAGGAAGCAAGCGATTCGGAAGAAGAAGAAGAAGACTCTGATGGAGACGCTTCTGAATTGAGTGCTAAAAGAGAGTTTACATTCACCATCAACAAGATCCAAGATATGATAGCAAATGCTATCAAGATCCAACTTGGAGAAAGCTCTCGCGGCAAGAAGTTGTACGAGAAGCCATATAGCAAGAGGATCAGCAAATTAAAGACGGCCAAAGGCCATCAACCCCCAAAATTCCACCAATTCGATGGGAAAGGCAACCCCAAGCAGCACATCACTCATTTTATCGAGATATGCAACAACGCCGAAACTGCAGGAGACTTTCTTGTTAAAAAATTCGTCCGTTCCCTTAAAGGAATTGCGTTTGATTGGTATAGTGATTTGCCTAGAGAGTTCATCGATAGTTAGGATGACATGGAGGAAGAGTTCAAGAAGAGATTCTACTTCACACAACGCATAGTCAGCATGACCAAATTAACCAAGACTGAACAATGGGAAGATGAGCCAATTTTGGATTACATCAGTCGATGGAGAGCTTTAAGTCTACAATGCAAATATCGTCTGTCAGAGACCTCTGCCGTTGAATTGTGTATCTAAGGGATGAAGTGGGATTTTCTGTACATCCTATAAGGCATAAAGCCAAGGTCCTTTCAAGAACTAGCAACTCGATTTTTAGTAGATTGGGTGATCCTATAAGGCATACAAACAAAAGCACCCAAGGGTGTCTTCGGAAGTTTAAGAATGGGAAACAAACCCATCAACTATCGTTTACAAAGCATGCAAGTCAAGAAGCACGGGAGAAATGTATTCGACCGGCTAGGGAATACTGGTGTTATTTCTAAATCACGAAGGCAACAGAAAAGGAATATGAAGAAGTTTGAGCTAGAGAATGATGTCAAGAGCATTATCCCATCTCGCATAAGGCGCCTTCATCTACTAGAAGTAAAGACAGATGAAACCCTGAGTGTGAGAGGACGCACGGTGATTCTCACCGGCCTAAAAGTTCTCACCGATCGTGAAGATGATGAGAGTGAGAATATGCTCGCTACCTCTAACCACGTCACTGTCTCTGAAGACAATATCTTGGATGAAGAGGTGGAGCCAACAGAAGCTCCTAAAACCCTTGAAGACAGGGGCAATCCACTGTTGTTGATCTAAAGGAGTAGAATCTGGGTATTACGAATAAGCCACGACCGATCAATGTAAGTACCCAACTTCTACTTGATAAAGAAGAGGCTTACTTCGATCTGCTCATGGAGTACAAAGATGTGTTTGCATGGAGTTACAAAGATATCCTAGGGCTTGATCCAAAAATTGCAGTTCATCGTCTGGCAATCAAAAACGGAATTGCATCGAAGAAACAACCTCAACGACGCTTTCGGCCTAAATTAATCCCCAAAATTGAAGCTAAAGTCAATAAAGTCATCAATGCAAGCTTTATTTGTGAGGTCAAGTATCCAACCTGGATTGCAAATATCATCCTTGTAAGGAAAAAGAACAGACAACTACGTGTTTGTGTAGACTTCAGGGATCTTAACGATGCGTGTCCAAAGGATGATTTCCCTTTACCTGTCACCGAGATAATAATCGACGCCACAACAGGACACAAGGCTTTATCCTTCATGGACTGCACTGCGGGTTGTAATCAAATTCTCATGGCACCTGAAGACCAAGAAGCAACCGTTTTTCGCACACCAAAGGGAATCTTTTGCTATAAGGTGATGCCTTTTGGCTTGAAAAATGCAGGGGCTAGCTATCAAAGGGCGATGCAGAAAATTTTTGAAGATATGATGCACAAAATAGTTGAATGTTATATTAATGACCTCATTGTCAAGTCAAAGAAGTGGGAGGACCATTTACTTCATTTGCGAGATGTGTTTGAGAAATTACGAAGGTATCAAATGAGAATGAATCCTTTAAAGTGTGCATTTGGTGTCAGCTCTAGCAAGTTTCTAGGATTCATAGTGAGGCATAAAGGGATTAAAATTGATCAGTTAAAGATCACTGCAATTCAAAACATGCCTAAACCAAAGAATCTCAAAGAGTTGCGTGGTCTCCAAGGACGATTAGCATACATTCGACGCTTCATTTCAAACCTCGTTGGACGATGTCATCCTTTTAGTCATCTTATGAAGAAAGGAGCTCCGTTTAAATGGGATGATTTGTGTTAGAATGCTTTTGACAATATAAAAAAGTACTAGTCAACTCCACCTGGGGGCACTGATTCAAGGGAAGCCACTCATCTTGTATGTTTCGGCTCATGAAGGTCGCTGAGGAAATTACTTGCTCAAGAAAATGAAGAAGGCAAGGAAAGAGTGCTTTACTATCTTAGTCATACCTTAGTCGGTGTCGAACTAAATTACATGCCAATAGAGAAAGTGTGCTTGGCTATGATCTTTTCCATTCAAAAGTTAAGACATGATATGCAAGCATATGCAGTACGAGTGATTTCCAAAGCAGATCCCATCAAATACATCTAGTCAAGACTGGTGCTATCTAGATAACTCGCCAAGTGGGCAATGCCCTTAAGTCAACATGATATTGTGTATGTACCCTAGATGGCGGTTAAAGGTCAAGCTCTAGCCGATCACCCAATTCCATCACATTGAGAGCTTTCAGACGATCTTCCTGGCGAAGAGGTGTTCAACATTGACATTCTTCCACCATGTGAGTTATACTTTGACGGGGCTGCATGATGAGATGGTGCCGGAGCCGGTGTTGTCCTCGTGTCACTAGAGAAACATGTCCTCACTTATTCATTCTTCTTACCTAACTTGTGGTTGAACAATGTTGCTGAATATCAAGCACTTATTCTGGGATTGCAAATGGCAAAGGGGATGAACATCCAGGATCTCGATGTATATGGAGGTTCGATGTTGGTTATCCATCAACTGCTTGACGAGTATGAGGTTAAGTAAGACGATTTGAAGCCTTACCACAAGTACGCTTCACAATTGTTGGAATCATTTGACAGCGTCAAACTCCAGCACGTTCTAAGGAGTGCCAAGAAGATAGTTGACTCCCTTGCAAATCTTACAGCTACTTTGGCACTGGGGGTAGAGGAGAGCACGACCGCTTTCATTTGCAACCAATGGGTAGTGACTCTTCTAGAAGACGAAGAGAAAGAAGATGCGTGCATTATTTCAGTCTATGAATAGAACATAATGGATTGGCGTCAACTACTCATTGACTACCTAGAGAATGGAAGACTACCAAGGGATTTAAATGCACAAAGCAGAGATCCGACGGTGAGCTCCACACTTCATCTATTACAAGGGGACACTCTACAGGCTCTTTTTCCTTGAAACTTGGTTAAGTTGTCTTGGAAATAAAGAAGCTGCTAAAACTATTGAAGAAGCTCATTCAAAAGTTTGTGGAGCACATCAATTTGGTCTGAAACTACATGACCGTGTCAAAAGGATAGGATACTATTGGCCCACGATGGTACAAGGTTGCATAGAATTTGCAAAGAAATATGAAGCTTGCCAATTTCACGCAAATTTTATTCATACACTTCTAGAGCCGTTACATCCTACTGTGACATCTTGCCCGTTTGAAGCATGGGGTCTCGATGTTGTGGGTCCAATTACGCCAAAGTCGTCGACTGATCATGCATATATCCTTGCTATTACAGACTACTTCTCAAAATGGGAATAAGTCATTCCTCTACACGAGGTCAAAGAGGAGAATGTGGTGGATTTCATCAGAAACCATATTATTCATTGATACGGTGTGCCGCAAAACATCATCATAGACAATGGCACTCCAGTCGTCAATAGGTTGATTGCAAGTCTGTGCGAAAAGTTTAAGTTTACAAAACATAAATCTTCGATTTATAATGCTCGTGCGAATGGACTGGCTAAGGCCTTCAACAATACTCTTTGTAATTTGCTTAGCAAGATAACGAAGAAGCAGAAACTAGATTGGCATGAGCGGCTTGGTGAAGCTCTATGGGCGTATCGAACAACCTACAAAACTCTAACCCAACAACTCCTTACTAACTAGTGTATGGTGTCGCAGGTATCGTACCATTGGAAATACAAATCCTGTCGTTGCGTGTAGCCATATTGGAAGATATAACTAAAGAAGAGAATGCTAAACTCTGATTGGATGAATTAGAAGCATTGGATGAGAAAAGGCTTGAAGCACAACAAAGTTTGGAGTGCTATCATGCTCGACTAACACGTGCATTCAACAAGAAAGTGCCTGTGTGTTCATTCCAGGTTGGAGATACTGTTCTAGCTTTTAGGAGACCTATCATCACTTCTAGAAAGACGGGAAATAAATTCAGCTCGAAATAGGATGGTCCTTATATCATCCAAGAAGTATACGCTAATCGAGCATACAAGATTGTTGATGTAGAAGGGTTACGTGTAGGCCCTATCAACAGCAAGTTCCTGAAGCGTTACTACCCTTTAAGTACCATTTGATGTAATAAGCTCCTAAGAAAGAGCCTAAACTGCATAGGAAAAAAAAAGACTTGATGAAATGCGTTGGCTTGATCTTGTGAAGTGAATTTTCCGCTTTACAGGTACGTAGGCAACTTGAAGTCCCAAACAAAAATTTAAGTCCAGCTTTATATAAAAAAAAAAAAAAAATTATTTCCCGTCGATGAACTACATTGGCTTGATCTTATGAAGTTTGTTTCTCGCTTAACAGGTCTGTAGGCAGCTTGAAGTCCCGGAAAAAACGTCGAGTCTAGACACACAAAAAGAAAAAAAAAATTTCCCATTGATGAACTACGTTGGCTTGATCTTGTGAAGTGAGTTTCCCGCTTTACAGGTACGTAGGCAACTTGAAATCCAAGAAAAAACATCGAGTCCAGCCGCATCAAAAAAAAAAAAAAAAAAAAAAAAAAACAAAAACAAAAAAAATCATGCTCTGTGTAGGGAATTTTTCAAACTCAACGTTTGAGCCTCACTGTGATCATGCTTTTCAACATGGTGGCGTCCAAGGGAAGGAATTTAGAGATAAAAGAGTTGCCAACAAGTTTTAGGAACTTGTAAATCGTTCACGGGTGTAAAGGTTACACCCCAGTCATGATCACGGAGATCGCTAAGTACATAGTGGTCCGGAACCATGACTGGATATTCGGGGATGATGGTTCGAATCCAACCTAAAAGAGATTGAACCCGCCCTAAATCGGCCTTTACTTAATTCTTATGATATTCATGTGTTCTTTCCGATCAACAGACATACAATAAATTAATCCTAAGCATATTTAATCTACGTTGGTTGATTATTAATGCACAAATAAATCTATTTTTAGTGATCACTTGAATTTAAATCATATTAGCCTAAATTCCAATTACTAAGTATCTTATTAAGTGTGATTTCAAGTACAAATTCCCATTAAACTTGCAAAAAGGGGCGTGATTAAGCAATATAATCAATCATGAATAATAATAAATTGACACAACAATCATCATCGTAATCCTCAAAACATTAGTAGTAAGATCCTAGGCATGATACTAAACGAATTAATAACAAATCCTAGCATGTCACTAATAAAAATCATGATCAAAGCATTAACCTAAACATGATACTAGGAATCAACATGATATTAAAAATATTAGTTAACACCCTAAACATGATATTAGGAATCAAAATCAACATCCTAATATGATACTAGGAATCAAAATCAACATCAACATCCTAACATGATACTAGGAATTAATATAATATTATAACATGATACTAGGAATCATAAAGACATCCTAACATGATTTCTATATCAAAAGAATAATTAAGTAATCGAATTACTTACTTTGATGCCTTGTATCTCTTTCTATCAAAATAATACACACGTTAGTAAACTTTAAGAAAGATTAAATCAAATAAACAAATAAAAATTGAAATATAGATTTGGGACCAAACCCTCAGAACTATCAACCTTTTACGTCGAGGTCGAAGGAAACTTCGAGGTTGGCTAGGAGTACTCAAAGCTCGTGAAGGAGGTATGGTGTTTGATTAGGGAAAAGTATCAAGGATGTGTATTAGGACGTGTTTAGGCTTGGCTAAGAAAAGAATCCAGAGAGAGAGAAAGTATTAGAGAGGGGATTAGATGATGATTGTCAGTGAATGAAAACGGGGTGAAACGACCTCTATTTATAAGGAAGAAAGAGGGTCGAAGGATCTGAGCTAATTGTGAATCAACCATCTTGTTATGAGCCTTGACCTCTTGAATTTGTTGATTCATGGCCTGAAGTTGTTAAAGAATTTGGGTTTGTGTAGAATCGGGTTGAGATGCTTGCTCTTGGCTCCTTTGAGACACTTGACTTTGATTGTTGTATTGTGTTGTATGCCGCCACATGCTCGGGGCTCAAACCTCCACAATAAGATGTATCGTGGTTTGTACCACCACAATTTTGACAAGAGAAAGAATTGACTTGAGAAGAGCTTGCCCCACTATTAACACTCGTATTCAACTTTGCAAGCCCTTTTGTCAAAAGCTCAATTTGATGTTGCAATTGATCAACCTTTTCCAGTTCATGCATCCACCTTTCTTTAGTGCGTTCCTCCTTCTACCACCCCAAGAGTAGTTCTTCGATACCTCTTTAATTGTTGCTTCAACTTGATTTAAGAGGATCTTAATCAATTTTCCACTCGCCCCCGCATCCAAGTTAGCTCTAGACATAGGTTCCAATCCATCATAGAAGAATCGCATGAACAAGCTTTGATTGTATTCATGGTAAGGACATGCTTGTACCAACTCCTTGAACCTTTCCCAAGCTTCATTAAGACTCTCATCCGTTTCTTGTTTAAATGATGCAATCTTCCTTCTCATTTCGACGGTCTTATCATTGGAAATGAACCTCTTTAAGTGACTATCTCTCTCCATGTTGTAAGAGAATTTGGCTTAACTTGTTTGTGCCACTTCTTTGCTCTACCCGAAAGAGGCTGTCGAAATAAGTGCATACGAATGTATTCTTGAGAAAATTTATTGGTTTGAATCATGGCACAAAGCTCAAGGAATCTATCAAGGTGCTCAATAGGATCTTCACTTGGAGAACCTGAAACGTTGTTCCGCTAATACCATTCTAGTGTATTGAGGATGAATGGTAAAATTGGTTTCCGTGACGGGTAGCAAAATCCTTCCCGTGAGCTTATAAACCTCCAAATTCCCAAGCTCACAAAACAAAACATCATCTTCTTGTCCCGCCATTGCCTCACTTTGAGAATTTGAAGACCAAGAATCACTCTCACTCTCAAAAATAGCACCAAGACCTCGCCCCTCTTCTTGATAAAGCCTACGGACTTATCTCAAAGTGCGGTCAATCTCGTGGTCAATGTAATGTGTAGGTGATACTTGAGATCTCCTTAGCATCCACCAAAGCTAAGAAAACGACTAACAATAACTAGCAAGAGAGTAAAGGAACAAAATGAAAAGCAACAAATCCAATAACAACACAATAAGAGTACAAAACTAGCCGTCTCCCCGGCAACAGCGCCAAAAATTTGATCGGCGGACAATAGGTCGTGTCTACTATCCTAGATCAAATCATCAATTTATATTCCTAACCTAACTCTATCAAGTTTACACTAGATAGTGGCAAGCTAGGGTCGAACCACAAGGAAACAGGGTATTGCACAATCAAAGTGGAATTAAGAATCTATTGCAAGTAACAAGGGGTATTTTGGTTTGTTTTTGTGAATGTTTAAGATTAAACTATCTACCAAAAAAGGATTAAAACCAACAAAATAAGGAGTTGAACTAGAATCACTAAAATAAAGATGAAAAATAAGATTTTAAGGGAAAAATGATCAAAAACACTAGGGAGAGGGGGCTCCAATCATGATCAACTAAGACAACTATGATAATCATCATGGATTCATGCCAAGGAGTACAAACTCTACTTAAAATAATTCATTCTCATGCAATCACTTAAAGAAAGTTGATGAAATCAATCAAAATTAAACTAGATCATTCTCATGCATCTAATCTGGAACTCAAATATTGGGGCTAAAGGTGCACAACAATAGCTTCGAGCATTTTAAGCACAAAATCATCAACTCAAGGCAAAACCCAATCAATCATCAATATAAACTCAATCAATCATGAATTTCACCCCCTTCCCTAGCTAGAAATCTAATCTAGAGAAAAGAAGATAGTCATACCAACTACTCTAAACATGGATTCAATCCTAACAAAACTAAACATGATTCAAAACCAAAGAAAAAGCAATGAAATAAGTAAAAGCAAAGAACTTTATGGAAATACACTATTGAGCAATAAAACCAAACAAAAGTAAGGGGTAAAGAGATTACTACTATTAAGCTTGAAGGATTAAGCAAACATGGACTACTTGCATTGAAAAGATGAAAACTTGAAGGAAGCTTGAAAAGATCATGATTACAATAATGGAAACTTGAAGATTAAGCTATTTTCTCTCTCTAAAATGTTGATATTCTCTCTCTACAAAATGGTCTAGATGGCAATGGAATAGTGAATGTCATGAAATTTCAATCCAAGGACTATTTATAGTCTCTTGATACAACAAGGGAATCGAGTGAGGGAGGAGGCCTCTCTAGGAAGCTTCCACGCCCTCTCCGATGTGGGTACGAAGTTGGGAAAACCCAACTCGCCGCACTCACGACCACTTGAGTCGAGCCCTCTCCAATTCTTCTCCCAGCCATCTCCAGAAACTGATGTTCAGCTCAGAACCTTGACCGGCACCCGCGGCTTTAGAACCCGCGCCCGCGGCATGTTGTGTGTTGCGCACCCTCTCCTTTAGGCATCTCCTTTTCTTGGACCAAGCCACAATAGCAATTTCAACTCCATTGAGCAACTTAAATTCCGCCTACGAGCACCAAGAGCTATCAAAACAAACAAACAAAAGATAAAAAGCAAAAGAAAAGATAAAAGAAAAGGAAAAACACGAGAAAGAACAAAAGTAACTAAAACAGAGGTAAAAACGGTAAGAGAAGGCACAAAAAAGTGCAAATGAGGAAAATTCATTAGTGAAAAAGGGTGAAATAGTGGTGTAAACGCCACTCATCAACTGTGCGTGGGGGATCTGTTGCGAGGGTTACCAGCTAGAACTTCGCCTGATTTCTCCGTACTCTAATCTCTGTTTAAGTTCTTGGCTTCCAATTCCTTCACCTTCTTCCGAAGGGCTGCCAGTTCCTTCTGCTATGGAGTTAAACCGTGTACGGGTGACTTGATAGTAGTCTGCCCGGCAGGTGCCTGCGAACAAGAGGAACTCAATCCTTTCCCAAACGAGTTCAGCACAGCTGTCATGGCAGCTAGCTGATCCTTACTGCATTGGGACAAGTTTTGCAATACTTCTAATATCTTCACTCTCTGGAATTTCCCTATCGATGTTTGAGTAATCACCTCGTTGTTCTGGTTTGTGAGCGACATTCCAAATCGAACTGTCTGAGCTGGTCCGACCGGTTTATGAGCTCCACTGGTGTTTTTTGTGATGCCGGAAGAAGTTCTAGCATGATTTGGGTTTTGGTATTAATAAGAGTTGATTTTGCAGCTGTTTTTGCATGATCGGGTTTATTTTGTGGTGTTTGGGTATTATCAGTCATTGGTGTTTTAATCACCAGATCTGGTTTTTCCCTCGTCATGGTGGCTTTCCCAGCCTCGATCAAGCTTACTGGTTGAGCTAAGGTGTTGGAACTACTCCCTCCTTCTAGCGCCAATTGTTCCGGGTGTAGTTACGGAGCCTAGTTGGTGGTTGGACCTTGGTGCTGGCTGGGATTACCTACATAATGAACGGTGGTTATGCCCTCGGGGGTGGCTTCAAGGAACCCCCCTCTAATGCTTAAGTCAGTATGGTTTTCTGAACCCATATGTGTTCTACATATTGCTTTAGCCCTTGGGAATTCACGCTCCATATACCCAATCAAACGTTCCGTGCAACGATGGGTACAAGATTCCGATGGCAAACTCCGGTGTGGCGAGCCAAAGATTCAAGCGTCGAGGCTCCGTAGTCCGGCGTGACGAGCTGAAACGAGGACCAGCAGCGTTGTACCTCTGATCTTCAGTAATGTCGAACCAGTTTCGGGGTCGGATGAGTGCCGATGCTCCAGCAGTATCGTAGTATAAGGCTTCCGTTGGGCTTATCTCGAGGCTTCCGGGATTGATGATGCTCAATAAGCCACGTCAATGGTGATTTGTTATATGTCCAACATGCAGGGGGTCATATATATAGCCAATGGTGAAGACTTGCTCTCCAAGAAGATAAATTGCAATCTTAACTGACTAATTCTATCTTTAATCAAATTGGAGTTAGAGATATATGTCAGATTCTATCTTTTATTGAATGAAGCCATTAGATATGTCACGATTAAAAGATAGTATGTGTTTCGTCCTCCGTATAATCATTTACAAGGGATTCTCATAAGATATATTTTCATTAAATTTGCCATAAAAGATAAATCAAGTGGCCAGTTGACTTGTTTTCGAAGGAGAAGATAAAGTTGGGTATTTGTGAAAATATATCTCAATCAAAGACATACCTCTCTAAATTGTGTTGACGGTGGATTGATTAGTCATAGCAAGTTCAAGCGGATCTCGTATTACTTATCCGTGAGAAAAGATAAAAATTCAAGATGGATTCCTTACGCATCTTTGATGAGTTGTTAATGTAAATAAAAAATAAAATAAACAAGTCGCTCGACAAATTTTGAGCCCGATCACGATTAAACACTTTAAAATCGTGTCCGTGACCAATCTCAAGGGGGCAGTTTGTAGGCACGGAAATTTTATCAAGTGTCGTTACATATTATTCGGGTCAAAGTCAAACGGTTGACATGTATATTGAGACTAAATAATTAAATTGGGTTACTTTAGCCCATGCTATTTATTTTAGTTAGACTCATTTAATTAATAATAAAGTGCAACAAATTGGACTTAATTATAATTTAAATGCGTTATTCATAACATGAGGTGGAAATGGATATGAGGCCATTTAGTGGTCATCTTAAAACCCTAGCTTGGGAGAATTCTATAAATAGAACTCTCCTCTCTCATTTTACACACATGAAAAATCTAGAGAAAAGCCTCTCTACAGAAAAACCTCTCTAGACCCAAAAACCCTCTCTAAAAGCTTCTTTAAAAATACCAAAAACCAATCTTAAGAGCTAGAAGAAGAACAACAAGCACCGGATCAGACGTGTTATTCCATTCTAGAAGACAAACCTCGATCGAGATCAAGATTTTTTGGCCCTCTATCAAGGGATTCAAGTTAGAGTTTCGACAACAACAAATCGAGTCATCAAACGATATAGTGTGGAGATCGAATTAGTGGATTATATTAGAGATTATACTCAAAAATTATTATATTAAGAAAAATTACATTTGTTGCATTTATTTTGACTCTTTATTTTGCAGACTCAAAATTTGTGTTTACACCTAGTCCACAATAATATTATTGTGGACATAAGGTTTGTACCCACGCAATTGACGTTATATTGAAAATAGTGACCCTAATTTTAACATAATAACCTTTATTAAAACTTGTGTGACCTTTAATATTATTGTGAATCTGACCTGAAGTATGACGTCATGTTGAATATAATGACCCTAATTTTGATATAGTGATCTTTATTATTTATATTGATCAGTGCATAAAAAATTTCATTAAAAAAAATTAACCTCTTGTAGCCTTTATAATACCACAATGATTTTTTTTCAACATGATAACCTTTATTTTAATATAGTGTCTTTTTTTTTAATAATAAAAAAACCATAGTGTATCTAATGTTAGTGGTCTACAATAAATTAGTGTGAACCGGATCCATTTAAGAATTTTGCCTCGTAATTATAGGGTTTCGTAGAGACCGTCTCTACGCGGAATAGAAACCTCCCAAGACCTGCCCCAATAATTAAAGCAATAAAGCATGCATAAACATAATTAAACAATAATTAAGAGAAGGGAGAAAGAAGTTATACCCTTGAAGCGTGCTTCGCTCGTAAACCGAGCTCTTACTTCTAAGCTTAAAGCCTCACAAGCATGACGGCCTCCAACGGCTCGTACCCACGACCCGACCCGAACGGTCTTCGTCTCGAGGGTTAGTCAAGACTTGCCCAAAGATAAAACTAGAGGTTTACGAACTTAAAGGTTTTCTCAATAATTAGAGATGCCTTTTTGAGTTCCACTCAAGTTGATTTCCAAATGCCCAATCATGGGGTATTTATAGAGAAATGCAACTTGCACTCCCATTCATCATCAATGCGGGATAGTTTGCATTTCCAACTAATTTATTTAAACCAAAAAATAAATTAAAAGATAATACAATCAACAATAACCAAGTGGCACATGGAGGATTAGTGATTAGGTGAGGACCATCACCAAGGGGGGGACCATTGCCTTGCTCCCCAAGGGATAGCTCCAAGCTTTGGTCCCCACAACTCCAAACCAGCATCAAGGCCTTGGCAAGCTGGCAGCCTACCTTGGCTGCCAGCTGGCGCCTAACACCAAGGCTAGGCAGCCTGCCTTGCCAGCCAGCCAGCACAGCAAGCCCCATCGCATGCGTGCTGCTAGCGAGCCACGCATGCTGCTGCTGCTGTTGGGCGAGGCCCTAGCCCGCTGCTGCTAGGCGTGCTGCTTGGTGCTGCCATGCGAAGGCATACGCACATACGCACAACCCAGCGTGCTTCCTGGCTTGTGCGTAGCGCTGTGCATTGCTGGGCTGCTAGCTCTAGGCCTAGGCACATGCACGCACACACCGCCCAGCGTGCTTGCTGGCTGGTGAGTAGCGATGTGATATGCTGCCACACGCAAGCGCCTAGCAATGCGAGGCATGCTGCGCGCCAGTGCTAGCAAGGCCTAGCTTTGAAATAGCAGTTGAGCATGATGTGCGGCAGTGCTAGCAAGGCCTAGCCTTGCGATAGCAGCTGGGCACTAGCGCCTAGAACGCATGGCATGCTAGGCTTGCGCCTAGCAATGCGAGGTGCATGCTAGCTCGAGCTAGCCTAGCAACCACAAGGCTAGGCCAATGTGATGCTACGACTTTGCTCGAACTTATTGCTTGTTGATTTTGCGACGCTCAGTCTCGACGCTTTAGGCTTGATATCCGACATCTGAGTTTGTAATACTCTAGTGACTCATCAAATCCTTTGGATTGATTCGTCGGTTCGGATCGGCAGTTGATAAGTGTCATTTATGACAAATATTAGGGCGTTTTTCTCCCTTAGTTTTAGGTTTATTTCGGTGTTTCTTTGTTATTTCTATTCCTTTTAGTCTTGTTGTAGTTATCTTTGTTTTAATTTATGGTTTTAGGCCTTAGTTGGGAATAATATGCTTTTTGCTTGGCTTCTAGCTTGATTTGCATGTTTTTCTATGTGTTCTTTCACTTTTTTCTCTCTTGGTCTATTTGTGTAGGTGCTTGGCGCTTTATTCAATGATTATGACCCGATAAAAGGCAAGAAAGTTCAATAGAAGAAGCTTGAAGCTAATAAAGAAGCTATGAAGCTTGAGACAAGAAAGCTTGAAGCTCGTAGAAGGTCTTGAACCGAGTCTTGTTCACTCTTTCAGCCATAACGTTTGATCTAATTATTGGATTGAAATGATTCAAATTGCATTGGAAACTAGACTTGAAGATCTTTCCAACGGTAGGTAGCACGCCTGAAGGAGATTGCTAGAACAGAAGTTATGGCCGTTTTAATCTACAAGACGTTGACAGGCTCCGTGGGCGTAGCCCATGTTGCCGCGAGCGCGGCTATTTGTGCCGTGGGCGCGGCCCTCTTTTCTTCAACTGTTGTAACTTTCTAGAGATGCCTCGGAGAAGCCTTGCCATGGGCTCGGTTTTCTAGGTCTTTTTCGAGCTTAAATTCCGGATTTCTTTCTTTCTCTTCTTGTAATATAAATAGAGGACTTCTTAGACTTCGTTAAGAGGAGTTTTACATTTCCTCTCTCCTCTAATGAGGATTAGGTTTATATTAGGAATAGTTTTAGAGAGAGAAAGCTTGGATTTCAATGGAGATTTGGGAGGTTGAAGAAGCAACTTTGTGGATTCTCTTCTCATCTATTCAATAAGCTTTTCTAACTTTCTCTCACCTTTATTTCTTTGTTTAATTCTTGTTTTTGCTTATTTCATTGTTGATTAGAGTAGTTAATTAGTTTACTTGTTTGATTCTTGCTTTAATTCTAGTTTTACCTTGTTTTCCATGTTTTCCTTCATTATGTTTGCTTAGATTTTGTTCTAGGGAAATGGATAAAGGTTATGTTGATGAATTGAGTGATTGGTTGTAATTAGTATGCAATTGATTCTGGATTATTGTGTTTGGATGATGCTTACATTGACTATAATCTTTGTAGCTAATTTATTCTTGGTTCTTAATTGTGCTTTCAATCAATTGTGCGGAAGTGAGTTGATTGAGAGTCTAGATTCTTCCATACCTTTGCTAGGCTAGTTGCGCAGGAGTGAATTAGCTTAGTAGGATAATTAGCATGCTTAATTGTGCGAGAATGAGTTGAGTGTGTTAATCGTTCCTAGTTGAGATCATGATCATCTAATTGCAACTTGTTATTAATTCATTAATGTAATTGGATTCCCCTTTCCCTAATATCTTGTTAATTGCTTTAAGTAGTGCTTTAGATGTTTCTCTCCCAATCTCACAACCTTCCTACTAGTCTAATTACCTCAAATTAATACACTTAGTCCTTGATGTTCGACCCTATATTGCCACTATCTAGTGTGAACTTGATAGAGTTAGGTTAGGATTATAAATTGTAAATTTGATATAGGGTAGTAGACCAACGACCTATTGTCCCCTGACCTATTATACCTAATTGTGAAGCATAAGAATGGTCAATTCTCAACACCATAACCAAGTTATCACAAAAACTCAAACAAAAATATCAACACCCCCAAGCTTATTCAAAGAAAAATCACCAACATATGTACAAAAAGCGTAGACATGCTTCCCCAAGCTTAAATGGAGCATTGTCCTCAATGCTCTAAACTAGGGAAATCATAACTACATCAAAATAATTTTGTGCTTTTCATTTTTTTTTTATTACTTTGTCCTCGCCTCTTTTGACTATGGATGGCTTTTTCAACTTTACATTTGCTTTTATTCACAAACTTATACACAATACATAATTGCTATACAAAATGAGCTCATAACCTCAAACTATTGCACTTATAATCACTAAACAAACTCATTACCACTAGCTTCAGAAAAACCAATGGAGAAAAGAATAAAACAAATGGTATGAAGTCTAATAATATGGCAAGAAAGAAAGTATAAGGCTCAAATGGTTAGCAAGGAGGCAAATGTAAACCCAAAACCAAAAATATAAAAACGAAACCTAGAAAAGCAAAAATAACCACTCCGAAAAGATGCCTTCGTCCTTCCTAAATGGTTCAGTCGCGATCTCGGGAGATAAAAGTCAAGTTCTAGATAAATTAAGCGATAGTCAAGGATCCATGTGCCACTCATGCAAAATAGGTAGAAGGCTAGAGAAATGAAACCTCACATGGTTGTAGCAAAAACTCACTATTGGCTTCAAATTCACTATAGAAAGTGACTCCCTCTTACCACAAACAAGTGGACTAGGGTTTCAAGGTCCCAAATTTCTTAGCATACTACCTTAGCATACTCTATCCTAGAATCAACCCAAAATATCTCAAAGCGTGCAAACCACTACTATTTAGGAAGAAAAGCATTCAAGAACACAAATCCAAAAGTATTATGTCCAAATAAAGAATAAAACAACACATTGCAAAATATAAGAAAACACATGGAAATGCATATACTCAAGTGCATGGCAAAAATGGACCAACATTCTACCCAAGCATGATAGAATACCCTCCCCCAAGCTTGAATCAGACAATACACTCAAATCATAGATCATACAGTCCATGGGAGGGGAAAAGAAAGTAATCAATCCAACAAACCAACACATGGTCTTCAAGCCACCAGCCATTAGAGAAAGAGCAAGGAAAGATATTACCGGATATAGGTGGGTGTAAATACCCGCAAATGACCTAATTTAACCCTTCAAAGCCAATTTCCTCCAAAGCTATGCCTCATATACCATATGCTAGGAAAAAGGAGTCAAACTTCCTTGATTCTTGATCCAATACCAATGCACCAAAGTATATCAAGCTATGTACCTAGAAAAGGGCACACAAATATTCTCATGAAAAGTAAATGAAAGCAATAAAACATGGGTTACTTCCCGAGAAAGGCTTGCTTAAGCTCCAAGCTTGACCGCTCTAGTAAATAATATTGCAACGAACGCAAGAGCTTGTCAAATGCACTACTACACATTTCGTAGGAAATTAAGTAGGGAAATGCGAAGAGAGAGGCATGCAACAAGATTAGTGCACGCACGTGAAAGAAGAAAAATCAAAAGAAGAAGAAGAAGAAGAAGAAGAAGAAGAAGAAGAAGAAAAAGAAGAAGAAGAAGAAGAAGAAGAAGAAGAAAGAAGAAGAAGAAGAAGAAGAAGAAGAAGAAGAAGAAGAAGAAGAAAGAAGAAGAAGAAAGAAGAAGAAGAAGAAGAAGAAGAAGAAGAAAAAGAACAAGAACAAGAAGAAGAAGAAGAAGAAGAAGAAGAAGAAGAAGAAGAAGGCAAAACCTCCTCAAAATCTTTTTGGGTGGAAAAATCACCCTTTTCCTCAATAATCACCAAATGGGATTCATCATGCAAATCACGGACGTCTTGAGGCTTCTCATGCGGAGGGGAATTGAGAAAAGAAGGTAATGAGATGGAGTAGGAAGGAATAAGGTCAAGTTTCCAAGAAAAAGGGATATGAGGTGGGAGAATAGAAACAATGGCATCACAAATAGCCTCTCTCACATCACCTTGCTTCAAATTACAAGCTCTCTCATCCAAGGACCCTTGATCCAAGGTATTCACTTCCTCAAATTTCTCACCATCCTCACAAGTATCCTCAGCCACCATAAAAGATGCCTCACTCACACCATTGGGTGGGGTTGCTCTTAAGGAAGGTGAAAATGGGGGAGAAGGGCAATGTAGCTCAATGGGAGAAAGAATGAGATCATCATTTTCATTGGAGGCACGAGGATCAACCATGGATGCACTAGGCAAAAACTCATGACTCTCATTATCCTCAAACACACAATCTCCACAAGTAGTCATCTCCTCACATTCACAACCTTAGCCCATATCATCCTCAAAAACACACTCAAACTCCAAGTGAGGTGCTTCCCTATCATTAACATCATGCCACTCACTCATCACTTGGGCAAGTTTCACTTTTCTTAATTTTTTTTCTTCTTGAAGTTCATGGACTTGTTGGGTGAGAATCTGTAATTGGGTAAGAATTTGGGCATCAATGTTATTGGGTTGAGGTTCATGATTAAAATCAAATTGCATATCATCAAAATTAGTACAAACCTCATTACAATGAGCATGTAAGGGGGAGGGGTTGACATGCATATTAGGTTCATCATAGGGAGCATTAGGCACATCATGGGAATTCATTTACACAATTTGCATCAAAACTATAAACATGAGAATCCCTGTCATAGATATTACTAGCAAACAGCTGAAAGAAATTCCAAGCATCATCGACGAACAAAGTATGAAATTTGCCATTATACATATCTTCAACCACACCCCTAGTATACTCATTCATACCCCAATAAGCTATACCACAAGCATCACTAAGAGAATAACCATGGAAACTAAGGAAACCATCAAGTCTTTCAAAGTAAGCATAGAAGGGTTCATCATCAAATTGAGTAAAAGATAAGCATGCCATTTTTTTTTTATTTTTTTTTTACACGAAGCAAAGAAAAGGAAACAAAAATCAAAACTATACATAAGAACCTAGCTAATCTAATCAACACAAACTAATGAACGCCTTAGTCCCCAGCAACAATGCCAAAAATTTGATCGGGGGATAATAGGTCATTGGTCTACTACCCTAGATCAAATTTACAATTTATAATCCTAACCTAACTCTATCAAGTTCACACTAGATAGTGGCAAGCTATGGTCGAACCTCAAGGACTAAGTGTATTAATTTGAGGTAATTAGACTAGTAGGAAGGTTGTGAGATTGGGAGAGAAACATCTAAAGCACTACTTAAAGCAATTAACAAGATATTAGGGAAAGGGGAATCCAATTACATTAATGAATTAATAACAAGTCGCAATTAGATGATCATGATCTCAACTAGGAACGATTAACACACTCAACTCATTCTCGCACAATTAAGCATGCTAATTATCCTACTAAGCTAATTCACTCCTGCGCAACTAGCCTAGAAAAGGTATGGAAGAATCTAGACTCTCAATCAACTCACTTCCGCACAATTGATTGAAAGCACAATTAAGAACCAAGAATAAATTAGCTACAAAGATTATAGTCAATGTAAGCATCATCCAAACACAATAATCAAGAATCAATTGCATACTAATTACAACCAATCACTCAATTCATCAACATAACCTTCATCCATTTCCCTAGAACAAAATCTAAGAAACATAATGAAGAAAAACATGGAAACAAGGTCAAACTAGAATTAAAGCAAGAATCAAACAAGTAAACTAATTAACTACTCTAATTAACAATGAAATAAGCAAAAACAAGAAATAATCAAAGAAATAAAGGTGAGAGAAAGTTAGAAAAGCTCATTGAATAGATGAGAAGAGAATCCACAAAGTTGCTTCTTCAACCTCCCAAATCTCCATTGAAATCCAAGCTTTCTCTCTCTAAAACTACTCCTAAACTAGAGAGATAAACTCCTAATCTAAACCTAAACCTCATTAGAGAAGAGAGGAAATGTAAAACTCCTCTAAAGGAAGTCTAAGAAGTCCTCTATTTATATTACAAGAAGAGAAAGAAAGAAATCCGGAATTTAAGCTCGAAAAAGACCCAGAAAACCGCGCCCGCGATGGACTGAGCCGCGCCCGCGGCAAGGCTACTCCGAGGCATCTCCAGAAAGTTGCAACAATTGGGAAGAAATGAGGGCCGCGCCCACGGTACCATGGAACGCGCCCTTGGAACCTGGCAGCATCTTGCAGATTCAAACGGCCATAACTTCTGTTCTAGGAAGCTCCTTGGGGTGTGCAATCTACCGTTGGAAAGATCTTCAAGTCTACTTTCCAACGACATTTGAATCGTTTCAATCCAATAAGTAGATCAAATGTTATGGCTGAAAGAGTGAACAAGACTCGGTTTAACGCCTTCTACGAGCTTCAAGCTTTCTTGTCTCAAGCTTCATAGCTTCTTTCTTAGCTTCAAGCTTCTTCTATTGAAATTTCTTACCTTTTATCGAGTCATAATCATCGAAGAAAGCGCCAAGCACCTACACAAATAGACCAAGAGAGAAAAGAGTGAAAGAACACATAGAAAAACATGCAAATCAAGCTAGAAGTCGACCAAAAAGCATATTATTCCCAACTAAGGCCTAAAACCATAAACTAAGACAAATATAACTACAACAAGACTAAAAGGAATAGAAATAACACGGAAAAAACGAAATAAACCTAAAACTAAGGGAGAAAAACGCCCTAATATGTGTCATAAATGACACTTATCAACAGTTCGTTTGGGTTCGACCCAAAGGGTTCAGTCAAGATAAAGCTGTAATATTAATTGTTCACTAATATTACTGATCAAAAGCAGCCTCCACCCAGGCATTCCGATCACTTGATCTCACTAAAGAATTAGCTTCCTGTTAATTCTGAACCCTCTATCAGAATAATACACTTGTTGGAAGGACACCATTCCTTTCAATCTCCCACTTGTCCTTTCGGACAAGTGTGCATATAGTGTATAGCCCATTTCTTATGTCGCTTAATGTCTCTTCATGAACTATAAGGTAAGAATCTTCATCATCCTTATTACGTTCAGAAGTGTTTTTTCGATCTCCGAGTTCGACTGTCAATAAGCAGATGATTTCTAAAATCCATCTGAGTACGGCCATGCATTTTCACAGTCTTGCTGTTCGAGCGGCCTTGTAAACAACAAAGACATATTCCCTATTGTTTAATAGGGGGACATTCCCAGCTTGTACTGTAAGCCTCCCTTACTAAGAGAACCTAATCTCCCGAGTGTTCCCGTTATATTTCCCAGTTACAGAAGACATTTGGCAACATCAAAGAGACTAGTACTCAAACTAGAGAACTTCACAATACTCATGATTGAGGAAACAGGTTCCGATAGTTATAATGAGAATGTACTTATGACGATTTGGAATCTTTTAAAGTACTCTCATAGGTCGATCCGGTGTAGTTCCAAACTAGCACCTGTGCAAATGATTTATGACTACTATGTCTTTGCAGCACAAGAAACGGTGTTGTAAATCATACTACACACTAATCTCTGGTGGTCATTGATCGTCCATCAGTTAAATGACCTCGATTAGGGATAATTTTTTATTTAAATATGCAATGTTCACTTAACAGGTGTTTCTTTATCCAAGACATGGTCTTGATACCCTGTTTTGAATACTCTCAGAAATCGAATAGACTCATTATTTAATTCTAAACCATAATTAAATAGCAATGGAGTGAATAGTAATTTTGCATAAAAATTGATAACTCCAAAAATGAATGGTTTCAACATAGTGTTTTACATTAAGACATCTAGTTTAATTAAAACACATGTATAGGGAATTCAAAGCCAATCTCCAACGTGCTTGATTCCCATTGCCTCGACGTGCTTGTTGTGCTTCACTTGAGGCAGAGGTTTAGTCAATGGATCGGCTACATTGTCATTCGTCCCGATCTTACAAATTCTATCGGATTTCCATTCCCTTATCATGTGTAATCGCCTTTGGACATGTTTGACCCTCTGGTGCACTCTTGGCTCTCTAGCCTGAGCAATAGCTCCATTGTTGTCACAATGGAGATCTGCTGGACCTTTGATGGAGGGTACAACACCAAGTTCACTGACGAACTTACAAATCCAAACTGCCTCCTTAGCGGCTTCTGAAGCTGCTAAGTATTCAGCTTCAGTTGTAGAATCTGCAGTGGTGCTTTGTTTGGCACTCTTCCAACTAAACACTCCTCCATTTAGGCAAAATATGTACCCTGACTGTGACTTGAAGTCGTCTTTGTTAGTCTGGAAGCTAGCGTCGGTGTAACTTTCAACAATCAAATCTTCGTGGCCACCATAAACCAAGAATTTATCCTTGTTCCTCTTCAGGTACTTTAGGATATTCTTAGCTGCAGTCCAATGCGCCTCTCCTAGGTTTGATTGGTATCGGCTCACAGCACTTACGGCGTATGATACATCAGGCCTAGTACGTATCATGGCATACATGATCGATCCAATTAGCGAAGCATATGGAATCTGATTCATTCTCTCCCGCTCAACAGGTGTCTGTGGACACTGTTTCTTGCTGAGAGTTACGCCATGGGACATGGATAGGTGCCCTCTCTTGGCATTCTCCATGCTGAATCATGCCAGTACTTTATCAATGTAAGTACTCTGGCTCAATCCAATCATCCTCTTAGATCTTTTACTATAGATCTTAATGCCCAATATGTATTGTGCCTCTCCTAAGTCCTTCATTAAAAAGCATTTTCCCAGCTAGCCCTTTACGGACTCTAATAATTTTGTGCTGTTTCCAATGAGCAATATGTCATCTTTAATATAGGACTAGGAATGCGATGTCACTCCCACTAACCTTCTTGTAAACACAAGAGTCATCTGAATTCTTGATAAAACCAAACTTACTGATGGCTTCATCAAATCGCAGATTCCAACTTCTGCTTGCCTGCTTCAGTCCATAAATGGACTTCTTAAGCTTGCATACCTTTCTAGCATTGCTTGGATCAACAAAACCTTCTGGCTATGTCATATACATAGTTTCTTCCAAAATCCCATTAAGGAAGGCGGTTTTGACGTCTATTTTCCATATTTTGTAATCGTAATATGCAGCCATCGCTAGGATGATCCGGACGGACTTAAGCATTGCGACTGGTGAAAAGGTTTCATCATAATCAATCCCGTGGATTTGCCTGTAACCTTTTGCCACCAGTCTAGCTTTGTATATTGATACATTTCCGTCTTTGTCTGTTTTCAATTTGAAAATCCATTTGCAACCGATGGGTGTGTAACCTTCGGGCAAATTTACCAAGTCCCAAACTTGATTTTCAGACATGGAGTCCATCTCAGATTTCATGGCTTCTTGCCATTTAACAGAGTCGGGGCTCGTCATAGCTTGTTTGTATGTCGCTGGCTCATCTCCATCCATGACTAGGATGTACTGATCTTCGGTTAAGACAATACCAAGGTATCTGTCTGGTTGAGATCTTGGTCGTTGCGACCTACGCAGGGTAATAGGTTGAGCATTTACATTGTCGGTTTGACTCTGACCAATGTCAACAACTAATTTTACCTCTCAAACTTCGTCGAGTTCGATTTTCCTCCCACTTGTCATTTTGGAAAGGTGTTCATTCTCCAAAAAGACACCATCTCCGAGAAACAAAGACTTTGTTCTCGGATTTGTTGTAGAAGTTACCCCTTGGTTTCTTTTGGATAGCCCACAAAGAAACATTTATCTGATTTCGGGTGAAGCTTGTCAGAAATTAATCGCTTGACATATGCTTCGCAACACCAAATCTTAAGAAAAGACAACCTTGGAGGTTTCTTAGTCCATAATTCATATGGAGTCTTTTTGACAGCTTTTGACGGAGAACGGTTCAGTGTTAGTGCCGCAGTTAGTAGCGCATGTCCCCAGAAAGAGATAGGAAGTTCACTAAGACCCATCATTGATCGAACCATGTCTAACAAGGTTCGATTTCTCCTTTCGGATACTCCGTTCCATTGAGGAGTTCCAGGAGGTGTCAGCTCTGAAAGAATACCATTTTCTTTCAAGTGATCGTCGAATTCATGGCTCAAATATTCGCCACCTCGATCCGATCGAAGTGCTTTAGTCTTCTTGCCATGTTGATTCTCAACTTCATTCTGAAATTCTTTGAATTTCTCAAAAGATTCAGATTTGTTTGACACAAGGTAGACATAGCCATATCTACTATAGTCGTCAGTGAAGGTGATGAATTATTGATTTAATTGTCTTAGTTTTTGTCAGCGGTATCAACATTTATCTAATCATATGTAAAAATATGCAATTCCTATTGAACATATATAAACAAGACATTTTGAAACAACTATTGTCAAAGTCTTACGATCAAAACAACTTAGTGTCCAACACCATAGATCATAGTATGTTCAAAAGCATGATGAAACTTAGATTAGTTTAATTACAAATTATAGACAAAATAGTGCATGCAAGCACGACCGAAAAACCATCTTCGTCGTCTGCTCGTTCTACACGAACACTTTATAAGCTTCTCACTTGGTCCCTGAAAAGGCAACATAAAGTGAGTCATATTTGGTATCTAATACCTATGATTTGCTTAATGCACAATTGTTTAAGGAAGATACCTGAGGTAGTCGAAATATTCCTCTCCTCCTCATCCTTGCGAAAGATCTTGCATTCTCGTTTGTAGTGGCCTTCCCCACCATAATAGAAGCAACGAATCTTTGCCTTTTTCTTGAACTCCCACCTTCTTGGTCTTAGGGGCCTTTCGGTTGCTCCATAGGAAGTAGCTCGGTGAAGAAGTTGCACCACCTCTCTAAAGGAGCGTGTCTCCTTACCCATAGCTATATGCACTCTGAGTACATCGTAGCCCGAGTGGAGTGAAGTAAGCAAAATGTCACCAGCCATTACAGTTTCCACAGGGATCCCTAGAAGCTCCATGTGTTTGAAGAGCCTAGTCATTCTGAACACATGAGGTCGGAGGGGCATACCGGGTCATAGCTTGATATTGTAGACCCTTGACCAAAGTTGGCATCTTTCCTTAGCAAGACAACCCTTTTTAGGGGGCTTTATCCTCATGTTCGAGAGTGACCTAGTCAAATCAAACACGAGTCCATCATAGTTGCCATTGAGACTCTTGGTGACTCTCACATTGACAACGTCCTCAAGGGCTTTGAGGAACATGTCCGGAATGGGAGTATCAAGAGTGTACTCCAAGGAACAATTCCGAAGAGTTTTCCTGACTTCCTCCTCCCACTCCTTAAAGTTGACCAAGTTAAGGCTAAAAGCCAACTTGTCGGGGAGTTCCGAGCACATAGAGTTGTTGTTTGAATTACTTGCAGACATTGTTCTACAATTGAAAAAATTTGAAATGAAAAACCGTTCATATAATCAATAAGTTTGAATTTCAAAACGCATATGCAAACATTCAATCTTATTGAGCATTTTATCCACGCATTAATAATTTGTCCCTTTTAGGCGAGAATAAAATGATTCCAAGATCCCAAAGATCAAGAAATGATTAAGCATGCTTTGGCTTGTCTTAACATTTTAATATCTTAAGGTAAGCAATCTAATTTCTAATAGCTCTAAGCTACTCTCGGTTTGATAAAACGTCGCATCTAATGCATCCTTGACATTTTCTCTCTTTTGCCACGGCATCTAAGGACTCCTTATTGATATCGTTGAGCTTAACCAAGATCAACTTGTATACCTAGTATACCTTACGTTCCTAGGGAAGTAGTGATGCCTCGCTTTGGCGTAGCCCATCACGTACGCGCATTAGTTCGGTAAGTGTTGTTCTTGGAACGGCAAATTTTAAGCTCAATATTATAGGGACCTAGGGTTTCTATGTTGGTTGATTTAAGTGAACTTAACTAATCATCGCAACATTTTGAAATCCTAGACATGTATCTAGCATTCAAATATATATATAAGCACAATAATATATATAAAGCATAAAATAGATGCATTTGGCAACTAGCATGACCCCTTGAATCTTCAACTCTTCAAGGGTCTTCAAAGCATTATCTTGACTCGACCTCATGGAAAACACCGTCTTGAGACGTCTCCGCCAAGCATGCAATTTCTAGTTACTACGACTAAGATTAATCTAAATATTAAGGTACAAAAATACTCAACGGTACGCAGACCATATTTAGATTTACAAAAATACGTAACGGAACGCAGTCCGTATTTTCTATCCTGGTCGGGTCCCACTAGTTGCCATTTTCTCAAAACCCTGTTACAGAACAAGCTTTCATTCACCCATTCACTATATGTGAATGGCTTATGCATTTTACTACGAAAAACAAGTAACAATGCACAACACACGAAAACTAGTAACTAACTAAGGTGGTTAATCCGATTAACACGCCTAATTAAAACTAGTCAAAGTTTTTTAACATATTATGTATTTTAAGGTGCAATTCGTTCACGAAATTACTTAAGCTCCCACTAAATTCCGCATCCAACTTAATCAATATAATTAATTAAGTCGGTTTAACCCATAATTTGTCAAAATATTTTGCAAGTGCTGGAGCTACCGAGGCCTAGCCTCGTTTAAATTTAACTAATTAAATAATTAAAACGACAAATTTTTTGCAAAAGTCATAGCCCAAAATTAAGCAAAACGACCCACCCAAAACCTTTTGGGCTGCGCACTAAGGCTGCTATGCAGCCCTTGGTGTTGCGCCTGCTATGCTGGGTGCTAGCATGCTCACCCAGCGTAGCACGCTACGCTAGCCAGCACCTGCAGCACGCAACGCATGCTTCCCCAGGCTGGCTGGGGCTTGCTGCCATGCTGCCCAGCAGCTTGCCCAAGCATCTCCAGCAGCCTAGGCCACGCACTTAGCAACAGCTAGCACGCAACGAGCCTCGCCACACAGTAAAGCAGCATTACGAGGCTAGGCACCTTGCGCATACTTAAGGTAGCCACATGTGGGCGGCGTGGGCAGCCCGGCTAGCCTTGGTGGCGCTTGGGTGTTCTTGCCTCGATTTGTGTGCCATTTCTCGGGATTTTAATCCCGATTTATGTGTGACATAAAATTAATTCTAAATTTATTTTAGAATTAACTTAAGGAAAAAATGAAAATAAAACAAGTCTAACTTAATTAACTTCAATTTTAATGGTGCATGAGCCTAAATCATCCAAAATTACCTTTGAACAATTTAGATCTTTCTTGATGCTTAAAATTGGAAAGGGCTATACCCATAATTAATTTAACCAACATGCAAATTAATAATGAGTTTTGACAAAGTAGGGAGTTGGAAAATAAAACCAATCATCCAATGAAAAAAATTTCCAACTTTTAACTTGTGTAAAATGACAAAATTACATCTTCCAATATGAAGATTAATCATGATTTAATCATAAGTACTTGAACTTTAAGGATTTTAATCAACTAAAAAATGATTAAATCCTACATTAGTTCAACATGGAATTTAGAATCAAAGTTCAAACCATTTAAACACTTAAAGATTAGATCTTTAATATACTAGGAACTTTAAAAATTTCACATTCACAATAAACATTCACACTTTAATGCAATTAATTTACATGATTGTGAAATGACAAGTTTATGTGAGAAATTGAACATACCAACTTAAGCACACATTATGACTTCATAACCATGCTAAAAAGGGTTTAAAATTGTTGTAGATTAGGGATGCAACAATGCATTTAATCTACCCTTGACATGCTTAATTTAATCAAGGCATAAAGATTTAAAATGTTTCGTCAAAAACGAAAAACCCCTCGAAAAACATATTTCTGGGTGGATTTTGGCTTCTGGACATTTCTAAAGGGGACAGAAACGATTTAGAATAATGATTCCACCCAAAAATCACTATTTTTGAGTCGAAATCTGGGTTCGTCAGCCAAAATTAAAAAAACATACGAGATTAAAATTAATTAAAACGAGCTTCTAATCCAATTAGAAAGCACAACTAGAAATTTAAATCCATTTTAAATCACCTTAATTAACTACTAATTGCAATAATTAAAAAAGAGCGTGGCTCCGATACCGCTGTAGGGTTTCGTAGAGACCGTCTCTACGCGGAATAGAAACCCCCCAAGACCCGCCCCAATAATTAAAGCAATAGAGCATGCATAAACATAATTAAACAATAATTAAGAGAAGGGAGAAAGAAGTTGTACCCTTGAAGTGTGCTTCGCTCGTAAACCGAGCTCTTACTTCTAAGCTTAAAGCCTCACAAGCGTGACGGCCTCCAACGGCTTGTACCCACGACCTGACCCAAACGGTCTTCGTCTCGAGGGTTAGTCAAGACTTGACCAAATATAAAACTAGTGTTTTACAAACTTAAAGATTTTCTCAATAATTAGAGATGCCTTTTAGAGTTCCACTCAACTTGATTTCCAAATACCCAATCATGGGGTATTTATAGAGAAATGCAACTTGTACTCCCATTCATGATCAATGTAGGATAGTTTGCATTTCCAACTAATTTATTTAAATCAAAAATAAATTAAAAGATAATGCAATCAACAATAATCAAGTGGCACATGGAGGATTAGTGATTAGGTGAGGACCATCACCAGGGGGGGACCATTGCCTTCCTCCCCAAGGGATAGCTCCAAGCTTTGGTCCCCACAACTCCAAACCGGCATCAAGGCCTTGGCAAGCTGGCAGCCTACCTTGGCTGCCAAGGCTGCCAGCTCGCGCCTGGCACCAAGGCTAGGCAGCCTGCCTTGCCAGCCAGCAGAGCAAGCCCCATCGCATGTGTGCTGCTAGTGAGCCACGCATGCTGCTGCTGCTGCTGGGCGAGGCCCTAGCCCGCTGCTGCTAGGAGTGCTGCTTGGTGCTGCCATGTGAAGGCATACGCATATACGCACAGCCCAGCGTGCTTGCTAGCTGGTGCGTAGCGCTGTGCATTGCTGGGCTGCTAGCTCTAGGCCTAGGCACATAAACGCACACACAGCCCAGCGTGCTTGCTTGCTGGTGCATAGCAATGTCCTATGCTGCCACACTCAAGCGCCTAGCAATGCAAGGCATGCTGCGCGCCAGTACTAGCAAGGCCTAGCCTTGCGATAGCAGCTGGGCATGTTGTGCGCCAGTGCTAGCAAGGCCTAGCCTTGCGATAGCAGCAAGGCACTAGCGCCTAGCACGAATGGCATGCTAGGCTTGCGCCTAGCAATGCGAGGTGCATGCTAGCTCGAGCTAGCCTAGCAACCACATGGCTAGGCCAATGTAATGCTACGGCTTTGCTCGAACTTGTTGCTTGTTGATTTTGCGACGCTCGGTCTCGACGCTCTAGGCTCGATATCCGACGTCTGAGTTCGTAATACTCTAGTGACTCATCAAATCCTTCGGATTGATTCGTCGGTTCGGATCGGCAGTTCGTAAGGGTTCAGTTAAGATAAAGTTGTAATATTAATTGTTCACTAATATTACTGATCGGAAGCGGCCTCCACCCAGGCATTCCGATCACTTGATCTCACTGAAGAATTAGCTACCTGTTATTTTTGAACCCTCTATCAGAATAATACACTTGTTGGAAGGACACCATTCCTTTTAGTAATTAGTGGTGCTTATGAGACGAGACAACTCGCGAGCTACTCGAGCTTGAATATTTCAAAACTCCACTCAAGCACGAGAATGACTCAAAATGTTAATGAGTTGAGTCGAGTAGCTCATTACTCGAATTGAAAACTCGTGACAAGCTCGAATTCTTTTATACAGTATTATATTTAATAAAGATAATAATATTTTGATTTAAAAACTTTTATTTACAATAATATATAATAAATATACAATATTTACGTACTTATATATATATATATATATATATATATATATATTTCTCAAAATACTAAATCAAATAGAAGGAAGAGATTTTACACTAAATAGAGGGTTCAAATTAAAGACAATCAAAGAGAATCAAATAGCAACCTACTCGAGATTGACTTTAATTCCCCTTAATTTTGTAAAATTTATAATTATACAATATTGTAATTATGCGAATATTTTTATAAATATGTATTTGTATAAACTATTTTTATATAATTTAAGTAATGATTGATGCATATTTTATGAGAATTACTCAAAAGAAAAAATTATTTCATCTTACTAATCTTTTTGGGCTAACTATTCTTATCTCCTAAACCCCACTAATTTGAGCCCAAGTAATAATCCTAGTCCTACTAGGATTAAGAAAACCCATTAACATCATTAAAGCCCAAAAACTAATCCCTTAACTGCCCTCTAAAACCACAAAATTTTCCCCTAAATACTACTATTGCTTCCTACTGATTCACACACAATAGAAGGAAAAAAAAAAACAAATACTCCGTGCTTTCACCTATTCACGTACACTCGGAAAAAAAAAAAAAAAAAAAAAAAAAAAAAAAAAACCTCGCTACCCTATACTGCCGCTGCTGCCAACGCACCACCACCACCGGCGACCACTTGATGCCGCCCCGAACCACCGTTAGGCCAGCCGGTTTCCTCTACTTCCCTCATCTTCTATCTTTTTCTCTCTTCTTGTTTAAATTCCTTTAAAGCTTCAATCTTTATATGATTTGTTCCATGATTATTAATTATTATGATTTGATTATGTATATGAATTGTAAAAGATTACAAATTTATGATCTTTATTATTTAAGTTCGTGAAGTAATTTTCAGATTTGTTTAATTAAGAAAATAAGGGTTTAAAACTTGATTTTTCATGGTTTTAGGGCTTAAAACGTGTTAATCAAGTTACTTAATCATATTATGTTTAAATTATGTTAAAGTTCAATTATTTTGATTATAAATAGATTTACTATAGTTTTAATTTTGGGTTTTACTTGTGGTAATTTCATATTTTCATGATTCTATGCTAGTTCCTATAAATAATTGTTGGGCTATTTTGTGAGTATGAAGCATTTAATTTTGAAGAATAGTTCTAAGAATAAATTTTTCAGATTTTTGTTTATTATTTTGAAGCCTCTAATTACATTGAATTGGTTAATTTTTGGGTTTAAAGCTTACTAACTTAATATATAAAGTAGGTAGTTATAATGATTTCTAAAATTTCAAGATTTCATGTATAAACTAAATTTTCAGATTTTTATAAGGTCTTAAAATTGCTGTAATTTAATAAGTAAAAGTGTATTTTAAGATCTTTTGATGAGAATTCAAAATAATACTTCTACACTACTAACCTAGATATTTGGGAGGCTTAAATATGTTGTTTTAATGATTTTTGAAGCTTTTAAAGTACATTAGTATTGCTGTAAATTCGATTGTTTGGGTATTGATTGAGATTTTGTTGTTTGGTTTAGGAGAAGACCTCATAGAAGGTGATTTCAGTTGGAAATGTGGTTTACCAATTTGTTTACTCAAGGTACGTACAAGGATACAAAAAACCATGACTTTAGGAGCATGTTTAAGGACTTGGTAAAACTTAACATCATGTTAGAGAACCTGTGATTGATTGAAATTGTTTGGTAACAAATCTTATTGGCGATTATTCTTGATTGTGTGTGACATGTGATCATGTGGAAATTTTACATATGTTGATTTATCATCTAAGTGTTTTATATGAATTAACTTACGAGATGAACTTGAAAACAAAGATACATGAATACATGGATTTGTTTATTTTATTACTCGTTCATGATAATTGAAATGAAATGAGTAAAGGGAGAATTGAAGTCTTATAAGACAGGGTTGAGGATTTGAGGTGCCTTATACACTTAAGGTGTTTACACACCGAGATAGTGTAAAGGATTCAACACTAAATGTTGTTTGTCCCTAATAATTCAACAATGGAATTGGAAATTTGATTTGCTTGAATGGTTAATGTTTGATTGGTTATATTGTTTTTGTAAATGAGTCATCACCAAGTTTAAACTTGTAAATCACATAAAGCGCAAGATGGATGAGCAATAAAACTCTGGATTTGTGCACATCTAGAGTATTGACAAACAGGGGTTGAGGTTCATGGAGTATTAGCCGTGTACTTTTTAGAGGTCGTCTAATCTATGAGTCTTTTGTTTTCAAATACTTTTTAAAAACTATAAGGAGTTAGATGAGATCTCATACTAGCTATGGCCACGGAGTCGCGCCCCTCTGCCATTGGATGTTTATTGATGTTTCCGAAAGGACGTATGGGGTTTTTATTTTATTGATGTTCCTAATTGGAGCATAGGGAGACAACCTTGTCTATTGCTTAATCTAATGAATAAAATGAAATGAAATAATTAATATTTATTAGAGGAGTCTTAGCAATGTTAGTAGTTAAATCATGTGTTTTAGTTAATGATAAAATTGTTTGTCTGTTCTTTGAAAATTAGTAGCATGCTAGGAATGTTATTGTAATACCTCGTAGCTTGTATGTACTCAGCGTTGTTTGCGTGATTTTGTGTGTGTGTTTTCTTGGTTATGGCCTTCGCCTTTCAATGACCCTGTAACGACCCAATTTTTACACTTGTAATATTGGGGAGCAAAATTTATCACAGGTTTTTGCGTAGTTTGGATTTGCATCAAGGTGGTGGGAAATCGAGTGGAGAGTTAGTTACTACTCGTAGTTTTTTTCTTTTTTTTCTTGCATGAATATTGAGCTTTCTTAAACTTTGGTTTGATTTATTTACTATTTTGATATTTGGGTTTTGAATAAGGGGCCTGATGGTTCCAACTTGTAAAGCTTAATTTGGTTTTGCGTATCGTTTTGAATCATTATTTTAATTGAGTTAGATTTCCTCTGCTAAATTCTGATTTTGCCTTAACGTTTGAACACGTAGCGGTAACACGTCAGTAATTCTCTTACATTTTATTAAAGGTATTTATAGGTAAAAAGAGAGAATTATTAGGGTGTTACATTGACTCAGTCAAAGCTCGGTCAAAACTCGACTCGATTAAGCTCGACTCGATACGTTAACGAATCGAGTCAAGCTACCCCAAACTCAAACTCGAACTTGACTCGCATCATAAGCAACCCTACTCGTAATAGCATGTTTGAGCTAGACTCGATAAGAAACGCTCAGTGATCAATTGAGCTTTTGATTTGTCTTTTCGGCCTTAATAGGTTTGGACCAAATTTTACGATTTTAAGACTCTTAACACTTTAATGTCCGAATGGGCTGGGCAACTAAAGGACTTTGAGATATAGGGTCACTAAAAGGCTTTTATTGACAACCCATTAATATCAAAATTAAATTAAAGGGCCATTTATAAAATAGATTTTTAGAAAATAAAAAATAGAAAGACTGAAATCCCAATCTCCAATATCAGTTTCTCAAGGAAAAAAAAAATATCAAAATTTTTCAATTTATTTACAAATGCTATTGGGATATATTTTGTGATATAATAAATATTGTGTATTGTGATATATTAGGAAGTTAGAATACTTGTGTGGATTAATAGAGCTTGATTTATTTCTATTCAAAATGGTTCTCATAACTCATAAGTGAGGGTTTTTTATTTTTCAATGAGGTTTGATGTTCAAACCTCTTAGTATGCAAATTTAAAAAGGGATATATGTGGCACATAGACATTTTAGGAACATGGTAACTTTTGCTGTATATAAGGGTACAACAGCTTTTGTGTGCGGCTGGCCACACCGTGTGGCCATCTGACACATACCAAGTAACCCTTGACCAACAAGTAACCCTTAATCGACCGAGTAACCTCTAACCGACCAAGTAATCCCTGACCGATTGAGTAATCCCTGATCGAGTAACCCCTGACCAACCGAGTAACCCCTAATCGAGCGAGTAACCCCTATAGCATAAACAAAGTAACCTCCATAATGGTTGACCACATAGTGTGGCTAGCCACATATAAAAGTTTGTGATAAAAGTAACTTTAAATAATTTTAGGGTAACTTTAAGCCGTTTTACAATAAGTTAATAAGAGTCCGCCTTAATCAAGAATTTGTGAACCTTAATCAAGAATTTGTGAAAAACTTAACTGATTTTAGGGGAACACAACATCCCTTGACTTATAAGTTATTACATTAAATTCTCTTATATCCTACTTAATTAAGGTTTACATTCTAATTCAATAACTTTGCACTGATTTTATATTTTCCTTGTTACGGATCAACCTGCCCAATTCATTTTGGGGTTCCTCCCACGTCCCAACCATTGTATAATGATACCCCCTCCTACAACATCACTTACACTACAACAGTTGACAATCGCTGTTGATAGCTATTTCTAACCATTGTTAATTGACATTTTTGTAGTAGTGATAGGGGCTGGAGCAGGAGAAGATAAAACAAGTTTGTTACATCTATCGAGTACAGTGTCAGATAAACCGTTGCTGATACCTATTTCTAACCATTGTTAAATTTCTAAGCAAACTTAGCACGTCTTAAACATCCTAAAACCACTACCGCAGCAGCTAATTGTGGTCAGAATTTAAAAGTAAGAGTGCCAGCTAACAAAACGGAGGCTAATTCTCTAGTGTGATTTGTGAATCAAGTATTGGCACAAATCCTTGGCATCATTCTAACAGCAAGAGTTAAGCAGACTTTTTTCTTTTTCTCCCAGAAGATTTCGTTGAAGTATCTTGTTGCGCCTTTGCAGAGGAAGCAGTCAGTTTAGCTCCAACAGCAGAGCTCCAGAGAGCCCTTTCCACATCCGATGCTGTGAATTGCTCATCTTCTGAACTTAATTCCTGAAATGACAGGCAATTAACCTATTGATAAAAGAAAACTAACGTATGCCCCAATAAGGACAGACGCCAAAAAGGTTAAGTTGATCAAAACCTTTAATACATGTATTTTGATTTTAAGGTTGAAACTTAGGGAGACAACACATTAATAGCAAACTCATTGCTCTGCCATGACTATAAACGAGACCTCAGAAGCATTTTTTTAGATTAACTACATGTTAACTCATTGCAGTATGGTGATAATTGATGATGCGTAGCATAGACAAATAACTGGAAGAGCAGCAAGTTCGACTCAAGATTCACAAGGTGGAAGTAGCTGAATAACTTCTAACAACAACTTGATATGTTTTAGTCAAGTCAGGAGTATAGTGGAATTTTTTTATATAATCGTCTATGATTGACAGCAAGTACTCAGCTTATTTATATAATTTTTGCCAAGAATTAAACAGTAGTATTAAATCATGACCAATGGGACTTGGATTTCTATCCGGTGAAAGAATCAAAACTAAAACACAGAACTTGGAGAAATTTAGATAAATGTTTTAATAGATTTGTAATTGGAGATAGGTGACAGAACAAGAAGATCCAAATTTGAAGATACAAGCCTTCAATACATTCAATCAAAGGAACAAATAGACTCAAATGTCACAGGACAGATATATATAAGCTTCATTTACAAACATTTATAACATACTCATTGCTAAATTACAAGATACTCTTATGTGATATAAGATTATTATTGTCGCTTACGTGATTTCACATTTTCATTCATTTCCTTCAGATATTGGTTGATGTTACAGACTTAGATACTCATATAAGGAAAGATCATTTGGCAATTCTTATAATAAATTATATATAAAAGATCTTGGACATAAATGTATCAACATAAGGATTCTACCAAAAGGTCAAAGATGTGCGTATATATTTTCCGTCCATCATCAAACCATGTTTTTTTAAAAAAAAAATTTATTTTTTATTTTTTGTTTTTTATTTTTTATTTTATTGCCATCATCATCAAAATATATATGAATGCAAAAATGAAATCTGATACTCGAGCAAAACACAATAACACGACTAACCATCAGAGTATTGATCTCAGCATCAAGACTTGTATGTAAATATATAATTGATCTTTGTATAGTTTTTAAGTATATAGCTCATTCTGACTTAGTCAAGTCTATTCCCCTTCTCAAAGACAGGTAATACTCAATTCTTCTTTTTGTTATCTAATTAATCCTATTTTCCTACTTAATACATCATGAAAAACCAAGCAGCATGAAAAAATTAACATAGAACACCAACCTTTGCCTTCTCTCTTAACTTGTTGGCAAGCAGAAGATATTGTTTCAACGAGTAATCTTTTGACTGACCCAACACGGCTTCCATAGCCTAAAGATTAACCATAAAACACATTGTAATTTGTAAATGACTTGACAACCAAAATTACACATTTAAAATGCTAAGGGCAACAAAAACAAACTATATAAGTTTACAGGCAAATTCAATAAAAATGAAAATTACTGCTAAACTCATGTAGCACTGCATATTTGTGCCACTCTAGTGCCAAATAGGCAAACATTCAAATTCAGTTAGAATCATTTCGTTCGAAAATTCAACATCATTTTTTTACACAATTTAGGATACCTTTGCTTGAGCTAGAACCTAAAACGTCAATGATCTTATCAAGTACTAAATTCATTAATAAACCAATAATCTCCTAGACTAGCTTCTGAAAAATGTTATGTAACATCAATTTACACGACAAAGTTTTTCAAATATACATAATCATACCTCATCGGACATAAATGGAGCAAGATCAGGGGCATACGCAGCGAGGATAGCAGAGGCAGTGGCTGGCCCGACACCTTTAAGAACCGTAAGTTCCGAAACGGCTTTAGATAAATCATCCGGCAGAGATAGAAAAGCTTTTTGAGATGCCGACTTCACAACTTCTTCATCAAGGGCCGCCACAAAACCCAGTAACCTTGGTCTAAAAAAATATAAGAAATTTGGAAACAAAAATAAAATAAAATTCTTTAAATTTGAAATAAAACAATTTAATAATAATCCAATTCAGATAATTTAATCTTCGGTCTGAATACGAAGCTATCAAAAACAATAACTATAGCGGGATTAAATCTCAAGTCTTGGGTGCCACCGAAAACTTTAACCAACTAATAATAATAAAGCTGAGTCACCTGAATTTGCCGCGGGTGAGCTTCCATTGCATGAGAGAGTGGAGCTCGGATTGAGTGAGGTAGGGAGTAGGGATGCGGGAATGAATAAGTGAAGGAAGTTGAGTACGGTAGAAATCATCTAGGCAAACAAGGTTCGGTTTGTTAAGACTAAGAGAAAGAATGCGAGATTGGTAGGAAGTTAGAGCCTCTTTCCAGATCTTCACATCGTTGCATTTCAACTCCATTTTTTCAATTTTTGCTGCTTATTTTTGGGTTTCTCTTTGGGGTTTTAGTATAATGGGCGGTCTTTCATTCCAGTAGTTTCCAAGTACGATGATTTTTGCGGGAAAATGATTTTTATATTCTTTTTTTATTTTATTTCGGGAAAGAAAGAGAAATATGGAACGAGGTGTCAATTTGGATAATTGGGTCGGGTTTGGCGAGGTTGGGTTGGGTAGGGTGGGGTCAAATTTATTTTAAATGTGAGTTATGTTAAATTATTATATCCATACAACTGATACAAGTTGAAATTTAAATCAGCTTTGGTTCGGGTTGGATTTGGATCGGGTCGGTTGGGTTAGCTTTTGACACCTCGAATAATCAATAGTGTTCAATAACAAGATATGCTAATTCACGTGTTTGGGTTGGATTTGAATCTTGTTCAAGTCAAATTTGGGTTTGGTTTTCGTCGAGTCAATGTACTTCAAATTAGATTTTGGTAGGGTCATGTGGCCACAACGATATAAGAGCATAAGTCAGGGACCCATTAAATGTGATTTTTCTATACTTCGCCCACTTAAGAAAACTTAAAATCCTTTTGTCTTGCCATTTGTAATGGAACTTCGACAATCGCTTAAACCATCCTCTTGGTGCCAAATCTTTTACCCAACCTTCAATTAGATTTTAGCTTTGCATCCAATTTCCAGTAAAGTGTAAATCATGAAAGGCAAAAGGGCGAATGGAACCTTTTCCCGGCCAAGATACACTTAGTGAATGTTGCATGGGCATCCTTTGTGAACTTTTCCTGATGGTTAGGAGTTGAAAGATCAAAGGAGAACGCAGGGCCAATAGAGATTACATCCTTTGAATGTTGGGCATTGGCATTGTCTTATATGTTGGCACACACCTAAAGAAGTCTGATATGAATTTCTGTGAGTATTCTTCAATCAACTCACTTAATTCAACAATCTCATTGGATAAAAATTTAATTAGGAAAAATTCTGACAAGTGAATGTTACGAGGGTTTGAGGAAATAAAGAAGAAGAATTGAGAAAATGGTTGAACAATGCACATATGATTGTAATAAAGGCTCTTCCATAGGCTTTTTATAGTTTATTCCTAACTAGCAAATGGGATAGTTAACAATTCTGTTACAAATTCTATTTAAGGGAAATGGTTCAAAAAGGAATTATATCGTTTGAAGAAAATTATAAGATCCTGAAAGAAATAATGTATTTTAGGTTGCGCCTTGTCTAGGTCAATTCATGTTAACTCATGTGGACTAAATGATAGTAAATTTTTTTATTTTTTTTTTCAGGGTATTATAGTTTTTGTGTGTCGGGGTATTATTTTAATATAATTAGAGAATAATAATGAGTATTTTATACTACATATCTCCATTTCTTATTATTTGCAACAAATGAATTAAAATGGAATCCTAGACAAAATTTGTTTGTGAGTGCTAAATAATATGAAATTGAAAACAAATATGCCTTGATTTCGGAAGCAATTTACGGATCAATGACAAGAATATTTGTGGCGGCTCAAAAGCATTTTTCATTCATTCATCATTGATAGTTATGATAGGTTGTCGTACACCTGTCAAAAATATATTCCTAATAAAACCAACTAACAACGTGTTAGGAAGATTTATTTTAGCTTTACTAGCCATAGGCATGCATGTATTCAAAGTGTTTTGAATAATATATCACATGATTTGTTGCTCCTGAGTCAATTGTCCACCCATTTTTTAGTGCTAGAAACATTATAACAAGTAATCATACCTACAAAGTTCACATTTATCTTTTCCTCATTATCATATCCAGCTTTGTTTGATTTTGAGCTTGAAGGAATAAGTGCACAGCTGATCTGGTTGTTAAGCAGTGATAGACGTTGAACCTTTAATGCTATGAGAATTACCAGCAAACCTGCCTGCGTTCTACTTATTTCATTTCCCTTTTCCACCAGCATTTCTTCAAGTCTCAGCTTTTCCTTGCTGCTTCATGTACATGTAGTGCTACATAGAGTACCCAACCACCTTCCAACAATTGAATTTGTGTGATTTTTCCCTCCATACACTGAGCATCCAAGGCCATGAGATTACTAGTGTCTGTTGTTTTACCATCTAAGCCTATGGGGTTCCTAGTTTTTGCTGTTTAATAAGGTTGTAGGTTCCCTCTCTCCTTTGTTCTCATTTAGAGTTTTTCTTTGAGACTTTTCTTGTTGTAATGAGGCACAAGCTGTCTCAACACTTGGCACAAGTTCTATATCATGATTTGACTTTTCTGGGCAGCATAGGTGTTGTCCAGACCATTGAGGAATTAGAAGAGTTGATGCTCCTCCATTTGCACATTCAATTCATTTATAAATGCACTAATAATTTCAGGAGTTATAGTGGTGATGGGTGGCAACATGTTCATGCCTTCAATCTCTCCCCACAAGGACTTGATCCTGTGTAATAGTTACTTATAGAATCACCATTTTGCTGAATCTCATAGTTATCTTTGTTGAGTTACATTACTTGCACCGTTAGTTTGCAGATATCTGGTCTCAAGCTGCTACCAGATCTCTATAGCAGTGCTTAAGAACATCATGATTTTTAAAAAGAGTCAGACATGTTGTTGGTAGCCAAGCTATCATTACGTTATCGTAGGGATTTAGGTACTCTAAGCGGAATTTCATGAATCATATTCATACGCACCTGAAACTAGATCGCATGCATAACACACAAGAATCACATAATTATACCTTTGAAGCATAATTTCCACGTAGCAAGTTGATTGACAATTAGGGAGAGAATAGAGCCCCAAGCGTTGCTCCTTTACTTAGTCCACGAGATTTGAATGAGTCGTCCACCAATACAATATCGGTCGAGCGAAGGGAAAACACCACAATCACCACCTTTATGGATAACCGGCACCACCATGATCCACCGCCACCACCGTATACACACCGACGCACAGAGAGGAGAGAGAGCCGTGAGAGAGAGGGGAGAGTTTGAGAGAGGCTTGGCTTGTGTTTGCTAATTAGGGTTTAATCTAATTGATCAGTGAATGTTATGTTCAACCCTGGGCACCTAGTCTATTTATAATCTTATTATAATTAGACTAGGAAGCAAAGCCCAAACCCTCTAAACCTACCCACATGGCTGGCCACCTAGGGAAGAAGGCCCATCATGGGCCTTTTCCTCTTATACTCAATCTGGGCACTTTGTGTGACCTCATAGGATCCGTTCAGTTGGGGTTTAGATTATTTTAATAGACCAAAGATTGTTAGTACCTTTAGCTATGATATAACGACGACCCAAAAGAACGAATTTAATTATCTCCATAATTTAATCCATTATATATCTAGTAATTGCAGTTGACGAAGACATAAATCCTTCAATCTCCCACTTGTCTGAGACAAGTGTGCAATGTTCAAATTCCGTAAGTCAATATGTGTCGATTTGATAATATGATTGCATCTCATGCCGGGATCATATTAATCTACAAATCATTTCTTGAAATCTGAGTTAGAACTACAAATCAAATGATCACTGAGTAATACATTTGAGTGCGGCCACACAATTTCCGAATTCTCCCTCTTCAAGAGGCCATGACACATTTCCTAATTAAATAGGTAGACTCAATCCAATCTTGTGGCAACCAAAACTCCCACTCAACTTTTGAAGTAACCAGGAAACATCTTTTATAGTCCCCTTTTACGGAATGAAGTTTTAATGTACCATAGTTAAATCAATCATTGAATAAAATTAGTGTTCCACTCATGTCAAAGGAATCCACTAATATATCTGGAAGCTCTATACTTGAACATCAAAGTAGGTCCATAGTCGATCATGCATCATTCATGCATATCCATGTGATTGAACGAGCATCTCTATGCCCCTATAGCCCATGAAACTGCGCTATCCAATCAATCTTACATGCCAGTCCATTTATTGAAATCAATTATGTCCAATTTAATGATTTCGAACTAGGAACTTAAATAATTCATGAATTTATTTCACCTGTGGGGTTTCCTTCACCAAATCACGTATTTGATGATCCCATCAATTCATAATTATTTTGGACATTTTATTTAATATTCAACTGCAATTAAATAAGAGAAATGAAAATTTCTTGATTAAATATAATTCTGCAAGTTAATGTATTAACTATGTAATAAGTTTTCTCAAAACAAATACAACTTAAATTACATAACTTGCTTCAATCCAGAAGCCTTAGAATGACTCTCATGCTTTGGCTGTGAAAGGGGTTTAGTAAGTGGATGAGCGAAATTCTCATCCATATGAACTTTGCATATCTTGACATCCCGCCTGCCAACGATCTCTCGAATGAGATGAAACTTTCTCTCAATATGTATGGATTTGTAATGTGACTATGGCTCCTTTGATTGGGCAATGTTGCCATTGTTATCACAGAACAACTCAATTCCTTCTTGAGCATTAGGTACAATGTCTAGCTTAGTAAGGAACTTCTTGATCCAAACTGCCTCCTTAACTGCTTCTACCGCAGCCAAATACTCAGATTCTGTCATGGAGTCTGCGACAGTGCTATGCTTCGAACTCTTCTTGCTCACTGTTCCTCTATTCAAACATAAAATGTACCCAGATAGAGATCTAAAGTCATCTTTGTCTGTTTGGAAACTCGCACCGTATAACCCTTGACAACCAGTTCACTTTTGCCACCATAAACTTGAAACATTCCTTTAGTCCTTCTCAAGTACCCAAGGATGTTCTTAGCATCATTCTAGAGTGCTTCTCCTGGATGTGTTTGAAACCTGCTATACATGCTCAAGGCATATGCAACATCTGGCTTTGTACATATCATGGCATACCTAATATAATGGACCCTATTGCATGCAGAGGCATAAGGTACATTGGCCATATGTACCAACTCTTCTGGCTTTTGAGGGCACTGATTTTTACTGAGCGTAATACCATGAGACATGGGAAGAAATCCTCTCTTGGAATCTTGCATCTCAAACCTATCAAGGATCTTATCAATATAAGTCTCTTGACCTATCTCGATGGATCTTAATTCCCAATATGTACTCGGCATCTCCCAAGTCTTACATAGAGATAAAACTCTTCAACCATGCCTTGACTGATTCAAAGCATTGGTATGTCATTCCCCATGAGAAGTATGTCATCTACATATAAGACTAAGAAAACTAGGCTGCTCCCACTAGACTTATTGTATAAACAAGGTTCTTCTTCTCTCTTGAAGAAACCAAAGTATTTGATTGCCTCATTGAAACGAATGTTCCAACTCTATGATGCTTGCTTCAACCCATAAATGGATTTCTGAAGTTTGCAAACCTTTCTAGGATTTTCTGGATCCTCAAAACCCTCAAGTTATGTTATATACACAACCTCCGTCAAGAACCCATTCAAGAAGGCGGCTTTGACATCCAACTGCCAAATTTCGTAATTGAAAAAGTGACAATCGCTAGAAGAATCCTAATAGACTATAAGCTAGGTCTACCATCAGGCAAGTCTACCAAGGCCCACACATCATTTTCTTGACATGGAGTCCATTTCGGATTTCATGGCCACAAGCCATTTCTCTGAGTCGGGGCTTGCCAAAGCTTGCTTATAGGTTATGGGTTCCGCACATTCCAATAGGAAAATTTCGAAAACCTTAGTTAACAGATATTCAACAAACTGTTTGTTTCTGATTCTCAGTGACCTACGAGAGGTAGGAGCAACTCTTCAATTCTTTGAAGATTCAAGTGGGACGATAGGAGTCTCACTAGTTGAATTGGCTTGTTCCGACGCATGATTTGTCAAATTAGTTGACTCATGTGCTCTTGCCTCTGACGTGGTGTTATCCACATCCTTTTGTTGCTTGTCTCGAATCTCTTCGAGAACCACTTTACTCCCACTTATCTTTGTAGAAAGAGATTCCCTTCCTAAAAAGACACCATCGCGAGCAACAAACACTTTGTTATCTACGCGATTGTAGAAGTAATACCCTTTTGTCTTCTTGGGATAACCCACGAAGAAACATTTGTCTGATTTAGGGCCTAGTTTATCACTTTGTAAATGTTTTACATAGGCTTCACAACCCCAAATCTTGAGAAAAGACAACTTTGGAACTTTTCTAGTCCATAACTCATATGGCGTCAGTCGGGCTTCTATTTAGTATGTTCGCAACTGTTTCTAATGCATATCCTCAGAACAATATGTGAAGATCAGTGAAGCTCATCATAGATCGAACTATGTCAAGAAAAGTTTAATTCCTCCTTTCTGACACACCATTAAATTATGGTGTTCCTAGATTAGTTAATTATGAAAGTATTCCACAATCCCTCAGATGATCATCAAAATCTTGAGTTAAATATTCATCACAACGATCATATCGTAGTGCTTAATTATTTTCTCAAGGTGATTTTGTGCTTCATTCTGGAATTCTTTGAACTTTTCAAAAGATTTCAACTTTTACTTCATTAAGTAATTATAGCCATATTTACTTAAATCGTTAGTAGAGGCAATGGAGTAGTTAAATCCATCTCTAGCTTTTGAACTCATTGGTCCTCACACATCCATATGTATAAGTTCCAAAAGGTCATTAATTCTTTCACTCTTTCTTATAAAAGGTGATTTGGTCATTTTACCTAACAAACATGACTCATAATTCTCAATTGATTCATAATCAAATAAGAATAAGAGCCCATCCTTTGTAATCTCTGGATGCGTGATTGGTTTATGTGACCTAACCTTACTATGTTATAAGTAGGTTGGTTTTGAATCATCAATTTTTCGCTTTTGTGATCCATGTATATCAATGTCATAAATATAATTAACTCACAGCTAGAAAATGAAAACAATTTATTACCTTGTCATGGATCAACACTTGCCCATGAAAAGTAAACCAAATCAGTATTCAATGAATACTAAAAAAATTGTCTCAACAAAAACTGGAAATAGTCTAAAATCATCATAAAATAAGCAGGAGGCACCGCCGCGCCGCGCCACGGCAAAAAGCACCGTGGCACGACAGTTCTACTTTTGTGCTTAATGCTCATGTTGTGCGTGCATGAATAACCCCTTGTGCGCACGCGCATACCCCTCTTGTGCGTGCGCACCGCAGGGTCTTTTGTCCGATTTTTATTGTTTGTATAAATAGGCCTTGACTTTACTAGTTAAAGAAAATCATTAGAATAGCTTAGAATTTCTCTCTCATATTTTAGCTTAGGTTGAGAGCTTCTCTCTCTAGATTAGGCTAGCTTAGGAGTAGTTTTAGACAGAGAAAGTGAGAGATTTCAATGGTGATTTGAGAGATTGAAGATTCAAGAGTGACAATTGTATTGAAGATCTTCTCAATTATCAATGAGCATTTCTTACTCTCTCTCCTCTTTATTGCTTTCTTTAATTTCATGTTTGTTTGATTTGGTTTTGATGATTGATTCTTGATTAGTGTAGTTGTTCTTCAATATTTGTTGATTCTTGATTTCATTTACTTGCTTCTTTGATTTGATGATGGATTGTAGCGAGTAGTTGCTTGCTAGGGTTTGGGTAAAACTTGTATGATTGACTGATTGTGATTAATTTGGGAATTATGTTGATTGATTGTTGAGATTAAAGTGATTAATGTAAGTTTTCATGTGCTTAGTTTGATTAGGCCTTGAGAACTATGCTAGATTGCATTGTAGATCCTAATGATATGACCACTTGATTTAGGATTTGCAATCATTGATTGGTTTGGATTGTGATCCTCCTAGTTTATCATTCATAGAGGAAACCTATCTTGATGATTAGGTGATAGCTCTTTGATTCCAATTGATAGCTCTTATCATTAGTCTTCACAACCATTGATTGGCTTAACCTTCCCAAGTTATTGCAATTGTCATGATTACATGTTGATCCCCATTCCTTAGTGTTTCATTTGTGTGATTCTTGTTTGTTTTGGTAGTTGTATAGTCTTTCCTCACCTTCAACTTTGACCTAGCTTAGGCGCATATTGAAAGCACTTGAACATAACCGTTTCTAGTGGTTCGACCCTTGACTTACCTCTATACTTGTATTTAGGTTTGTTAAGTGATTATAAATTTGTTCGACCTTAGGGAGGATTAGTCAACGACCTAGTTTTCCCTACATCACTGCCCTCCCACCCTCCCTGTTGGACTGACACCGGTCGGAAGCCACCGTGGCTGGGCCACCCAGCCATGGCTTCCGGCCATTAAAACCCCTTTTTTTTTGTTTTTAATTTAATTGAAGCAACTTTTGTAAAATTAAACTAAATCAGTCCAAAATTAAAATTAAATCCCTATTCAATTTTAAAATTATGGTTCATCATAAAATTAATTCCAATTTAGTCCTAAATCTTAAAATAAAATTATTGATCATACACAAAACATTTTTATGTAAGATTCAAGTTAATTAAAATTATGACGCATTAAACAGATCGAATTTAACCAAAACTAGCACAAAAATCAAAATTTTGGGTATGATTTTCGAAAAATTCGAAAAATAGGGTTAGGGTGTTATAAAATTTCGAGCATAATAGGGATAACATTAGGTCCTATTTATGGCTATTTTGAGCAAATTAAATCACATTTAATCAATTTCAAGAGTTAAATCACATTTAATATAATAATTGAACCATAATTAAATAATTCTCCCTCTTAATTGATTATAAAATTACGAACATGGACTTCAAATAATCGTATTATTATAATCAAGCGTGTTGATGCAAGAGGCTAACTGATATTACTGTAGGGATTTAGGTACTCTAAGCAGAATTTCATGAATCATATTCATACGCACCTAAAACAAGATCGCATGCATAACACACAAGAATCACATAATTATGCCTTTGAAGCGTGATTTCCATGTAGCAAGTTGATTGACAATTAAGGAAACAATAGAGCCCCAAGCGTTGCTCCTTTACTTAGTTCACAGGATTCGAATGAGCCGTCCACCAATACTAAATCAGTCGAGTGAAGAGGAAACACCATGATCACCACCTTTATGGACAACCAGCATCACCACAATCCACTACCACCACCGTACACACACCGACTCAAAGGGGTGAGCACGGATTGAATATCCGATCTGAAATTGGATTTCGGATCGAATATCCGTATCCGAAAAATCAGATATTTGATATTCGTATCTGATCCGAAATTTTCGGATATCCGGATATTCCGATATCCGAAATTTTCGGATCGGATAGTTCGGATATCCAATATCCGACCCATCTAATAATATGGGTTTTTTATTACACTTTAACAATTTAAAAAAATATATATACATAAATCAAACCTTGCAACTTGCTATCAAAGTATCAATCATACACCATGGGTCACCATATTCTTATCCAGTAAACCCCCAAAATTGAAGAAACTGACTGGAAAAGAGGGGATTCAACAACCAAAATAAATTAAAAAAAAAAAAGGTTTCAAATCAAACCCATTGAAATTCAAACCATTAGTCAGATACGAAATTTTCATTAATAAGCATAAAAGAGAAGATGAGGGGGTTAATTATACAAATCAGATTATTATCCAATTCTAACAACAAAAATTGACGAATTAAATTAACAAAAAAAATGAGGGAATAGACGGGAAATATTACAGACATTGGCATGAAATTAATCGAGCGATGATGAAAAGTTTCATTGATGGTAGAATAGATTAGGACAATGAGCCAAACCCTTATTCTGGAACAACGCAGCGACCACCATTGTTGGAGCTCGAGATGAGATTGAGAAAAGGATGGGAGATTTGAGAAGTCATCATAAACAACTTGCTATTTTCAGAGGAGAGAGAAAGCTCGGAAATTGCCGATAATGGCGGCCTATAGAGTAGAAGACGAAGAGGGAGATGAGGAGATTTGAGATGAGAGAGGAGGAAGATCTGAGAGGAGGGAGTCAGAGAGGAGGGAGGAGGGAGAAAATAGAGGAGAAAGAGAAAGAGGCAGATTACATTAGGGACTTAGTACTTAGGGTTATCCGAATTTCGGAATTTTTGTAAAATAATTTTTTTTTTCTTTAAGAAAAAAACAATTTTTTCTGATCCGAAAATGTTTTCGGATCAGTTATACTAAATTTTCGGATCGGATGCGGATCGGAATTTCGGATTATCAGATAGTTTTGGTCAACCCTACTGACTCACAGAGAGGAGAGAGAGCCGTGAGAGAGAGGGGAGAGTTTGAGAGAGGCTTGGCTTGTGTTTGCTAATTAGGATTTGATCTAACTTATTAGTGAATGTTATGTTCAACCCTAGGCACCTAGTCTATTTATAATCTTATTATAATTAGACTAGGAAGCAAAGCCCAAACCCTCTAAACTTACCCACATGGCCGGCCACCTAAGGGAGAAGGCTTATCATGGGCCTCTTCCTCTTATGCTCAATATAGGCCCTTTGTGTGACCTCATAGGATCCGTTCAGTTGGGCTTTAGACTATTTTACTAGGTCGAAGATTATTAGTACCTCTAGCTATGATATAACGACGATCCAAAAGAACGAATTTAATTATCACCATAATTTGATCCATTATATATCTAGTAATTGCACTTGACGAAGACATAAATCCTTCAGTTATTACATGTGGCCCATTGATCAACTTTCACATCATCATATGTATCTTTCTGCACCTAGAGGTCTCAAAACCATACCCGACCTGATTTGAAACCGGCCCGAAAAATATCCGATTCGTTTAGACACTATAATTTAGAATGCATGACTCAACTTTAAAAATTGATCCGACCCGGCCTCACTGAACTTGATCCGGACACTCGAATCGACACCTCACTTTTCACCGGACCTATCTGTAACAAATCCTAATTTTCTCTTAGAAGCTAAGTTGATCTCCATAGATCTCCTCCATTTGTAGTTTCTTTCATGTCACTCTATGAAAATTAAAGGTTGCCTATCTCCTATTCAGGATGATGATATAAGCAAGGATTTTGCATATGAGCTAAAGATCTTGGACATTTCAAGTGTAAAGATTCAAATTTTGAAGGAGAAGACGGAGAACAAAAGACAAGAAGGAATTGAAAGAAAGATTCAATCTTTGTATCAAAACCGATGAAAAAGAGAGGATTTAAGCACAACATATCAATCTTTTGTGCCTTGATTTCGGATGCAAGGCAAAGATTGATGGCAAGAATATTTGTGGCGACTTAAAAGCATTCACTCATTCATTAATTGATACAATATACACCTTTGTACATATATATACTACTAGGTATCATTCCCTAGAAAGATCGAACCTAATGACTCATCAAATATACCTGTACATTACATTATGACAAAATAGAGAACAATAGTAGACAAAATAAATAACAACACAATATGCTTGCTGCTAATGACAATATAATTGTTGATAATGATACTAATCTTCATCGAAAACGTAATTAGTATTAGTTAGTGGGTAAAAGGTAAAAAAGAAAATTCAATGTTATAACCTAATTAAATAAACATGCATGTGACACATATTAAAGTGTATTTTTTCTAAAGTGTATGTAAGGGTGGGGCTATTGATGTAAAGTTTGTTATTAAGTGAGTCACCACGTCACTTTGACAATTGTTAAATTGGAGGATCCATCTTTGTTGAATGTTGTTTTTGACTTTGGTAAACGCTTGTTTTTATATAATCATAACTTTTTGCTTACTTTCCAAAATTACATTCAAACACAAATTTTTTGAAATCGAGAAACTTCTCTGTATATCAGATCATATTGTGATAATTGCTGCCATTAATGCTAAAAGTAAAGGTTAAATCAAAGTTCTCTCCATTGTTGTCAATTATTTAAACTAACAGAGAATTCTTTTTCGCACTTCTTCCCTTGGTGATTTTTTTTTTGGGGATGGATGGGGTTTAAGTTAGTTACATGTTAAGAAATTTTTTCTTGTAACAACATTCTTAACATTCGTCTAATAGACGGTAGTTCACAGTAACCACAACATAGAGTATTATAAAGACAACAAGTACATGAAATAAATTAAACTAAGTATATATTAACGACCTAGCCTTTCCCAAATTGTTATAAAGCAGGAAAGGCTTTAAACAACTAAGTCATTAAATTAGAACACATGAAAAACATACAAACCAAACTAAAACTTACATTATAAACCTAGAGGTACATTAGTATTAAATGTTGGATTAAAGGTAGGAGTCCATAAACCAACGGACATTAGAAAAGGACTTGAATTTTGTAATTGCGATACAAAGAGCTTAAACACTTTTATAAAGCAAACTAGTACGATATACACAGGAGCATAACTTGAAATGTTTTATTTAGATATACGGAGTACATGGAGAAGTGTAGATTGAGTGACAATGTTGATTGTGAAGTGACACCATTAAGAGCATTCTCAGTATAGAAGTACACTATGGAGATGTACTCTCAAGCATGTTAGTGTTCTATTATATTGGTCAATGATTATATAACACCCTAGCAATTTCATTTTTATTGAAATAATTTCTAATGAAATAATAAAAAAATTACTAACAAGTTACTGCCATGCGTATAGGTACAAGTTTAATTTTATTTATTTTTTCTTTTTATTTTTATTTTTTTTAACGGAGGTAAAAGTTTAATTTTGGCATAGTATAACGTCGTATTTGAAAATTAACTAAGAAATTACTCAAGCATCATTAAATGAAAATTAAAATATAGCCCTTAAAAAAAGCCAACCTAATAATCAAAATGGCTCTTAACAAAGATTAAGTAAAATTAAGTAGTAAAAATTTTATGGAAACACGAATAAATAATATACATACAAATCTCAAGTCAATCAATATCCTTTTTTTTTGTTTTCTTTTTTTTCTTTTTTTTGTTTTTTACAAGAGGAAACTAAACTAAAAATTATAGAAAGTCGTAAATTTTGTTCTACACCTATTAGCTAGAAGGTGGGCTTTAGCTACCTGTTCTCTACCTACCTTCCAAATGATAAAGCCCCGAAACAGGCCGCCAAGTCTTGTTATTTCCTCTATTGTCCATAAGAGCTTTACCTCCTTTTGACCTGCTGCCTGTAATCTATGCACTAGTGTTGTAAAGTCAGTGTAAATCTTAACCTCTCCAAAAATTTTCTGCTGTGCCCAAGCCAGTGCTTGGTGGCAAGCCTGGAATTTTTCCAGTAAAGTCGAACTGGTCTTACCATAAGACCCACCTACATCCTCATAGTTAGATCCATTTGTAGAAAAGCTCCATCCAAACCCTGTAGTGCCCGTATGCTTCTGCCACGACCCATCGATCTCAATCAAGATTTCCTCCTCCTGACCCTGCTCTAGACTTCCCTCACAACCTAGATTACTTCGTAGAAATCCTGGTGGGGGAACGATGGGCCCATTCTCAGGTCAATCCCCCCCCCTCAAAAGTTTCTCCAGGTTTTTGGAAATTTTTTAAAGTATTTGAAGTACCCTCTAAATTCCTGTGAAAATCAGACAAATCTCCAGCTTCATTCCTAAAAACCCTTGCATTCCTCGTGATCTAGAGACTCCACAAAACTGTGATGAAAGTCTCAATAAGGTCAATATGCAACCCATCCTTGATACACCCTCCATTTCCATTTGTTACTCCCATATATTATTTTGGGCGTTTAAAAAAGATCTACCCATATTGAATGTATTCCATTTTTAACTTAGTTTTTATTTACTATTTTATACATATTAAATTCTGATTGGTTAAATTAATTGATTGTTGATTGATCACATGGCTCTAAGTAAGGAAATATGTTCCTTGAATTATGAAATTATGGTTGATGTTTAAAAAAAATTAAAAAAATAAATAAAAAAAACAAAAAATTTAAGTAATGTTAAATATCAAGGAGAAATAATGAGAGATATCAGAGAAATTTTGTTACGTATTTTATTATTCCATCTAATATGGGATATATATACATGTATATTATCTAGGGTTCTATCATCGGATAAGATCAAATACCCAATTCTAGAATGTTCTAGATAATACATCGGATAATAGTCATCCACATTTAGATATTTCATAACACTCCCCCTTGGATGACTATAAAACGGGTAAATAAAATTTACTAGAAAACCCGTACAAAATAATTTATAATGCGCATAAGGACTTTTATATCACCATTCTTCTGTAGATCATGAGTATAGAAAATTTTTGGTAAAATGTGCTTTGTTCAATCACCTTTGATATACCCTTCCTTAAGCTGGGCGATGCATGCTGCATTATCCTCATATAAAGTTGTTGGAACTTCTTTTTCGGAATTTATGCCACAATCTGTCTGTATATGTTGAATTATAGACCTTAACCATACACATTCACGACTAGCCTCATGGATTGCCAAAATTTCTGCATGGTTAGAAAAAGTAGCTGCAATTGTTTGTTTCATAGAACGCCAAGAAATAGAAGTGCCTCCACACATAAATACATATCCAGTTTGTGATCTAGCATTATGAGGAGCAGACATATACCCTGCATCTGTAAAACCAATCAAACCTTCTTTGGATAGGTTAGAGAAAAACAAACCCATATCTTCCGTACCTTGAAGGTAACGAAGTACATGCTTAACCCCATTCCAATGCCTTCGGGTGGGACATGAGCTAAATCTTGCTAACAAATTTACTGAAAATGATATGTCAGGTCGTGTATGACTAGCAAGATACATTAAATTCCGTATTGCACTTAAATATGGTACTTCTGGACCAAAAATTTCTTCGTCATTCTCCCGAGGTCGGAAGGGATCTTTTTCTACATCAAGTGCTCTAACAACCACGGGGCTACTCAGTGGATGTGCTGTATCCATAGAAAATCTTTTAAGAACCTTTTCTATGCATGTTGACTGGTGCACAAGGATTCCATTCTCTAGGTGTTCAATTTGTAGCCCTAAGCAAAATTTAGTTTTTCCAAGATCTTTCATTTCAAATTCCTTCTTTAAGCACTCCATTGTTATTGAAATCTCTTCAGGAGTTCCAATAATATTTAAATCATCAACATATACTGCAATTATAACATATCCTGATACAAATCTCTTTATAAAAATGCATGGGCATATAAGGTCATTCTTATATCCTTCTTTCAACAAGTACTCACTTAGTCGATTATACCACATGCGCCCTGATTGTTTCAATCCATATAGAGATCTATTCAATTTTATTGAGTACTGTTCTCGAGAACTTCCATTTGCTGCTTCTGGCAGTTTAAATCCTTCTGGGAGTTTCATGTATATGTCATTATCCCGTGGGCCATATAGGTAAGCTGTGACTACATCCATCAAGCGTAAATCAAGTCCTTTTCTTATTGTCAGACTGATTAGAAATCTAAAAGTAGTCGCATCCACCACAGGAGAGTATGTCTCCTCATAATCAATACCGGGTCTTTGTGAGAATCCTTGTGCAACTAATCGGGCCTTGTATCTTACAATATCACCATTTTCATTTCTTTTCCGTACAAAGACCCATTTATATCCCACTGCTATTACACCTTCAGGTGTACGGACTACAGGTCCGAATACTACTCTTTTTTCGAGAGATTTCAATTCAGTTTCAATTGCTTCTTTCCATTTTGGCCAATCACTTCTTTGTCTACATTCATGAATAGATTTTGGCTCATGATCCTCATCATCATTCATGACATCTAATGCTACATTGCATGCAAAAACATCATCGATGTCGATTTGGTTTCGGTTCCATATTATTCCAGACATGATAGAATTTATTGAAATTTCTTCATTGTGAGGTACCTGAATATCTTTTTCCATCATGTCTAGGGTCTCTTATGGAGATCCTTCAAAATTAATAGCTTCCTCGGTCTGGCCATTGTCAATAGTTGCTCCTTTTTTCTTCCGATGGTTTTTATCTTTGGAACCGATGGGTCTACCACGCTTCAGGCGTGCTTTAGAATTATTTGCAATTTAGGCTTGTCCTTCTGGGACATCAATTTTAATCGGAGCATTTTCAGCTGGTATATGTGACTTTGTCACTTTCTTTGGGTCAGCAAATGAGTCTGGCAATTGATTTGCTAAGTTTTGTAATTGAATTATCTTTTGGACTTCCAATTCACATTGTTTAGTACAAGGATCTAGGTGAGATAATGATAATTCATTCCAACTGATTTCCTTTTGCAGCTGTTTATTTTCTCTCCCTAATGTTGGAAAAACTAATTCATCAAAACGACAATCTGCAAAACGAGCCGTAAATAAATCTCCTGTCGTTGGCTCTAGGTACTTAATTATCGATGGATATTCATATCCAACATATATCCCTAGTCTTCTTTGAGGGCCCATTTTAGTGCGTTGTGGTGGAGCAATTGGAACATATACTACACATCCAAATATCGTCAAATGGGATACATTTGATTCTTGACCAAAAACCAATTGTGATGGGGAGAATTTGTGATAACTTATCGGCCTCATGCGAATTAGTGCTGCTGCATTTAATATAGCATGCCTCCAAGCAGAAATTAGGAGCTTAGATTTCATAAGTAATGGTCTAGCAATCAATTGTAAACGTTTAATTAACGATTCCGCAAGATCATTTTGTGTGTGAACATGTGCTACAGGATGTTCAACACTAATCCCAATCGACATGCAATATTATCAAAGGCCTGGGATGTGAATTCACCAGCGTTATCAAGACGAATAGCTTCAATAGGAAAGTCTGGAAAATGTGCTCATAATCTGATCAACTGAGCAAGTAGTCTCATAAACGCCAGGTTGCGAGTTGATAACAATGATACGTGGACCATCTAGTTGATGCATCTATTAAAACCGTGAAATATCTAAATGGCCCACACGGGGGAATAATTGGTCCACATATATCCCCTTATATACGTTCTAGAAAAGTAATTGATTCGGAATTTATTTTAGCTAGTGATGGCCGGAGTATTAACTTGCCTATTGAGCAAGCAGCACATGAAAAATTATTATGAAGAATCTGCTTGCTCTTCAATGAGTGTCCACATGAATTTTCAATTATTTTTCGCATCATTATTAAACCGGGATGGCCTAACCGGTCATGAAAAACTTTAAAGTCATCAATAAACTTCTGGTTTACTATAGCATGTGATTTAATTGTATTGATTTTTGTATAGTACAAACTAGTGGAGAATGTAGGTAATTTCTCCATAATAAGTTTATTGCCTTGAGTTATACTTGTGATTTAAAGGAATTCATTATTTCATTCACTAATTGTCTCAATATGATATCCATTTTGTCGAATATCTTTAAAACATAGTAAATTTCTTTGAGACTTAGGGGAGTATAATGCATCAATAATTTTCAATTTTGTTCCCCTTGGCAATAATACATTTGCTCTTCCGGAGCCTTCTATAATTTTTGTACTACCTGATATAGTACTCACACTAATTTCTTTCATCACCAATTGCGAAAAATATTTCTTATCTTTAAGTATGGTGTGAGTGGTAACACTATCAACTAGACATAAATCTTCACCATTAGTTGATGATTGAGCTCCAAAGGGATTCATATTCTAATATGGTTAAAGGAACTAAAATAAGATTCACTAAACCAAATAACTTAAATTAATAAATGACTGATAATGAAAATAATGAAATATCCGAAAACATAAAAATATCCAAAAACATAAAATTGTCCAAAAGCGAATGTCCCATAAAGCATAAAGTCATAGTACTACGATAAAATTCTATAATAAATGCAAGTTAATTAATAGAGTTTATTCGCCTATGGATAATAACTTATTCAATTATTTTCTTCAGGATTAGGAAAGAAATCAGCCGCTTCCAGATGAGTTGTATCACCGTAATCAAAATCACCTTCGCCATCCTCATACACCAAATTTGTTTCCACCTTCTTTCCTTTTTGTTTGATTGATTGTTGATAAAGGTCTACTAGATGTTTTGGTGTACGACACACACGAGACCAATGGACTTTTCCTCCACAACAGTAGCATATATTTTCATTTTTATCCTTCTCATTTCCATTTTTATTGTCCCACTTCTGGTGAGAGTATGAGTTCCTAAAATGACCACCTCGACCACGATCATGTCCACGTCCGCGGCCGCGACCACGACTGCTGGCGTGATCTCTAGCCTTTTTCTCTTTCCCACTATGAGATGTCGCATTTGCTTCAGGGAATGGAGTAGAGCCAGTTGGGCGTGATCCATGATTTTTCATTAATATTTCATTATTTTGCTCAGCCACAAGGAGACAAGATATCAATTCAGAATATTTTGTAAAACCCTTTCACGGTATTGTGTCTGCAGGACAACATTGTTTGCATGAAAAGTATAGTATGTTTTTTCTAACATTTCTGCATCCGTGATTTTCTCTCCACATAATTTCAATTGTGATGTAATTCTAAACATGGCTAAGTTGTATTCACTCACAGACTTAAAATCTTGTAATCTTAAATGTAACCAGTTATAACGAGCTTTTGGTAATATCACAGTTTTCTGGTGGTCATACCTTTCCTTTAGATTACTCCAAAGGACTTGTGGTTCTTTAACAGTCAAGTACTCAGTCTTAAGGCCTTCATGAAGGTGATGGCAAAGGAATATCATAGCTTTAGCCTTATCTTGGCTTGTTGCAGTGTTGTTTTCTTCAATAGTATCCCCAAGTTCCTTTACATCTAAATGTATTTCAGCATCTAACACCCAAGACAGATAGTTGTTTCCAGTAATATCAAGGGCAACAAATTCGAGTTTTGCAAGGTTTGACATGATTCACTGATATATAAAACAATATTATAGATTAGGAACTAAGATGATATAATAAATATATATATTCCAAATTTCAAATGAGACGACTAATTTCAAGTAATTAATTATAACAAGATTTGCGCATTGAACCTTGAGAAGGTTATTGTTCACGAGACCACAATTAAGTCCATTAATCAATTATCATATATAACAAAACATAAACCTTAATAAAAATCAATTATCAGATTTGTTTTTAGATAATAAAAATCAATACTATCATGATCAATTATTACTCAATTCATACAAATTAACTAAAATAGAAATAAACCCACATCAGCAAATGCAATTAACCACTCTTTTACATGAATTATTATTTTGCAATTAGGATTACCCTACTGAATTTAGGTGACTTTTTGTTTGCCGTCTATAGCAAGTTGTTATTTCTGCCTTTTTCTAATATAATACAAAGTTTCGAGTTTGTATCTTTTCTTGATGTAAAAATTAGTGATTCGTTTAGCCTTGTGATCGGGGAAAGTATTTCTTTGTCAAACTAACTTCATAAGGCCCACTATAAGATGAGATCTAAAGGGAGGCCCACAATCATAGTAACTGCAAGCCCAAAAGTTGATTTTCAAAGGTACAACTTTAAGAGTCAGTAACAATAAACAATGCATCGTCTACCAGTCCTACTCCCAAATTATGAAATTCCCAATTTCCCAAAGAAGAGAATTTCCCAAAGAAGAGAAAAAAAAATTTAGAGTTCTTAATTTAGCAACAGCAGAAAAATTGAATGGTGGTCGAGAAAATGCAGAAGGCATTGAGAGTCTATGCTGAGATATTGAGGTTAATTAGGCGTCTTCCCAAGGTACTCGCTCTTATTATGCTAAGTATGCTCGCGAAAATTTCGTCAATTATAGCTAAGTATGTTCATATTTAACAAATATCTATTTTTACCCTTTCAATCCAATCAAATATAATCTTCTACTACATTATACCAAATTCCTAGAAAAACCCACAAATTTTAACAATACTTAAATGCACACCCAGATTAAATCTATAAACAAATTAACAAAACAAATAGTATGTAAAATATAAGAAATTAAGAGGTAAAATTCAGTAATTCACCTATAAAGTCACAGAATATTTTATGGGTGGATGACGAAGCAGTGGAGCACCGAGCACAAGAGGCCGGAGCGGTGAACGGCGGCAGCAGGCAGCTTACGGGCTTGAGTCCTCTCTGACGTACGGCAGACCGACGGTGGCAGCAGGGATCGATGGTAACGACAGAGAAACGGTGGTTTCGGCAAAGGGGTTTGGGGAATTATTTCTCTGGTTGATGTTCGTGAAATCAATTTATGATGCTTTAATTGATATTGAAATCAATTGAGAGCAATGGTGCTGATAACGTGTTAAATATCAAGGAGAAATAATGAGAGATATCAGAGAAATTTTGTTACGTATTTTTTATTATTCCATCTAATATGCGATATATATACATGTATATTATCTAGGGTTCTATCATCGGATAAGATCAAATACCCAATTCTAGAATGTTCTAGATAATACATCGGATAATAGTCATCCACATTTAGATATTTCATAACAAATAAGGCAAAACTAATTATGAACTATTTTGTACTTTAATGTTAGATTCCAAATATTCTTTTTTCTTATTTTATGTGATTAATTCCATATGTGACTATCATATGGAAACTCGGAAGTATAAAATAGCAGGATATATGAATGAATCAGCAGTGTTGACTTGTCAACTTTCGAGTAAATGCCCAAAATGCACCCTCTCTATGCATACTTAATTATCGAGCATAACCTAAACATGTGTTGTGCATCTTCCATCCAAGCATGGCAGTAATCACAATCTTCCTCTATGTCTACTCCCCTATTGTGTAATTCACCTTCACCGCTAACCAATTCAGATCATGAAAATTTTCCACATGAAAAGATTCCACTTTGGAGGAACCTTTAACTTCCAAATGAGTTTAAAAAACTTAATATCATGGTAAAAAAAAACATCCCTCTTTGGTTGAGAAGGAAAGCATACTGTAATACCCTGTATTTTAATGTATTTTATAAATTATTTATTTATATATAAAATATATTTTGGGTCAAATTATTTTAATTATTGGATTATAAGTAAAGCAAGTTTTAATTTTTGGGCCAACAAATATTCTATCCGAATGTAGCCCATTTTCATAAAAACCCAATCATCCTATTTTTTTAATTGGGCTAATTACTTTATTATTCAAGTCCACAATTTTATTAAGCCCAAACCTACCCTACACTATAAATACTCCATTTATCCTAAAATTTGCCACACACAAATCAAAGGGATAAGCTTTCTTACTTTTCTTTTCTTTTTTTTTTCCTTGCTTCATGTGAACTTCTCACAAGAGGAAGTTGGAAGCTTCTCTCCCTCACGACTCCCACCCACCAGAGCTCACCACCGGCGGCCAGACCGCGCGATGCCAGCGACGTCCCGACGACCACCGCTAGCCGATCAGCCCACCGTGGCTGGATTCGTTGCTTTCCCCTCCTTTCTCCTCTTCTTGTTTTAATTATTATACATATTACTATTCTATGTATTTATTGGTTTTAAATTATGATTAATAATTGTTATAATTATATTTTGATGATACTATACCATGATTTCAGATTATTATATTGCTTTTAATTTACAGATTTTATAGCCTTAAGTTAGGGTTTTTAATTTATTAAAGATATGATTTTTTGGGCTCTTACATAAATTGATTTGGGGCTTTTGTACAACTAGTGATTTTATTGATTAATTAAGCATAAAAGTGTATTCTTTATGATATTTTAAGGGGTTTTTGATTAAACTATAATGCTGGAAATTTGCCCAAAGCACTACTTTTAAAACCCCTAATTATTTAAAGTGATTTAATGTGAGTTTAAGTTGCTGAAAATTGTGTATACAAGGGTAATTGATATAGTGTTATTGTCCCTTTATGTAGGAGCCTTTGTTCGGAAAATGTTCTAGTGTATACGACTATTTTAAGAGCTTATTTGAGGTATGTACGCGTACTCGGAATCAATTAAGCATGTAGAAGCATGCTAGCTAGGATTTATTTTTAATTTTTTCCAAAATAGTATCATTCTAGGAATTGGTTGGAATTGTTGGATTGAATTGCTTTAATGGTATTGAATTGGATTTGATGATTTGGTTATGAAGTATGATTATTTTGGAGTGAACTGTTGTTAGAATTGGTGATGATTGAATATTGTATATGGACGACACTTTTATGATTGGCATGATTTAGAGCATGTTTAATTAAACTAATTGTTTAATTAAGTTTTGAATATTGAAATGGAATTTTATCATGGTTCATATAATTTTTACTGATGCTTAAAGCATGGGAATTGAGCTATTAAGTGTCTTAGTACACGAGGTTAAATTATATTTCAGTGCCTATGTGTACTTAAGGTTTTTATACACCGAGGGATAAGGATTATGGTGCTTTATCCGCTTAAGGTGTTTCTACATCGAGGTAGGTTAAAAGGGTTCAATATTAAATTAAATGTTGTCACTAATTATTCAAGAATTAAATTGGAATGTTTGGTTGCTTGAATGATATCTATGTTGGTTGATTATTTTATTGGTTGAGAGTCATCACCAAGTCTAAGATGTAAGTAACGTAAGGCGAAATAGGTTACGCACAAAAACTCTTGGAACGTATATACCTTGAGTATGAACATATGTGGGGGAGTTATGTGACTTTATATTTGACCATAACTTCTACTGGGTGTACAAGACGCTGTATTTTCCTTTTTATTATGCGCAGAAATTTTGCCATCTTCGAGTGGTTTATTTTATACTAGCACTATTAGCTCTCGTGTTAGTACCAATGGAGCAGGTTTGGAGGAAACCCGTTCAATGCGTAATCAAATTAAATAAATGATTAAATTATCTTATGATTTGTATTATTGGTTGTGTGTTGAACTCAGAGCTAAAGGTACGTAAGTCGAATGATGATAGGTTGTATGCATGTTAGTGTATTTTGTTTATGCTTATGTTTTAAGCATTGCTGATTGTTGTTTTCCGTGTATGTTGGCCTTGTCTTTATCTTGGCCCTACGACAACCCATTTCTTATGGTGAGTAGTAGGAACAGTTTAAAGAGAAGTTTTTCAGGTGATGCAGCATATTCATGTTGGGGTTGAGCGAAGAGCGAATCTTTTTCTAGTTTATATAGAATATATATGATTGGTTTTATTTACTTTGAATATTATTTATTTGCTTATTGGAACTAACATATTGTTTTAAATATTAGTTTGGGGTTTGAAAGGGCCTACAATGGTTCCAAGTTGTAGGTTTGACTTTGTTGGATTTTGGTTTGACTTTATTTTTGTTTGGTTTGACTATTGGTTTTGATTTGAAGTTAGAATGGTTTTGAAAAGAGTCATCTGCTGTGTGTATTTGATAAATGTATTTTTCCATCGTGATAACGGCTAAGAATTGTATTTCTCTTGTTATGGGAAGGGTTGTTTTATAGTGAACTAAACCCGTTTTCTTGCTAGATGCCTAAAGTTGTGCCTAGTTACTTGTTTGAGACAAGTGTTTTGGAGGAGTCAACTGTCGTAGGGAAAACTAGTTTGTTGACTAATTCTCCCTAGAGCCAAACAAAATTTATAATCACTTAACAAACCTAAATACAAGTATAGAGGTAGGTCAAGGGTCGAACCACTAGGAACGGTTATTTCAAGTGTTTTCAAACAATGCCTAAACTAGGTCGAAGTCGAAGGTGAGGAAAGACTATACAGCTACCAAAACAAACAAGAATCAAACAAATGAAACACTACGGAATGGGGATCAACATGTAATCATGACAATTGCAACAACTTGGGAAGGTTAAGCCAATTAATGGTTTTGAAGACTAATGGTAAGAGCTATCAATTGGAATCAAAGAGCTATCACCTAATAGTCAATCTAGGTTTCCTCTATGAATAACAAACTAGGAGAATCACAATTGAAACCAATTAACAATTGTAAATCATAAATCAAGTGGTCATGTCATTAGGATATACAATGCAATCTAGCATAGTTCTCAAGGCCTAATCAAACTAACCACATGCAAACTTCCATTAATCACTTTAATCTCCACAATCAATCAACATAATTCCCAAATTAATCACAATCAATCAATCATACAAGTTTTACCCAAACCCTAGCAAGCAATTACTCACTATCAATCATCATCTAATCCAAACAAGTAATTTAAATCAAGAATCAACCAAATATGAAGAACAAACTAATCTAATAATCAAGAATCAAAGCAACAAAAGTAAATCAACATGAAATTAAAGAAAGCAAATAAAGAGGAGAGAGGGTAAGAAATGCTCATTGATAAATTGTAAGATCTTCAATATAATTGTCATCTTGAATCTTCAATCTCTTAAATCACCATTGAAGTCTCTCACTTTCTCTCTCTAAAACTACTCCTAAACTAGCCTAAACTAGAGAGAAAAGCTCTCAACCTAAGCCTAATTAAAAGAGAGTAATTAAAAATGAAGTCAACCTAAAAATAGAAGGTCCGTACATATTTATAGTTATAAGAGAAAAAGAAGAAAAATAAGTAAAATCGCAAAACAGGGCTGCTCGGGCATACTGATCTGCTCGGCCGAGCAAATGCCTATGCCCGAGAATACCCTCTTTTGGCTCACGTAGTGCTTGACCGAGCAGATGCTGTTTGCCCGAGCTGCTGCTTGTGCATGAGAGATGCTTGCTGCCAATGGCTGCTTGGGCATGACGACTCACTCGGCCGAGCACCCTTTGTATGCCCAACACAGAAGCAAATCATCTTCTCCAATGCTTGGGCATGCATTCTTTGCCCAAGTAACCTTGCATTGACTTCTAAACTGGTTTGCTTGTTCTATATCTTCCCGGACTTGGTTTTGTTGACTTCCAAAGCTCGTGTTGGGCTTCCTCCTCGACATTTGAACCTCGAAAAATCCCGACACACCTACAAAACAAATCAAACCAGACGGAAAGCGAGAGAATAGCAAAGAAATGCATAAAAAGGATAATAAAACGATAAAACATGCATTTCTCTAGACTAACACACAAGCACGCAAACCAAGCATTATTACCTATAAACACAACATAAAAAGCTAAAAACGAGCATAAAACTTCGAAGAAAACTACCCTATGAGTGCCATAAATGACACTCATCAAATTCCCCCAAGCTAAACTTTTGTTCGTCCTCGAGCAAAACAAAATCAAACCCAAGGAAAAATGATAAATTTATTCAAACTAAGAAAGAAAGAAGAAAACTTGAGAGGATGGGGATGTACACTAACTCACTTTCCTAGGATTCACGGTCAATTTTAGCAATTAAAGACAAGCCATTTAAACCCCTAGATCGCCTTAGAGGACGAGTATGCTCTTGTAAGGGTTTCCCAATAGGTTAACCCACAACTCTCACAAACCAAGCAAACAAGGCCAAGCATGAAAAAGAAAATCAAAAAGAGAAAGAAAGAAAACAAATGCTCATGAATGGACTTTTACAAATGAACAAGCACCAATGAATACAAGTTTTTCTAAACAATAGAGGACTACACGCTCAAGGATGTCTAAGGTTGATTAAAACATAAGAAATGCTAAGCATAGAGAACTAACATGACACAATCCATCTTCGTCCCAAACAATCTTACAGCGTTTTCCCTACTAGCTTCAAATTAACCTCAAGTGAGCATCTCAATGATTCCTCGAAGGAACTAGGAAAGAAGAGATTTTAAGGCTACTCGACATCCTGACTATACAAACCCGCTCCATAGGCTTGACTAACACCTCCCTCCACCGGCTTGTGACTCAACCATAAGGGTCAAAAGGGCTTTGAAGGGTTGTAACGTATGGGCAAAAAGGGTAAAGGTAGGCTAAAAATTTGAAAATTGGTGGTATACCTAATTGTGAAGCATAAGAATGGCCAATTCTTAACACCATAACCAAGTTATTACCAAAAATTAAACAAAAATATACCAACACCCCATGCTTATTCAAAGCAACACCACAAAACTATATATATAAAAAGCGTAGATACGCTTCCCCCAAGCTTAAATGGAGCATTGTCCTTAATGCTCTAAACTAGGGGGATAATGACTATATCAAAAAAATTTGTGCTTTTCATTTTTCTTTCTTTTTTTCTTTTTTTTTTGTTTCTTCTTTTTTTTCAAATAATATATCAAAACATTGCTTTTTCTTTTTGTTGTTTCATTGTCCTTGCCTCTTTTAACTATGGACAACTTTTTTAACTTGCATTTGCTTTTATGCACAAACTATTTACAACACATACTTGCTTAGAAATTGAACCAAAAATCCAAACTTACACGCCCATAAGCACCAACAAACTATGGACCAAATGCTTCATAAAAACCAAAGATGGAAACAAAAACGAAACAAATGGATAGAGAGCTAGAGATATCGCTAGAAAAGAAGGTATAAGGCTCAAATTGTTATTAAGGAGGCAATTGTAAACCATAAACCAAAAATATAAGAATGAAACCTAGAAAAGGAAAAATAACCACCCTGAAAAGATGCCTTTGTCCTTCCTAAATGGTTCGGTCACGATCTTAGAAGATAAAAGACAAGTTCTAGATAAGAGTAAGCGATAGCCAAGGATCCATGTGCCGCTCAAGCAAGATATGTTGAAGGCTAGGAAAGTGAAACCTCACATGATTGTAGCAGAAACTCACTTTTGGCGTCAAATTCACTATAGGAAGCAACACCATCTTACCACAAACGAGTGAACTAGGGCTTCATAGTCCTAAAGTTCTTAACAAACTACCTTAGCATATCAAATCCTAGAGTCAACCCAAGATATCTCAAAGCATGCAAACCTCTACCATTTAGGAAGAAAAGCGGCATTCAAGAATACAAGTCCAAAAGTATTACGTCCAAAACAAGAACAAAACAAACACACAATGCGAATTCGCCTTGATAGAAACAAAAATCTTTTAGGAAAATTGTCAAAAATAATACAAACTTTGAGCGGTCCGCAAAAAATAAGTCAATCTTTTGATTATCTCTAAATAATACAAACTTTGGGGGGTGTCCGCTTTAAACAAGTAAATTTTACTTGCAACCTCAATGATCGGTTATTTTTTTTTTCTTTTTAATAATAAATTCGTTTAATAATGTAATTACTTTTAATAACAACTTTAATTAACAATTAAAATTTTCTTAAAAAATTTCTTCAAAAATAAAATATTATACAAAAACCATCTCCTCCACCAGCCACCACCACCACCAACCTCCCTCCCTGCCCTCTGGCGCCGGCCGCGCCCAGATCCCACTCCCTAGTGTTGGTGCCGACCCCCCTCCCCCCGAGTCACCCACTTCCCCCTTCCCTCTTCCCCGGCGCAGCCTGAACCAAAGTTACTAAAATCGGGATTCTACTTTGAATCGGAAGGGGCTATCAGAATCGAATCGTAAAATCGAATCGTAGAATCGTAAGATTCTGCCGACATGCATAATCAAGACGTCATATCTAAATTTAATTAAATATATTTAAATTATGAGTTTGAAACCTAATTATTGATTAAAAATAGTTGTTTACCCATTAAGTACCCAATAATTGACAATATATTGAAAGGAATGGTGTCCTTCCAACAAGTGTATTATTCCGATAGAGGGTTCAGAATTATTAGAATGTTAATTCTTCAGTGAGGTCAAGTGATCGGAATGCCTAGGTGGAGGCCGCTACCGATCAGTAATATTGATTCATAATTAATATTACAGTTTAATCTTGACTGAACCCTTCGGGTTGCACCCCAATCGAATAACCGATCCGAGACAACGAATCTATCCGAAGGATTAAATGAGTCATTAGAGTATTACAAACAAAGACGTTAGATATCGAGCTTAGAGCGCCGAAACCGAGCGTCACAAATCAAGTCAAATTTTAAATTCGATGAGACGTAGAATCAAGTAAGCGATAAGTACGAGCCAAGCCGTAGCCTCGCATTGGCCTAGCCATGCGAGTGCTAGGCTAGGCGAGGTCACCAACCGCATGCATGCTAGCATGGTGGACATCGCCCAGCACTCGCACATCGCATGACACGAGCATCGCAAGTATCGTGCCATGTGTATGTGCGCTATGGCTATGCGTGCTAGCATAGCAGCACCATCCATCGCAGCAGCTGGGCATCACACAGCACAACTCGCATTATCGCAAGCAGCGTGCTATGCGTGCGTGTACTGTGGCTGTGCGTGCTTGCTAGCATAGCAACACCAGCCACAAACAGCAGCTGGGCACCGCTAGCACACGCAACGCAGCAGCAGCAGTAGCCCGCATTGCATGGCTTGCTTGACGCGCTCTTGCGTATGCGGGCTAGCCTGCTAGCCCAGCCAAGGTGTCAGGCGCCAGCTAGGCAGCCTTGGCAGCCAAGGCGAGCTGGCAGCCAGTTGTGTGTGGGCAGCTCATGGGGTTTGGAGGGGACCGGTTTATGGGGATTGCTTGGGGAGCAAGAGGATTTTGGTCCCCCCCCCCCCCCTAAATGGTCCTCACCTACCCTTGCTCACCATTTGCCACTTGGCGCTTGTTACTTCAATTTGCATTTTCATTTGTTTTGGATTAAAATAAATTGAGCAAAAATGCAATTCTCCTACATTGAAGGGAGATAGGAAATCAAGGCTCCCTTTCCTATAAATACCCAAGTTTTGGGTTTGGGAAAAGCACTTGAGTTGAACTTAATAAGGCATCTCCTTATAAGTGAGAAAACCTTTAAGTTCGTAATACTCTAGTATTTTGTTGGTCTAGCCTCGACTAACCTTCTAGGTAGAGACCGCTCGGGTCGGGTCGAGGGTGCGAGTCGTCGGAGGCTTATGCACTTGCGATGCTAGAGCTTTCAAGCAAGATCTCGTAAAGCGAGCGAAGCACGCGTCGAGGGTAAGATCGTCTTTTCTCTTTCTCTCTTTTTTGTTGTTTAATTATGTGATTGCATGTTTAGTTACATTAATTAGTGTGCGGGTCTTGGGCGAGTTTCATTCCGCGTAGTGTCGGACACTACGAAACCCAACACATATATTTATAAATAACTATATAGGCATGTTTTAAACTTATAAGGATATCGCTAGTTAAGTGAAATACGTATAATTAGGTAAAATTGTAAATCGAATCGTGTAACATACGTGAATCGTAAAATCGTAAGATTCTAAGATTTAAATCGGGATTTTAATAACAATGGCTGAACCATCGAATCCCCTCCCCCAAAATCCGTCCTCCCCCACTAACAACTGACCTCCCCCAAACCTGGCGGCGTCAGCCCAGCTACCTCGCCAACCCGCCATCCATTACTACCCCACCTTCGTCTTCCCCCTCTCTCTGAACCACCATCATCGAAACCCCATTCCCTTCCCTCCAAAACACCATAAACATAATCCCTTCACTCCCCACGAAACATCCTTATCCTGCCCCCGAAACCCGCAACCAGCCCTTACCTATCATCGAAAACCCTAGCCGCTAGGGTTTCAGGAGTGATGGAAGCGGTGATTTGGGGTTTTTGGTGGTGGGGGGTAATGGTTTTGGGGGTTTATCGTGGAGTCAGGGAGGGGAAAGGGAGGGGTAGGGTTGCGGGGATCGGAGCTACCAACGCGAGTGAGGTGGCTGGAGCGCCGGCAAGGGGTCTCCGGGGAAGGGGTGGCTGGTGAGGGAGGGGGTTGGTTTTTTTTTTTTTAACTTATATTAATAATAATGATTAATATTATTTTATCTCTTAAAAATTAAAAACATTAGATAATTTTTTTAAGAAATTAAATTAAATTGTTACACCAATAAAACAATGACACGTATCCTAAATACCTATTAACCAAGTCACCAACCGGTCATGACTTGTTTTTGGCAAACCGCTCAAAGTTTGTATTATTTTTGACAATTTTTCCAAATCTTTTTGGAGTTTTTCAAAATAAAGAACATGGAAATGCATATACAATTGTGCATGGCATATATGAATCAATATCCCACCAAGAAAAGATAGAATACCCTCCCCCAAGCTTAAATGAGACAACATGCTCAAACATAAATCATATAATCCGTGGGAGAAGAAAAGAAATAAATCAATCCAACAAACCAACACATGTTCAACAAGTCACTAAGCATTAGAGAAAGGGCAGGGAAATATATTACCGGATATAAGTGGGTGTAAGAACCCGCAAATGACCCGATTCGACCTTTCAAAGCCAATTTCCTCTAGGTTATGCCTCATATGCCATATGCTAGGAAAGAGGGGTCAAACTTCCTTAATTCTTGATCCAATACCCATGCATAAGAGTATATCAAGTCATGTACCTAGAACAAGGCACACAAACATTTCCATGAGAGAAAATCTATACTAAAAAAAAAGAAAATGAAAGCAATAAAACACGGGTTACTTCCCAAGAAAGGCTTGCTTAAAGTTCAAGCTTGACCGCTCTAGTAAATTATATTGCAACGAACGTAAGAGCTTGTCAAATGCACTACTACATATTTCATAAGAAAGTAAGTATGCACATGACGAAATAAGGGCATGCAACAAGCTTAGTGCACACCTATAAAGTTGAGAAGAGTTATGCCAAGAAGGGGAAGGAGAGAAGGAGAAAACAAGAATATAAGAAAAAGAGGAGGAAATAAAAGAAAAAGAAGAAGGCATACTCTTCTCAACAAGATAATTTTGGTTGGAAGTCCCACCATTATCCTCAATAGTCATCAAATGAGGTACTTGGGGGACTAAAGGCTCTTCAAGAGGAGGGGAAATGAGAAAAGAAGGTAATGACATGGGATAGGAAGGAACAAGATCGAGCTTTCTTATAAATGGGATGTAAGGTGAAGAAATAAGAATTGATTGCTTACCTACAACACTAAGCATCAAATCACAAGCTCTCTCATCCAAAGAACTACTCTATTCCAATTCATCATCATTCAAATCAAGCTCATTCTCAATCACATCCTCCTTATAAACCTCACACCCTAAATGAGCTCTCAAAAGCTTCAAATCATCATCAAGGTTCAAATGAAGCTCATTAAAGGGTTTAGGGTCAAACATAGGAGGGAACTTAAGATAATCACAAGAGTTACAATCTCCCTCTAAAAAGGCCTCACCATCCTTAAAGGTGAAATATGTAGAAGAAAAAGGATCATCAAAGGTGAAAGAGGAAGACAATGGTTAAAGATTTGAGATAGGAGATGGGGACTCACCCTCACAAAATACTTCACTCTCATCTTAATAATCATTAAAAGTAAGCTCTACCTCCTCAACCTTCTCATATTGAACCTCATCTTCATCAAAATCATCTAAGCTCAAGGCCTCACCCTCAAAGAAACCATGGTTATCTCTCAAAGGAGATGGGGTAGAAGAAGATTGGTTTTCAAAATTAAAGGGTGGAAAAATGAAATCATAATCAAGGGAGATGGGTGGGGGAATTGACTCGCCAATTGGTTCTTCAAGACTCAAAACCTCTTGGTCCTCATCACCCTCAAACATCCAATCCCCCTTGGAAAGTGCTTCATCCTCGTCATCATTCTCCTTCTTCACGTCTTCTCCACGCTTCAAAAAATGCAATGAATCATCCTTTAAAACTTGAATTACAATTTCCTCAACATTAAGAGAAGCTAACATTTTTAGTTTCTCTTCAACACCATACATCTAAAGGCTTAATGGAACAAAATTCAAGTTGGGAAGGAGGTTCAAAAAGAAAACTCTCTTGAAAAAATCCATCTCTACTCCCTTTTCCTTGCTCATATGCTCTCTAAAATCCTCTTCACACACTTTTGAACTCTCAAAACAAACATCATCACCATCTTCCAAATCTACAACAGTTGTAGAAACTTCATTTACACTCAACGTTGATGACAATTGACTTCTCATCTCCTCATTTCTCCTACAAATGTCCTCATTTCTCTTTTCCATCTTTTTCATCATTTCCATTTAGCTTCTCATAGTCTCCAAACATCTCATCTCATATGGCTCCAAATTAGAAATCATCTCCAATTCTTTCATCAATGAATTACCAATTTGATTATAAAGAGACTCAAAGCTAGGCTCTAAATATTGAAAAGATGAAGAAGATTGAGGATCATTATGGGTAGAGGAACCATATGCATGCATGTGGGGATCAAAAACATTAGAGATACGAGTGGCATCATCAAAATGGGGAATAGGGGCACAATTAGGCATGCAAGATTCATCAAACGTGGAGCTTGGAACATCACAATTATCCATAGAAGTATTTGAATAACCATAACCACGATCATAAGTATCACTAGCAAACCACACATAAAATTCCCAAAGCATTATCAATTTGTAATGCCTGAAATTCACCATTAACCATGCTTTCAACAATGTCTCTAGTTTGCTTATTCAACTCATGATAACAAATCTCACAAGCCTCCTAAAGTTCACAACCATAGTAACTTATTTCTCTAGCCTATCAAAATACACCCAAAATGGCTCATTTTTAAATTGAGGAAACGAGGTACTTGCCATTTTTTTTATCAAAACAAGTAAAAATCAAATAAAAGAAAAGTATATACAAAGGCGTAGACTCAAACAATAAAAAAATACTCAAACATAAACACTATTCCCCGGCAACGACGCCATTTTGACGTAGGGAACACTATCTCCCTATAGCCAAACAAAATTTATAATCACTTAACAAACCTAAATATAAGTATAAAGGTAAGTCAAAGGTCGAACCACTATGAACGGTTATGTCCAAGTGCTTTCAATCAATGCCTAAGCTAGATCAAAATCGAAGGTGAGTAAAGACTATACAACTACCAAAACAAACAAGAATCAAACAAATGAAACACTAGGGAATGGGGATCAACCTGTAATCATGACAATTGCAACAACTTGGGAAGGTTAAGCCAATCAATGGTTGTGGAGACTAATGGTAAAACCTATCAATTGGAATCAAAGAGCTATCACCTAATAGTCAAGCTAGATTTCCTCTATGAATGACAAATAAGAAAACCACAATTCAAACAAATCAACAATTGCAAATCCTAAATCAAGTGGTCATGTCATTAGGATCTACAATGCAATCTAGCATAATTCTCAAGGCCTAATAAAACTAGGAACATGCAAACTTCCATTAAACACTTTAATCTCAACAATCAATCAACATAATTCCCAATTAATCACAATCAATCAATCATACAAGTTTAACCTAAACCCTAGCAAGCAATTACTCACTAGCCATCATCATCTAATCCAAACAAGTAATTGAAATCAAGAATCAACCAAATATGATGAACAAACTAATTTAATCAAGAATCAAAGCAACAAAACTAAATCAACATGAAATTAAAGAAAGCAAATAAAGAGGAGAGAGAGTAAGAAATTCTCATAAATAAATTGGAAGATCTTTAATATAATTATCACTCTTGAATCTTCAATCTCTCAAATCACCATTGAAATCTCTTACTTTCTCTCTCTTAAACTACTCCTAAACTAGCCTAATCTAGATAGAGAAGCTCTCAACCTAAGCCTAATTATAAGAAAGAAATTAAAAATGAAGTCTCCCCAAAAATAGAAGGTCTGTACATATTTATAGTTGTAAGAGAAAAATAAGCAAAATTGCAAAGCAGGGTTGCTCGGGTATACTGATCTGCTAGCTGAGCAAATGCCTATGCCCGAGAATACCCTCTTTTGGCTTGGGTAGTGCTTGGCCGAGCATATTCTGTTTGCCCGAGCTGCTGCTTGCGCACGGGAGATGCTTGGTGCGGAGGGCTGCTTGGGCATGACGAGCCACTCAGCCGAACACCCTTTGTATGCCCAACACAGAAGCAAATCATCTTCTCTAATGCTTAAGCATGCATTCTTTGCCCAAGCAACTTGCCGAAGCAACCTTGTAGTGACTTTTAAATTGGTTTGCGTGCTCTATTACTTTGCAGACTTGATTTTGTTGACTTCCAAAGCTCGTGTTAAGCTTCCTCCTCGACGTTTGAACCTCGGAAATCCCGACACACCTACAAAACAAACCAAAATGGAAAGCGAGAGAACAGCAAAGAAATGCATAAAAAGGATAATAAAATCGATAAAAACATGCATTTCTCTAGACTAACACACAAGCACGCAAAACAAGCATTATTACCTAAAAACACGACATAAAAAGGAGCATAAAACTACGAAAAAAATTATCCTATGAGTGTCATAAATGACACTCATCAACTACAGGGTTATCAAAGTTCAGTTGCTTATGTTAGATTGATTTGGATTCATTGTTCTTTTCCTAATGGGTAATTTTGAGAGAAATTTTGGGATAACCTAATCATGTCACTGTGATTATTTTATGTTGGTTAATTGATGACATAATAGTTAGTATTTAATTTTCACTTGCTGTGAGGCACTAAGTTACTCTTAAGTGCAAAGTTGAGTATAATCAAGAGGATTGGTATTATTAAGGGAATTTGGGAGATATTTTGATTTCTAAGGAATTAATGCTTAATTTTGTTTATCATAAGTTTTTGTTGGAGACATATGTCAAACGAAAGTTTGTGAAAATGAATATGAGGATAAAAGGAACATAAGTAATAATCAAGAACATATTTTTGAAATGAGATGTCAAATCCAATTTAATTGAAATCTTAGGTTATAAAGTAAATGATTGAGTATTTCTTAATTTTGTGAATACTCATTTTGAGGTGTGAATAAGGTAAACTATAAATATTTTGAGACCTTGAGGAATTTTATTTATAGGGAGTTGTTGATAATGTTGTTTTACTAATTTGAGAATTTTTTTTCGAGGGCTTTCATGAAAGCTTGAGAAAGGTTTTACATCGGAAGTATAGATTATTCAATTAATTTTGAGTAATAAGAATGGATTATTCAATTTTTATTACAGGTTTTGAGGATGGTTATCATTCATTATTTGTTATAAAGGGATATATCATGTAGAAATGCTACAATTCTTGGAGGAGCTTTGTATGATAATTTGCCTATTTCTTTGAGTGATTCAAGCACCATATTTATTCATTGGGGAAATTCTCAATGGTGACCCCCAACTTCTGCTACGCACACATGGTGACCTCTCTTTTATTCTATTATACAAAATGACCCTAATTAAGAAATTTATCTCACTGTGGTTAGCTTTGAAAAAAAAATAAACTAAAAAGAAAAACCACCAACCCAGCCATCACCTCCACCCACATCCCCCACAAGACATAGCCAGCACCACCTCCACCCTCACCGGAGCCACCGAACCCCCTCATCTGAATCTTATTCTCACAACTTTCTCTCTCCTCAAACCATCGCCTCCACCCTTTCCTCTGACGCGCTCATCGACCACTTGCCCGAGCAAAATCTGGGTTTCTAATTGGTCGAAGATTAAAGATGTTGAATGCCAAATTGCTGCATTTGGAGACAAAAAATGTAATTATTGGTGGCCGAATTGTTGATTCCAGATGGATTAGAAGTCGAATGGTGGTGGAAAAGTGGTGGTTGTTTCGCGGTTCGTTGTTTAGTGTCTTGGTGGCTGGAATTCCGTGGCTGCCGATGCGCGTGCCGTTGGAGGTGCGCGGCTGGTAGTGATGGTGGTAGGTGGCTGATTGGTGGTTACGCAGTGAATGTGGTTGCGAGGGAGAGAAGTAGAGTGGCTGGGTGAAAGGAATGGTGTCTTTCGAATAAGTGTATTATTCTAATAAAGGGTTCGAAATTAATTAGGAAAGCTAATTATTCAGTGAGGTCAAGTGATCGGAATGCCTAGCTGGAGGCCACTTCCGATCAGTATTATTAATGTATAATTAATACTACAGCTTGCGCTTGACTGAACCCTTCGGGTCACACCCAATCGTGTAACTGAATCGAAGCGACGAATTAATCCGAAGGATTAATGAGTCGATAGTGATTTTACGAACTAAGACGTTAGATTCCGAGCTTAGAGCGTCGAAGCCGAGCATCAAGTGTCGAGTCGATTTTAGGAATCGACAACGACGAGAAAATAATCAAATGACGTATCATGCTAAAATTACAAGCATATCACGAGCCCTAGCCATGCCTCGGATCGAAGGCAAATGACTAGGGGCAGCAAGCACCAACCACCAAGCCACCGCAACCATAGCAAGGCCCAGCTAGGCAGACCTTGCTTGGGGGTTGGCTTAGGCGGCCTGCTGGCCTGCGCACCAAGGCAGCCCTAGCTGGGCCTGCCTAGCAAGGCTGCCTGGCTGCTACTGTTGGGCCTGCGGTATGTGCGTGGGCCTACGGTAGGTGCTGTGGGCTTGCGGCAAGTGGCCAGCAGGCCTAACCTTGTGGCGCAAGGCTGGCAATGTGGCTGGCCTTGCTACCCAATGCTAGGCAACTGCCCTTGTTGACCGAGTATGTTGGGGCAGCCCCTTGCCTTGTTCTCCAAGGCCAAGGTGGTCCTCCTACCTACTCTCTTTCTTGTGCGATGACACTTGTCATTTGATTATTGTTCATGTTTTAAATTTAATTTAGAATTAAATTAATTCATTCTTTTTGGCATTTTACCGACTATCCCACATTAAAAGATGATGGGAAATCTAGGGAATATTTCTCTATAAATACCAATCATTGGGTATTGGGAATTGCACTTGAGTTTGTGAACTCTAAGGGATCTCCAAAAGCGAGAAAACCTTAGTTCGTAAACTCTAAGTTATTTTGGTCTAGCCCTGTCTAAGCTACGGGGTAGTGGTCAGTTTTGATTCGGTGAGGGAGGGTGTGAGCCGTCAAAGGTTTCGCACTTGCGGAGCTTGAAGCTTTCCAAGTTCAATCTCATTGAGTGAGCGAAGCATGCGTCTAGGGTGGGTTTCTTTCTCTCTCTTTTCTCTATGTGTTTGTGTTTTGCTCATTTTCATGCTTTTGTTTATTTTGTAATTATTATGCATGCGATTCTGTTTTTCGGGTTTTGTTTCCGCGCGGTGTCGGACGCCGCAAAACACAACAACGGTATAAGAGCCTCTTGCATTTAATTTTAAAACTAAAAATTAATTAAGGTGAATTAAATGGATTTAAATTTCTGGTTTAGCATCCTAATTAGATTAGGACCTCGTTTTTAATTAGATTAAAATCGTATTTATGTTATTTTTGGCCTACAAACCCCGATTTCGACTCAAAAATAGAGAATTTTGACTGAAAAAGACTATTTTTGAGTTAACCGGCTTAATTAATTTTAATCAACTTCCAAAATGATTTTAATCAACTTCCAAAATGATTAAAACCAAAAATTAAAACGAGTAACTAATTATTTAGAAAGTGTATATCATTTCACAAATGAGCAAAGAAATGCTTGTTGATTTAATTTATGATTAAAGAAATGTTTGCTCATTTGACTAATGAGCAATTAACTATTTGCTCATTTCAACAAAATTAAAAACACAAAATTTCTATATGAGGGGATGTGCTAAAAATATTAAACTTCAAATTTGACCTCAATTGCATTTTGAGGCATGATTATTATTAACAAATCCCTCAACATCTTTTGGCCATTGGTTGTATTTTTGATCTTATTCTTCCCAAACTTCTTTCTCCTACAAAGTCTGTCAGTCTTATAGATCAAACCATACTAACAGAGTGACAAACAGATGTAAACAATGACAAGAACAGAAAACAAATAAAGAAATAACAAGTACGGCCTATAGTTAGGAATTTATATAAAAATATTAAATCTTATATTTATATAAAGTTATCATTACACTTTTTCTGGACAATTTCTAATATCATGATGACTCAATTCACCACAACCTCTACATAATCTCTTCTTTTTCTGGTTTTGTTCTACAACCTTTTCTTTTTCTCCTTTCAGCCTTTTTGCACTTCTACCTCTTGTTTCAACATTTGGCACATCAATCTCAGCCCCTTTCTTTTTGAAGTCTCTTCATTTGATACATGAACTCCACTCCCTTTATTCTTTGAAATTTTTGGAGGTTTGACAATTATTTCAGTTGGCACACTAGCTCCAATCAATAACTCAATGTCTTGTCCTTTGTTGTTTGCACTTCCAGCTGTTGTTTCATTATTTCTTGCGATCCTCTTAGCCTCCAAATCCTTTCTTATTCCTTGAAGATTTATCACAAGGTCTTGAATATCTTCATCTTTGCCTTCTGCCAAACTTACACAAGTGTGTATCTCTGACCATAAATCATTTAACAATTTTTTCTTGTCAATTAAATTAGCACATTGCTCCAACAGGTTTCCACCCAAGTCAAAAATTGGTTTCTTCAGTGCCATAGTAGTCCATCTGTGTAGCATATACTGCTCAAGAATGGTTTCAAACCTTTTTGCTTTCCAAACCCAAATCATATGTCTACATGGAATTCTTTGTCTATAAAATAGCTTGCAAGAACATGTGGTGTCATAGTTAATTGGATTAAACACAACATCAAATATTTTATCCGATTTCCTTCACTTACTTTTGCAACTTCCAATCCATTTTCTTTCTTCAATTCATCAACACCACAAGATCAACAAGCAATTTCAACCTCATATTGAAATTCATAAAAGACAGAGTTAGTATATAAATGTGAGGCATGCTTTTCTATCCCTAGTGGTGTTTTGCACTCAGGATATTTGTGTTTTGAATCATTGTCATTCTGACCTTGAGTGTGTCTTTGGGCATCAATTGCAGCTTCATATCTCAAGTAAAACTCAACAAGTGACAAATGAGGATTGTTAAAGGAGCAAAAAAAGTTGTTTTCACTTTCGGATCTTGATGTTACACGCATTATTCCTCCAAGGAAAACATCTCTGAAATATGCCGGAATCCACTTGTCCATTATCTTGTACATATAACCTAACCACTCATGATCTTCCAAGTGGTATTTAACCATCACCTTATTCCACCTTTCTTCAAACTCAGCGGGTTCAATTTCAAGATGCCAAACGCAAGCACATATTTTTTTTAGGAAACCAGTTTCTTCTTGCATGATTGATTTCTCCACCTTATTTGGTAACTTTTTCATAATGTGCCACATACAGAACTAATGTTAAGTCTTCTTAAATACACTTTTAACAGCAATTATCATTGTTGGATCCTAATCCGTGATCATATAATTAGGTTCATTCCCACCCATTGCCTTGAGAAATGATCTGAACAACCACTCAAATGACACAATATCTTCCTTTCCTATGAAACTAGCAGCAAAAGTAATGCAGCTCTTATGATGGTCAGCCCCTGTAAATGGAGTAAACACCATGTTGTACCTGTTTATACATACAAATTAAATTTTAAATGAGTAAATAATTCAATGCTCATTTGTGAAGTAAACAAACAATTCTTTGCTCTTTTGTCAAATGAGCAAATAATTGAATGCTCATTTGTCAAATGAGCAAATAACTCAATGCTCATTTGTCAAATGAGCAAATAACTCAATGCTCATTTGTGTAATAAACAAACAATTCTTTGCTCTTTTGTCAAATGAGCAAATAATTGAATGCTCATTTGTCAAATGAGCAAATAACTCAATACTCATTTGACAAATGAGCAAATAACTCAATGCTCATTTGTGAAATAAGCAAATAATTCTTTGCTCATTTGTCAAATGAGAAAATAATTCAATGCTCATTTGTCAAATGAACATGCAATTCAATGCCCATATACATACTCTTATCAAAGAAAATTAGACTTATGGGGATATTCACTTTTCACATTGAAGTAAGCAAACAATTATACTAAGTTAATTTAAAACAAAGTCATTAAGTTAAGCCAAAGTTATAACATAGAAATGAATTGTGATTATTATGTATTACCTATTGGTTTGGTATATGGTATCAAAGGATACCATATCACCAAATAGAGCATAACTCTTTTTACAAAGGGGGTCTGTCCACAATGCTCTACAAAGGCAATAATCTTCAACCATCTCAAAATCAAAGAAAAAAGCACTCCACATTAGCTTTTTGTTGGTAAAATTATCCACGAACATTTGAGCATCGCTTCCTTGAATGTATGCTTTTAAATCTCTATGAAAATTTTTGAAATCTTGCTTAGATGCACCAATGTTATCATATCCTCCAACAATTTCCTTCATCATTCGAAAAGTTGTAACGGGACAAATATTCACCTATTTAAAGAACAAAATAGTTTGTCAAATGAGAAAACAATTTAATGCTCATTTTCTAAATGAACAAACAATTCAATGCTCATTTTTCAAATGAGCAAATAATTATATGTTGATTTGTCAAATGAGCAAACAACTTTTATTAGAACATATACAGAATTCATGAAACATAATAGACTTTGAAAGTGTTACCTTATTATTCACAATTATTTTTTTGTGTAATATGTTCATTTTCCTTCCTTCTTTTTGGAAGAGATTGCATCTAGGTGTATAAAGTGCATGAGTATGTCCCTCATGAAATTGTGACACTATGAATTTGTTATCATCACAATGCTTTATGACAATATGTGTCTTGCACCCAACACGAGTAACGAGTCTCTTCCTTTTGATTGAAGCTTTTTCTTTATTGCTTTCAACTTCCTTGTTATTCAAATCTTTTTCAACAGTAGCTTGTATTTTCTCTTTGTATCCTTCCTTATTGCATAAGATATACTGTGATTTCAATTCTTTGCTTCTTCTTTGTCTTTTAGTTGTAGACTTTCTTGTGTTGAATCCAACAACAATGCGTAACTTTTATAAAATTCAAGGCCCTCTTCAAGATTATTAAACTTCATTCCTATAGCTGGTTTCAACTCATTGGGGCATATTGGAAGCCATTCTTTTGTTCCTCCAGGAGTGAGCAAAGGTGCTACTTTAGGAGAAACTACTATTGTAAGAGTAGTTGGCACATTTGTGATGGTACTAGAATGACTGTCAAGTTGTTCGTTATTCCTCATCATTTCTGTCATTAAACATAATAGAAATAACAGGTCATTAACATTCCCACAAAATAGTAACAAGTGAATATGAACCCCCTTAAAAACACTTACCCACAGACTCTTAATAATTAGAACTGGAATCAGATTCTTAAATAAGAATGTACACGGCCAGAAGCAAACACACACACACTTATACATACACTCTTACATTCACTCGCACACACACACACACACACACACAGTACAATTTCTAAAATCAGAACTGCAAGCAGAAAGATGAAGGGGCAGGGGGGATAGGTTTGTGCAGGGAAGTGGAAGAAGGGAGTGTGGTTGGTATGCAGGAAACAGACCAAGAAGAAGGGGGTGGGGCTTGTGCACAGGCAAGCAGACCAAGGAACTCAATGCTCATTTGTGAAATAAGCAAACAATTCTTTGATCTTTTGTCAAATGAGCAAATAATTGAATGCTCATTTGTCAAATGAGCAAATAATTCAATGCTCATTTGTGAAATTAGCAAGTATTTGCTCATTTGACAAATGAGCAACTAATTATTTGGTCATTTGACAAATGAGAAACTAACTATTTGCTCATTTGCTAACTGAGCCAATATATGATATATTACTTGTCAAAATAACACAGTACAACACAACAATATCAAGCATAAAGCATATTTATAGAACCAAATTTACATTGAATGATCAATTTTATATAAGCAGATGCATGAGAAATTGATTTTTGATACTGTTGTATCTGCAATCAATCATAAATGCTCCTTAACTGAAATCACTTTCTACTGTGATCTGTCAGTTGCCGAAATCTGCAGCAAGTTGAATCCCCCAAAGAACTGCCTTCGCTTCACTAATGCAAGGCTCCTAGCAGTCTTTCACCTTCCACGAAGTAGCTACATAAGCCTTCCCATCACTTCCCTCCACTTTCTTTCTCTCTACTCTTTTTTCTTCACAATAATATGGGTACTCTCTCTCTTCTAATCCTAGCATTGGCAATAGCATTAGCTACAGTTACCTCTTTAAATTTCACTGCTTCTGCAACTCATGATAATGAGCTGAATGCCATTTTTCACCCTCTTCCTTACACCGTACAATCACCACCACCACCAAACTCTCTCTCCTTCCTCCGCCCCTGCACCTTACCACCACCACTATCACCACCACAACCTATCTCACTATCACTCCCCTGTCGCTGCCCTTGTCCCCTGCACCCTACCACCACCACCATCACCAACTTATTTTCCTCATTTGCTCATTTTTTTTTTTTTTTGGATTTGCTCATTTTAATTATGTTTTCTCATTATATTTTTTTTTATATTATTACAAATATTTCAGTTTGCTCATTTTCAATTCATTTGCTCATTTTAAATTTGATTGCAAATTTTCAATCTCTATCAAATTAATCAAACCTAAATTATTGATTCAATTCAAAAGACTTTAAAGAAGTAAATTCAATCAAATTAATAATTGATGCAATTAAACATGCAATTCAATGAGAACAGAACAAAACTTAACAATCGAAAATTATCATGCAATTAACATGAAATGCAATAACCTGGCGATTGATGCAATTAAACATGTAATTCAATGAGAACAGAACAAACCTCAAAAATCGAAAATCATCATGCAATTAACATGCAATTAACGAAAATAATTCGAACCGAACAATTTGAAATTCTCAAACACTAAGATTAACATGCAATTGAAAAATATTTTGTAATTTTTGATGCTAAAATCACTCATTGGTAAAATTTTAACGAAAATCCAACATTCAAACCATGAAATTCGAAAATACTGACAAAAATTAAGAAAATTACATTCGGAAAAAAACTAACATTACTTTTGCTGATTATTTACCTGTATAATCTATGAAGCTTGTTGATTCTTGTTGCTGCTGAAATCTGACAAAAATTGAACGGAATTGTGTTCGAAATTCTTGAATCTCACTGAAATTGAAGCTCATAGTTCTCTGCTCTGTTTTTCGAAGTAGCAGTAGTATATCGTTTGTTATCGTTTGATATCAAAAGTTTGGATTTATTAGAGCCGTTGATATCGTTTGATCCTAAGGCTTAGATTTGCTCCCAAATATTAGGAGTGTCCTCACATAAAGGCTGGTTCTCACCGGATCCCGACCCTATATACATATATATATATACATATATATATATGTATGTATATGTATATGTATATATATATGTATGTATGTATGTATGTATGTATGTATGTATGTATGTATAATCCGGTTTTTAAAATAAAATAAAAGGATAATAAATATTATCCAATCTATAAATAATAATAAGTTTAAAAATGGTTTTGGTGCCAAAATTCAAATATCATTTTGGCTTCCAAATTTATATAGTAAAATAAATTACTAAAATACCCTTTTTAGAAAATACTAATTAATTAATTATTTAGAAAAAATAAGGGTATTACAGGTTGTGTGCATGTTAGTGTATTTTGTTTTGCGTGTGTGTTGGCCTTGTCTTTATCTTGGCCCTACGACGACGAATTTCTTACTGTGAGTAGTAGGAACAATTATAAAAGAAACTTTTTAGGTGATTCAGCATATTCATGTTGGGGTTTGAGCGAAAATCGGATCTTTTTCTAGTTTCTATAGAATATGATTGGTTTTAATTGGTTTTTATATTATTTATTTGCTTGTGGGAACAAACTTATTGCTTTAAATATAGGTTTGGGGTTTGAAAGGGCTTATAATGGTTCCAAGCTATAAGTTTGACTTTGTTGGATTTTGGTTTGACTTTATTTTTGTTTGGTTTGACTATTGGTTTTTATTAGAGTTTGAATGGTTTTGAAGAGAGACTTCCGCTGTGTGTCTTTGATAAATGTCTTATCAATAATGTCTTAGTTATTTTCTATTTTGTATTATAAAAAGGGGAAAATGGGTATTTTAAAGGAAGGAAATTTATAGGGTGTTACACATACCCTGTCTTGACCGTGTAAACTCCCGACCTGTGATTATGCTAGCATAAAAAATCCTCCCTAATATCTTGTGAGGAAGCTCTATCCCTAGAATCTTACTAGCCGACTCCCACTAAAAACGCTCCCTAGTTAGTGCAGCATTCCATCTCATCGGGTGATTCATCACCAAATGTTTAACTTTCCACTCCCCTACCCCTTTAAGCAAATGATCCGACTTCAAAATAGGAATACTTCCCTCCACCCACCCGCTATTTTCCAATCTAAGTTGCTCCCCATCACCAGTATTCCAACCAAAAATCTGCAATAAATTTGTTAGCTACCTGATGAAAACCCCGCCTTCTCAAGAGGCATTCCTCCTAAGCCTTAAAATACCCCCCCCCCCCGTACATATAGTACAAGTATGATCCGGTTCAAAAGCTCTCGCCAATAGAAGTTGCAGGTTGCAATGCATTACATAAACTTGTTTAAACAACAAAACCTCCATTGACCTAATTCCTAGACCTCCCACTCCCTTTGGGAGGTGCAAAGTTTCCCTTTTAATCCAATGCACATTATTTTTCCCATTAGAAGCCCACTAAAATTGGGCTATCAGGGAATCAATCCTATTAGTAGTCATAAGTGGAAACTTGAAAAACTTCATGACATGAGAAGAGATTCCTATAAGAACAGTATTTATTAATACCAACTTTGCTGATTGTGAGAGCCTTAGCGTACCCCAATTTATGATCTTTTTTGACACCCTATCTACCAAGTATTGGAAGGAAGCTTTCTTCTCGCCACTCATATCAATAGGAGCTCCCAAGTGTTTATCCATGCAAGTAACATTATTGATATTCAATATGCCTATAAACAATTCCACATCCTCCACTATGGTGTTCGAGCTGAACTTAACAAAGGACTTTGCTAGATTCAACTGTTGGCCAAAGATATTACCAAACCTCTCGAACACCTCCACTATATTTGCAAAAGACCTCTCTGTAGCTTCGAAGAAAATTATAGCGTCATCTGTAAAGAAAAGATGACTAATCGAAGGTGACCGTCTTGTCACTCTCAGCCCTTTTAAAAGTTTTAGATCCTCTGTAAGGCTCAGCATTCGCGATAAAATATCCATGCAAAAAAGGAAGAGGAAAGTGGATAAGGGATCCCTCTACCGTAACCCACAGTCTGGTTAAACGTCTCTGACACCTTACCATTGATCAAAGTTTTGAAAGAAACCGTTGAAATAAACTGTGATATCCACTGAGTACATCTAGCCGGAAAGCCATAAGCTTGTAGAACTTTCAAAAGATACAGCAAAGTAACCCAGTCGTAAGCTTTTAGAGCGGATTTCAAAGACCGTCCTATATTAGTATTTATCACATGTAAAAGCTCATGACTCAAAATAATATTTTCTTCTACGTACCCCCCCGAAACAAAGCGCTGTGAATTACCGTTACTAGATTCGGTAAGTACTCCTTCTTTCTATTCACCAAACATTTAGCTATGCATTTGTAGATGGTATTGCATAGAATAATAGGTCATAGTTGAGCCGCTGTTTTTGAGACATCCACTTCAGGGATCATAACAAGAATCGTTGCATTAAATTCTTTAAGTAGATACCTTGTCTTGAAAAATTTTGCACCGCTTTAACCATTAAGTCCCCTACAATATTCCAGTGTATATGAAAGAACTCTGCTATAAACCCATCTGGCCCTGGCGATTTAAGCCCGTGGATGGAGAACATTGCCTTCCTTATTTCAAATGTATAGAAAGGCTTAACCGAATCCTCTTGCCCCCAGCTCGGCAGCTGCGTGAGACCTAATTTCCTCATAACTAAATCAATGTTCTCCCCCAATCCTTCACTGCCCATCACTCCCAGATTATACACTTCTTTTAAAGAATATTGAATTAATTCTTCAATGTTGGCCTGGCCCGTAACCCATTCGTCGTCTGAGTTCCACAAAAAGATTATTTCCCTTCGTTTTTGTCGTTGTTTCACCTGATTATACATCATAGAAGATGGAACATCTCCTAGTTTGATCCACTTATCTTTCATCCTTTGTTGCCAATATTGGAATTCGACCATGCAAAGAGGAATTTAGTATTGATTAAATCAATAAAAATCTCACCCTCTTTAATTGAGCTAATGTTAGCTCCCTGCTCCATCAATTCATTCGTCACCTTCCTCAAATTAACACCCCAAACCTTCTTGTTGTTTAAACACCAATTCTTTAATTTTTTTGGTAGCCAACTGTTGCGATTAGCCAATTTAAACATATCCGAGTCATTGCAAACTACACTCCAAGAATCTCCAATCAAGTTTTTAACTTCCGAGAACCTCAAGCACCACCTATCCAATTGGTAAGGTCTATTAGACCTTGCTGTTGCCACACCAGTGTCATACACAATTGCGGCGTGGTCCGAAACAGTGATCAACTCATTGAACACCCTTCCGTATGAGATCTCCGTAAACCATTGATTTGTAGAGTAAGAATGGTCAAGACATTCCATAATAAGATCATTTCCCAATATTTTATTTGTCCAGGTTAAACGCGGCCCCGAAAAAGGAACTTCCACAAGATTATTGCTAAATAACCTCCAATCCAAGAAGCCATCTAAGCCTTTTATATTGTAAAGAACCCCCAAGTTTATCACATAGGAACTCTACTTGGTTTATGTCCCCCATAAAAAGGAAATTAGGAATATTATGCGTTAAATTAAAAATCTCCTCCCAAACTAAGGGCTTATCTTCAACTTTGGACGCACTGTACAAAAACAAAATATGTCTACTACTTCCATTAGGATCATCCAACTTACAAAAGATAAAATTTGGTGAAGAAGCAATACAACAAACTACACCTAAATACCAACTAAACAAAGAAAGACCGCCTTTAGAACCCTCCAAGTCCATACCATAAGAAAAACTTGGGTTGAACTTATCAACTAAGCTACTAAAATTGTCAAAAGGCATTTTAGTTTCCGATAAAAACATAAAAGTAGGAAATTTCAAAGTCAATAACCACACTAAGTATGGATGGGGGCTAGTGGGTCATTTAGGCCCCAAGAATTCCAAGTGATGATTCTCATATCCCCTTTGAGGGCTGTCGCGGTGCAGCCTTGTAGACACCTAAAAATGTCTCCCCGACCAAAGCCCGATGACAAAACAATGGTTGCCTAATTTGTTCTAGTTTGTGTGATGGATCTAAGAATTACTAAAATAGACCTTTTTTTCTAGCCCACTATTATTTTCTAATCCATTTTAGCCATTTCAATTATCCAAACCATTTTTTTAGCCCAAAATCCATAAACTTTCACCCAATTTCCTCTTTTCATGATTGCAGCCCAAAACCGAGCAAGTATAATTTTCTTGCCTCATAATTTCTATCAAAATCTTAATTATTTGGATATCACTTGAAATAATCTTTCCAATGATATATCATAATCCCAATTCTGAGCTACAACGAAAAAGATATGAACAAAATACCAAACTCTATCCAAAACTGACACCGTCCCAGTATTTCGGTCATATCTTAAATTATGCAAAATTTATCAATCTGATTCTAATTTGGTTGGAAATTAGACTTCTAGAGCTTTCCAGATATATATTATTTATCTTATTCCAAGTTCTAGATCAAAAGTTATGATAAAAACAAAAACCGTAAGATTGCTGACCTGCCCGACGCGTTTTCTAAATTCTATATTTTCTTAAAATTCTATCTTCACTCGATTTTAAGCCAAATTCTAATTTTTTTTCAGGAGGGGAATTTGACATCCTGACAACTAATTTTTCAATCCCATATTATCCAAAAGGCTTAGACGTAAAGTTACTAGCATCGTGTTTATGGATTGATTTTTAATTATTAGTATCATGTTTAGGCGTTATATTAATCTTGTTAGTACGTATCACGCCAAGAATTTTATTAATAATTATTTAGTATCATATTTAGGATGCGTTTAATTCATTCTCTAATTATTATTGAGTTGCTTCCAATATTTTTATGCATGCTTATTTAATATATTTATTCTATTATTGTTTTGATCACCTATATTGCATGTTTAATTGAGAATATGTAATTGAAAATCACGCCTAATAAGATAATTTGGATAGCCGGTTTATATTCCTATTAGCCTTGTTGTTAAACTTAAGTGGTCACAAACATTTAAAATTTTAAGTGCATTAATATCAAACCAATTTAGCCTGATTTAGTTTGGAACAAATTGAATTTTTGTTCGTATGCCTTTGAGATCGTTGGAAATACAGTACCTTTTCTCCTGAGCGGTGCCTCATTTCTAGGGTTCTGGACTTCATTCCTCACTTTTCTTCTATAAATACGAAGCTCATTTACGAGTTTTGGGGCAGCAACATCAATTATCTCTTCCTTCCCTCATATTAAACAATTATTATACTTTCACCATACATTCCCTAAGCACTCCAAGGAGTTCGTATGATACCTGAAGTTCCATACTTAAACCAAGGCATGAAAGGTAGCCCTGTTTCAGAGTTTGGACCAAATCAACTCTACTTTAATTTAATTTAATTTTAATTTGATTTATTATTCTTTGAAGTTACTAACACTTTATTCACAATGTAGCAATTTAAAAAAACACGAAACATGAGTAATTCATTCAATTAATTACTCTTATTTACATTGCTACTATCATGTTTAGGTTTATTATTATATTTTTGATGATTTGACTGACGATATTATGGTTAGATTGCTTTCAATATTATTGCTTATTTTATATATTATTGATCACCATATTGCATTTTACAAGGAAATATATAATTGAAAATCATGACTAATAAGATAATTTGGACGACCGGTTTAGGTTCCTTTTTAATCTTATTGTTTAATCAAGTGGTCACTAATATTTAGAATTATGTGTGCATTAACATTCAACCAATTTAGCCTAATTTAGTTTGGAGCAAATTGAATCTTTTTTTGTATGCCTTTGAGATCGTAGGAAATGCTTTTCGCAATAAGAATCGAGTAAAGCGAATACGGGCGAAGTGGCTTCCATGACTCACTTCATACCATCATCCCCGATCCTCCTTTCATGATTCTGAACCATATGGAGTTAGTAATCTCATGGATTATGAATGGGGTGCACCCTTCACGGGTTAATCGTTGTTGCCTTTCATTGTCCCTTATCGTGGTTGGCTTAATTGATCCGTGAATGGTTTACAAGTTTCTTTAAAAACTTATTGGCGGCTCCCTACTTTTATTATCCCTTTATCGTTATATATCAAATCCCACTTCCTATGGTTGCCAAGCATGTTCACCACACGCTTAAGTAGGCGCTTTTTAATCGACGTCCTCACCAAATTGCTCCATCATCTAACTAAAGATCACTTGTTGATTTTCTAAGTCCATGTCATCAACTGTTTCCAAGAATCGAGAAGTAACTTCCTCACTACATTACTTCTTTGCTGCCCCTTCTAAAGAAGAAGATGCTGACTGCGATCTTTTCCTCCCACCATCTTTTAATTGAGGAGATCTGACTTTAACTCCCCACTCCCTTGACACATCTATGTCCGTCAGTGCCTTTGATTTAAAATCAAAGTTCCTAGATTTATCTCTCTGCCAAATATTGAAGCCCCCTTTTTCTGCCTATCTATTCAACGTCTACAACCTCTTTTTCTCACCCCATCCCCAGTCATACGAACTGGCACAAATCATATTGTCGTCACACGATCGCAGAGGTGAAAGCTCAACCCCTCTAACTCTTTTCTTCAAACCTACATTTTCATCAGAGTCAAACAAAGCATCAACATTAAAAAAGCCAATCGGAGTTACTAGTGAATTTGGAATTCAGTCATTGGCAAATTAGAAAACTCTCCCCCAAAGGAATTGGGAAAGTCAGGAAAGAACAGAGATCTCGCAACAGTCAGGTAAACTCTCGGTGTTCTTGCTGCTCTTAAATTAAAGAAACCGCTAGACTTCTTCCTGCTTCAACAAAATTTAAATGATCTATACTAAAATATTAAAAGGCATTTATAAAAACGTCCATGAGCCACGTAGATCCTTTTAAATTACACCACGTCACTTTACAAACACTTCATGACGCCACATCACCTACCTATCATCTCTTTATGCCACATCATCACTAAATTAACCTTAATCATTACGCCACATCACTCAAGCAACCCACATTACTTCATATAAAAATATAAGGTTATGGGGATTCGAACACCCAACCACTTATAACAAAGTTAGCTATTTAACCATCTTAGCCCATTATCAAGCATGTTATAAATATGAAAAAGAAATGTACATAAGTGTAAAGCGCATGATTTAATTGTTAAAAAAAACACATTCAATAATGTCGATTTCAGATTTCAAAATCCTTAAAAAAATACCCGAATTGTATGATTACAAATAAAAGTAGCAACTCGGGACAACGCCGGGCTACTTACTAGTTAGTATTTGAAAATCCATCAAAAGATTCATCAATTACCCCCAAATTCTGAGCTTGTTGTTGTACAGGGGAAGCAGGGCTCGATCTCGTAACCATGTATCACTAGGATTGGATCCTGGTTAGTAATATCTTGAAGCAGACCTGTAGTTTAGGCTTGTTGGCGATTTTACACTGTGGCCCACTCTTGAATACCTTGGGCCTAGAACTGAGTTCTAAGTTGGGCCTCACTCGCTTCTGGCCATCTGTTCTGGGCTGCTCTTGAAGATTCGCTAACCTCAAAGATGGAAGTGGGAAAGTTTGGTAAAGTTGGATTTGGGAGCAAATCTCGCAAAGGGGAAGACATCGCATTTATTGGGTATGCGACTTGCCCTAAAAGGCGAGGAATTGACACTACCCGAATTTCTTATAAACAATCCGTATGGTGAAAGGGATCTTAGGAAGTATTACCCACAAAACCAGAGTCATTAGCAAAATCCAAATTTAGAGATGGAAGAGGATTGTTGATCTGAGATTTGGTATCGTGAATTCAGCATAAGGATCTCATGCGAGACCTAGCCGGCGCCTAGGTGAGAGCCTAACCTCCTGATTCCGAGGTCTAAAATCCCCCGTCTATGCATTTTCCACCTCCTGATATGAAACAACCAACAAAACCAAGAAAAGACGGGGAAAATCAACTAACAATTATTTCAAAGCAACAAGTAAGATAAACCTATCTCAAAAATCACCAAGATCTATGAAATAAGGTTTCTTAATCAAAGTCAATACCAAGTAAAGCTAGGATTAAGATGTAACCACAAATATTACAAAGTAGCAAATTACAAATAAAGCAAATAATCACCAAGATTATGGGTAGAGAGAGAAAATCTCATTGGATTCAAAATTAAGCAAAGATTGTTCCTAAAACCAAGCTTAGCCTTATTTAAAGGCTTTACAAACATACCCTAGAGTTCTTAAATTACACCCCTTGGATTACAAATGAAAGGCCAAGACTAAAAGATAGCAAAAATAAACATAAAAGAAACAAGGTTGTTCGCTCGAAACAAGGCCTCTGGAGCGGCCGCTCTAAAGGGTAGGAGTGGGCGCTCCTCACTTTTGCAACTTAAATTGATTTCCATAGGAGTAGGAGCTCCACTAGGTAAGAGTGGGCGCTCCTTAGAGGTGGATCGGGCGCTCCTTGCGACTGCTTGGGCAGATCAAATTCAAACGCTCATAACTTCTTCATTTCTCACTTAAATTGGACATGTGACCTGTTATTGGAAAGCTCTTGTACTCTACTTTCATCTCCAATTTGAATCACCTCAAAATTTCTTGTAACAAAGAAGATATGACTGATTAAATTTGAGTATTGCATTTTTTATCAAGTAAAGTTTTTCTGTCTCATCCTTGTTCCCATACTTCATCTTCAACCATCAATTGTAAAATTAAGACAAAGGATCACTTTTATTCACCTAAGCCACATTTATTGGAGCTGTAAATGACACTAAACGAGTCATATGGCCATATAATCCGTAGGTTTCAAGGACGCTCCCGCATCATCTCCGATCTGCTCGAACTCTCTGAGCTTGAGAAATAAATCATGTCGTTGCTCTCATTGGAATTGAAATCTGAATCTAAATTTTCTTCTGCATGCATTTTCTCAGCCATTGGGATGTCCCTTGGCTCTTCCGCCCTGGACAAATTAACAACCCAATTTCGATATCTAATGATATTAGGTATCCCATATGTGTAGTTTATGTAGTAGTAAGGATAGTCTAAACGCCCATGAAAAACTCTTAGACCATCTCTCTCAACTACTTCTAGCCTCCTTGTCAAACGCTCTGCTATTGCATCGACTCTCAAATTGCAATTTCTCGTGTTGTGGCCCCACCCTCCCATACCTCTTAAAGAATCGGAACACTCCCTCATATCTAAAATACACTTAAATTACTCTATACCCTTTAATCGGGATATAACAGTCTGGAGTTAAAGGTTAGGTGATATCAACCATCATATTAGCCCTTAACTCAGATTTGTTAGGATGTCTACCACTAGTGATAGGTTCCAGCTCATATAGGTAACCCAGATGACAGAAGATTCTCCTTTCCCATGCCTTTGTGAGGAATTGGAGAGGCAAGCCGTAAACTAGCACCCATAGTCTAGAGTTGGTGAAGCTAATCTGCCGCGGAATAAGATTAGCATTATATTGCCTCAGATTTATAATCTGCCCTTCAAAGACAGTAGTATATTTGTCTCACCATGCCCTCAAGGTCACTTGAATGAAGACATTCAAAGAGATGATACACCCGATTTGGTGAACTCTTACATGCCCTCTGAACGCCCATCTCTGGTTGATTATGTGTTGCACAAAGGTCACTGGGGGTGGATTTGGACCAACAAAAATTCCAATAGCACACCTATTGAAATTGATATTATTCAAGGCATTAAAGTTAGGTGGTAGGGTAACAAGAATTCCCATTCTATGGAATCTTGGAAGGTTATGTGGGTGATTTGCATGTGGTTGATTTTCATGTGGTTAGTTTGCATGTTGCTGATTTTCATCTGGTTGGTTTTCGTTTGGGTTATTGTTATCATTTGTTGGGTTATTGTTCTCCATAACTCAGGCTAATAAAAGAAAAACTCAGAGACAAAGTAAAGAAGACAAATAGAAGAAGAGAAAAAGGACTTGACAGAAAACAAATTAAAGAGTTGTGGGTTTTCTCTCTCTAGCTTTCTCTCTCTAGAAAGCTAGAACCCGCCATTTTTGCGTGTTTCTCTTGCGGTTTTCTGCCATGGCTAAAGCGAAAAAGGGCAAGGGGAAGAAGAATTCTTCCTCTAAATCTAAGAAGAAGGCCAAGCAAAAGAAGAAGGAGGTTATTCAGAAGCGGGCTGATGATGGAAAGTAGGATGATGACTCTGTTGTTAGCTGGCTAAATGATGTTGTTATGGAGGGAATTCCTGTTAAGGATGTCAATAATGATGATCTAGTAATCCATAGACATCAGCTAAACCAATGGCTTGAGGTAATTCATCGAAACTCGGCTTCCCCATTTTCTGGAAAAACAGGGGGTAATGGGTTTGGTCAAAATCCAATGGAGGGGGATAATATAGATTGTTGTGATGATTTCTTGAATGATAATGTAGTTAATTCTACTCCATTGATGATGATTTGTGGTAATCTTGATGATGTGAGTTCGTCTAAAACCCCCAATCTTGATTGCCCTGTTTTTGGGTCTTCAAGATCGGGGTGTAATCTGGGTTCGAATCTTAGCTCAGCTTGGCATGATAAATTCAAGAATGTGACGGATGAGGGTAATTGTTTTGTGAACAACCCTTCCCCTAACCCTGTTAATTTGGATGAGTCCTCGAGCTTGCTCAAATTAACAATGGAGGATGTGGCTGTGGAAGTTGATTATTGAAGTTCAGTTGTTGTTTGTTATATTTTGTGTGCTAAACCATCTATGTATGTGTTTAATGGGTTTATTAGGCATATGTAGGGAAGATTTGGTATTGACAAGGTGTCTATGAGCAGTAATGGGGTTTTTCTAGTGAGATTCAAGGATGTTATCGGTAGAGAAAAGGCCCTGGCAACTGTTCCTATTTTCTTTGATAAGAAACCGGTGGTAGTGAAGCAATGGAAGGTTGGTTTAAATCCAAAGGATATTGCAGCGGACTCTATTCCTATTTGGGTTCGTCTCCATGGGCTTGATCTTAAGTTCTGGGGACATCAAACCCTGATGAAGATTGGGGGTTTAATTGGGAAGCCAATTAAAATGGATAGAGCTACTACTAATAGGGACATGGTGGCCTTTTCTAGGTTACTCGTGAAAGTGCAGATGAATGGTGTAGTTGATAAAATTGATTTTGTAGATGAATTGGGTCAGATTGTGACACAGGAGGTGGAGTTTGAGTGGAAACCTATTATGTGCAACAGTTGTAAGGGATTGGGGCATGATAGCTCTCAATGCACTGGGTTAAGAAAGGAGAAGGGTAATGTACAACATGTGAAGAGGCCAGGCCAAAATGTGAGAAGGCCAGGTTGAAAAGTTTGGAAGCCTGTTCAGAAACCAACTTAGAGGCCTGTCATGAAGCAACAGGTGCAGAAGCCAATTTAGAAACCTATGCAACATTCTGTTCTGAGACCTGAGAGTGTATTAAGTACAATAGGGGGCAGATTTGCTGGGTTAGTGGGTAGTGAAACTGAGAATGAGAGGTTAGAGCAGGGCAGTGACTGTCTGGTTATGGGAAGAAGTTACTTAGCTTTTACTGATAGGGTGGTGTATGGCAGTAAGGGGGGGGGGGTTGCATACCCCTCACCTCCTCATGGACAGGTGGGGTTTTTGGAATACTAGGGGTCTTAGCAACTCAGATAGGCTATGTGATGTCCTGAATTTTATCAAGCAGCAGGATATTGGGCTGTTTGGACTCCTAGAAACCAAGGTGAAGGCCAAGAACTTTGGTAAGGTCTTCTCCAACTTTGGTGGTGAATGGTCTGTTTGTGCTAATTACTCTAAGTGTGTAGGAGGTAGAATTTGGGTCATCTGGAGACCTGGTGTGTTCCAGGTTACCATTGTCAGGATTGATAGTCAGTGTATTCATGCTCAGGTATTCCATAGAGCTTCTGGTTTGAATTTCAGTTTGACTGTGGTGTATGGTTTTAATGAACCTGCTAGAAGAGAGGAACTCTGGCAGCATTTGGGTGAAATAAGTAGTTATATTGTGGGTCCTTGGATGGTGTTTGGGGATTTTAATAATGCCTTAAACATTGGTGATAGGGTTGGATCTCCTGTGACTTTGACTAAGGTTGATGCTTTTAGGCTTTGCTTAAGGAATTGTGGTTTAACAGATTTCAAGACTAGTGGCCTGTTCTATACATGGAACAACAAGAAAGATGGGGAGAGTAGGGTGTTTTCTAAGATTGATAGGGTGTTAGTAAATGACTGTTGGATGCAGACTGTTAAGCCTATTAATGCTGTCTTCTTGCCTGAAGGTCTTATGGACCATTGTCCTTGTGTGGTGGACTCTGATAAAGGATTCAAAAAGCCTTTTAAGTTTTTTAATTTCTAGACTGACTTGCCTGGGTTCCAGGATGTGGTGGCCAGGGCTTGGGATTGCCAAGTTTCTGGCACTGCTATGTTTTGCCTGGTTCAGAAACTTAAAGCTTGCAAAGCTGCTTTGAAGGATTTCAATAAGTGCCATGTTTCTAACATTTTAGCTATTGAAGAGAAATTGGCTGCTGAGCTTAAAGACAAGCAAGAACGGCTTAATAGAGATCCTGGAAATGCTCAGTTGATTGCTATGGAAATTGAAGCTAGGAAACAGTATGGTGAAGCCTATAAGAGGAAAATCAGTTTCCTCAAACAGAAATCTAAGCTCCATTGGCTCAATTATGGTGATATCAACTCAGCTCATTTTCATGCTAGTATAAAGAGAAGAAGATTGCAGAATAGGATATGCAATATCCAAAATGAAAATGGAATGGTGGTTCTTGGTCATGAAGAGATTGCTGAGTCTTTTTTGGAGTTTTATAAAGGTTTGCTTGACACTGCTATTCCTGTTCAGAGTTCCATTCATCAATCTGTTATTGATGAGGGGCTTGTGATCTCTGTTGATAAAAGTAGGGGGCTGTGTAGACCTTTTTTAGAGGCAGATGTGAAGAAAGCTTTGTGGGACATTGATGATAACAAGGCCCCTAGTCCAGATGGCTTTCAAGTCATTTCTTTAAGAAAACCTGGGATATTGTGAGAAATGATGTCTGCAAGGTTGTGCTTGACTTTTTCAAGCATGGGAAGCTTTTGAAGCAGGTTAACACCACTGCTATTACTCTGATTCCTAATATGGAGAATGCTTCTAAGGTAGGGCAGTTCAGACCAATTTCTTACTGCAATGTGATTTATAAAATCATCTTTAAGATGATTTGTAGTAGGATTAAGAAGGTCTTGCCTAATCTTGCTTCTGAGGTTCAGGGAGCCTTTGTGGCTGGAAGGTCCATATTGGACAACATCCTGTTATGCCAGGATATTCTTAAGGACTACAATAACAAAAGCAAGCCTCCTAGATGCACAGTGAAGGTAGATTTCCAGAAGGCTTATGACTCTGTAAATTGGGAGTTTATCAAAGACATGCTGCAGGCTCTTGGTTTTCCCCTGCAATTCTGTGATTGGATTATGGCCTGTATCTGCTCTCCTTCCTATTCTTTGATGATTAATGGTGGGATGTATGGCTTCTTCAAAGGTGCTAGAGGCATTAGGCAAGGGGACCCTATGTCCCCTTTGATTTTTGTGCTGGCCATGGAATATTTTTCTAGGCTAATGAGGAAAATTGGGAAACTTAGGAACTTCAGATTTCACTCTAAATGCAAGGGAGTTGGTCTTAACCATCTAATCTTTGCAGATGACTTAATGTTGTTCTCCTATGGTGATGTTAATTCTGTTTCTTTGCTGCACAAGGCTTTGAGGACTTTTGGTAACTATTCTAGTCTTCAAGCAAATCAGGCCAAGACTGCAGTGTATTTTGGTAATACTCCTGCTAGCTTCAAGGATCAGGTTTTGAGTCATACTGGTTTTAGTGAAGATGCTTTCCCTTTCAAGTATTTAGGTATTCCTTTGAATTCCAAATACTTGAAATATGCTGATTATGACGGTTTGATTAATAAGATGCTTGCAAAGATCACATGTTGGTCAACCATGAATTTATCCTATGCTGCAAGAGTTGTGCTGATCAATGTTGTGCTCTCGAGTATGCATGTTTATTAGGCCCAATGTCTGTTGTTGCCTGCTTCTGTGATGGCTAGAATCACTCAACTTTGTAGGGCTTTCTTATGGGGTGGCAATGCTAATCTGTCTAGAAGCCCTCCTATTTCTTGGAACTGGGTTTGCAAACCCAAAGAGGTGGGTGGTCTTGGTATCAGAAACTGTAGTCTTTGGAACAAGGTAGCTCTGGGGAAGTATGTCTGGAAGATTGCAAAAAAGGAAGATTCCTTGTGGGTTAGGTGGGTTCACTCAGTGTATTTGAAGGACCAGAATTGGTGGACTTATAAGCCTAAAGCTACTGCAGGATGGGCTTGGAAAAAACTTTGCAAGATTAAGGATGAGCTGCATTTTGGTTTTGTGGAGAAGGTTTGGTTACAGAATCCCTATAGCATTTCTGAAGTTTATGACTGGTTGCAAGGTTCTAGCCCCAGAGTTGATTGGAATACCTGGATTTGGAATAAGTTCAATTCTCCCAAGCATGCTTTCATCTCTTGGCTTGCAGTCCATAATAGGCTCAAAACAAGAGATAAACTTGAGAGGTTTGGCATTTGTGTTGACAACAGGTGCTTGCTGTGTGGAAGTGCTACTGAGAATAGAAGCCATTTGTTCTTTGACTGTCCTTATAGCAGGAGGTGTATTGATAAGATTGCAGCTTGGCTGGGGATCAGGGATACCTATTACAGCATAGATGAGGTTTGGAAGTAGTGGAGCAGGCAGTTGAAAGATCCCATTTGCAGGAAAGTTGGACTGGCTGCTTTAACCTCTGTTGTGTACCACCTATGGTTTGCTAGGAACCATACTTTTTGGCAGAAAGCTGTTTTTCATCCAAGAATTTTATGTAAAGGGATATGTATAGAAACAATAGATAGATGTAGACAGCTCATCACTTGTAAATGGACTAGGAAGCATTGTAAATGGCTCTTTAGCCTTAGTGCTCGTATACATTGAGGGAGTTGTATAGTTTGGTGAGAGGGCTTGCCCTCTGGTGTTGTAGTTGTGCTTGTTTGTTCTGGTCCTGGTGGAGAGTTCCCTTCCTAGAAGGTGCCTCTCTTCCTGAATCCAGATTGTGCCCCTTCCCTTCTTGAGGCACCCTTCCTTGAAGGTGGCTTCAAGTAGGGTAGGGTTGTTTTTGGTGGTTGTTTGCCTTGTAAGGCTGTGTGTTTGGGAGTTGTACATCTATTTTGTAAGATGTTTTCTCTATTTGGTAATAAAATTACTTACTTACCAAAAAAAAAAAAAAAAGGACTTGACTGAGATATGCTAAGTGAAATTGAATGCTTCTTCTTATAGAGGAGATCACTGGAGGTTTAAAAGTAGTTTAAGAGTGCATGAATCACAGGTGGAAAGAGAATAGAGCTATAGCGATTTCTTGCTCAAGTTAATAAATGATGTTCATTTATCGGCTCAAGGAGTGTGCAAGGCTATCTCAATCCTAATTGGGTATCAAAAAGCTAAGATTTAGAAGGATTTTAATGAAGGATATTGGTAAAAGTGTTTGCATGCAGCACAATCCAAGGGATATGGAAGGCAAAGGGCTTTTGAAGAAAAACAAAATGGGAATCGGTTAATTTAACTAAAAAAAGGACAAGGGGAGATTCCAAGAAATGGAAAAAACTCATAAACTAGTGAGAGAAGCTCTCGTTTTTAGAGAGAGAATTTTCATGTTACTTGTAGCACAATATATATATATACATATATATATATATATATATATATATATATATATTTATTTATCCCTTTGGTAATGCAACATGATATTCAACTGGGATAATTGTTGAGTAAAGTCTTCAATGGTGTGAAGCGAAGGGTGAAATTTTGAAAAAATTGTCCCACATGGAAAGAAGATGATACTTGTATTATCTTTATTTATAAAATTATGTGTGCTATGTATAATAGAATATTTTGGGCCTATATATATATTCACTTTTTTCTTTTTATTATTTACTCCTTTCATATTTTAAGTGCCCACCTCTAACTTTTTGCAACATTTACATACTTCACGTTGAAAATTTTTGCTAATTTAGAGATTAAGAAAAAAAACCTTAGAGTTATCCAATGTATAATTTCCATAATTTAATTTATTTAACTTATACTTATTGATAATTAAGGATATGAATAGTTAAAATTCTACATTGACAAATATTTAAAAAAAAAAGGTTAAAGTAGAGCACTAAAACATGGAATAAGTATGAAGTTAAAGTAGAGCACTAAAAAGAAGTTAAAGTTTTTTTTTTTTTTTTTTTTCTCCTTATAAGTATGTCGTTCTTTATATTATGTTCAATGTGATTTTGGAAAAAAAATTATAAAATCATAATAAATTTGCTAAGTAGCTAGACTAAAGTAAAGATATTGTAGCTGTATTAATAGTTGTATACTTGTATTATATTTGTATATAGTTTTATTATGAGGTTAAAGTTGTAAAACTACATAATCACAAACGGATGGAATACATCATACACCTACAAACTAGTGGTAAAAAAGGAGCAACTTTATTGGAGATTCAACGTACATTTCTACACTAGGGGAGTAGGGGGCATTTTAAGGGCGAAATTTGCTTACTCTTCCCCCTTAAGGGCGAGAGTCTCCCTTTCCACCCACCCACTTTCAAAGTGTCCAACCTATTAATTCGGGTGGATTAACCTTTGAAAAGTTTCAGATCGGTAAAATAGTTCTTCTACTTACTAAAAAAATAGAATATTTTTTTAATTAAAAAATTTCAAATATAATGGTGCATAAATGGAGCAGATCGGAGTGAGTATCCTCCTATCCTAAAATATGAGTAGTGAAATCATTGTAGAAACTAGAGCTGATCAAGTATGGCCCGGTCGATTTTGGGCAGAATTTTTCGGCGGGTTTGGCCCGGCCCGAAATGGCCCAAAAAGCTCGCACGGCCCGACCATTTTGGGCGGGTTTGGGCATAATTTTTAGCTTCGCCCCGCCCCGCCCAATGATCACCTCTAGTAGAAACGCTGGTACTGTAGCTTTTGAATAGTGGAGTACCGAAGTTGCCCTTTCCGGGAAATTACATTGCTGCCCTCAACTGTGAGTTGTAGTCTTACCCTTCGTCCCTTTCCTTTTCCTGGTTTTCCTCACTACCTTTCCTTTTCATGCTCCTCCTTCTCTTCCCGCGCACACGTAAACTATGGCGGTGGTTGAATTCCTTTCTACGAAGTGCTTTTCAGGGGTTTCAATCAGGGATTTGAGTTGATGCAAATATAAAAGCTACAACAATGGAGGCTACCATCTAAGGTGACACTCCATTACTCCGTATTATTTAAACTCGGATTTGTTTGAGCCTCTCTCATTTGTTTTTAGGTTAATTCGAGCGGATATCAATTTTACTATAATTAAAGGGCAGTACTTCAATTTTAGGTGTTTGCAAGAAGGTGCTTTGACCCACCATAAGATTCTTCTATAGGAAGCCACCTGATCGGCTTCTCGAGATTTCTGACCGAGTTTTCGTTTAGTTTTCTGAATTTAATGTGGCTAATTATTTGTGCAATTGGTTAAATTTTTTTGGGTTTGTTTGAATTATGGGTTTGGTTTAATGGGTTGGTTTTGATTTTCTGTTAAATGTGTGCAAGTGTTTAATTTTGTTGATCATTGAGCTGAAATGCTTCAATTTATGTTGATTTTGATGCAATCTGAGGGGTTGTTAGGGTTAGATTTGGTTTTCATTTCTGGGTTTTTATGTCATTGTCATTTTTAGGTTGTTGGCATTTGACATTGTGATGTAGCTTGCTGCTTGCATAATTGAACTGGTTTTTTCGCTTGCATTCGACTTCTTGATACGGTTTTCGTTGTTTTAGCTACGAAGAGCTGATTGTTAGGGTATATCTGCGGATATTAGAGGTTTTCTGTAACATGAACTTTTAATGTAGTTCTCATTTTAAATGTCGTTCAATTAGTGTAGGATTCTTGCTTCTCTGCTTAGAAGAGAATGAGGATGAGGAAACTTTATGAACTTAAGAACTTATACCTGGTTTCTCTTTAGTTAGCCTCTTTCTGTTAGTTGAGCATGTTTAATTGTTCTTTTACATTCAATTCTGCAAAAGGGTTTATCTTAAGCTGGGTTCGTTTGCAATGGTAAATTGGATCGTTGTTCCTTTTCAGTGTTTGATTGCTGCTTCTCCACGGATGAGTACACAGAATACCTTGGTGGTATTGTAACACAGCTACAGTAATACTACCCAGATGCCTCATTCATGGTGTTTAACTTTAGAGAAGGGGATCGAAGGAGTCATATTGCTGATATATTGTCTGATTATGATATGACGGTTATGAAATATCCTCGTCAATATGAGAAATGTCCTTTACTTCCCCTGGAAATGGTCCACCACTTCCTGCGCTCCAGTGAGAGCTGGCTGTCGTTGGAGGGACAGCAAAATGTATTGCTGATGCACTGTGAAAGAGGTGGCTGGCCTGTCCTTGCTTTTATGCTTACAGGTCTTCTTTTATACAGAAAGAACTATTCCGGCGAGCAAAAAACACTTGAAATGGTCTACAAGCAGGCCTCGAGGGAACTACTTCAGCTTTTGTCTCCTTTGAATTCACAGCCTTTACAACAGAGATATCTTCAGTATATATCCCGAAGAAGTTTGTTTAGGCTCTGATTGGCCTCCTTCTGACACACCTCTCATTCTAGATTGTTTAATACTTAGAGTCCTTCCTTTGTTTGCTGGTGGTAAAGGCTTAATATATTATCATATTATGTGTTTCAGGGTGAGAAAGATGGCAAGATTATAGCAGTGTGTGCCGATGATCCTGAATTCCATCACTACACAGAGCTCAATGAACTTCCTCCTCACCGCCTTGCTGAAATCTGCTTTTTTTTTTTTTTTTTTTTTTTTTTTTTTTTGAAGACTGTATCCCGTGCTTGTCATTTTAGACCTCTAGAGATTATTGGTCCCATTTTATAACTTTTATTTCTCTTCTACTTCCATATGAGGTTGCCTTCACAGAAATTATGGTTAAGAAGAACGAGAATAAGAGTGCTACAGTGAATTATTTTCTGCCAGCTGTAGATGCGATTGCTGCCATCAAATATTCAATGTGAGATTCTAACTTTGTGATAATAATACATGATTCTGCAATCCCTTTAGTCTCCAACTCTCCACTGCCTTTTCCCTCTCATATTGGATATCAATAATGACTTGTGTTTGCTCTGCTGTGTATGATTAGCAACCATGGGGAATACTTTTTGCTGCAATTCTGCTGGGGTGTACTTTTTACTGCACACATTGCAAGGGCATATGAGACTAATTAGAGTCACTTAAGTGTTAACTAGAACCTATGGGGAATAAATGACAGGTTTCTAGGAGATACCAATCTTCTTGCAGTTGATTTACTCTGGTTTTCTAGGTTTTGATTATAATGTTCATTCAATTTGAATTGGTTGGATCAGGGAATTTTGGTTGGTTTGACTTTGTGTTGATTTAATTTACTTATCTTTGATGAAAGTGTATGATCTTATAAATAGATGCAATTTAGTGGAATTTGTAGTTGAAAATATTAAATGAATGTGACAAAAATGCAAGTTAGTTTGTTGTTATTCTCTTATATGCTTATGCCCACTGATTAAATGGGACTTCCACATGTTTTGATGTGGTTTGTATTTTGTTTTTTTTTTTTCTGGAATTGCAGCTCAAACTAGATGAAATTGCCGTTGTTGTGAAGGGTTTCAAGGAGCCCGAAACCCTTACACCGACTAGGTTACACCTTGGTGGAGCCAAGTACATATTTATTAAACATGAACCTGAGGCTGTTATTCGCGGAAAGAAGGTACAGTATAATATTGGTTGATTCCTTATGTTTGCCAAATTCTGGCTTTGTTGGCTCTTTGTTTTTTTTGCATGTATATTGTATGTTACTTTCGTATTATCTAGAGACATTCTTGAAAACAGAATACAACACATAAAGAATAGTTAATGTTTATAGGTCATGTATTGTTTTCTACATCAAAATGTCAATTAATAGTTTTGGTTACCTTTTCTTAAATGCGAGTAACATCTATCTTTGGGTGGAATGTGTTTGTGAACTACTATGATCTTATTGTTACAGAGTTGAAGTTGCGCTTTAATAGTAAAACATTTTGGCAGACTTTAACATTAAATTGCTTTGATGCATTTGATCATTCTTTAGTTTCTAACTTGGTGATTAGTAATGTATTTCATGTGATAGATGTCTTGGATTGCATCATAATCAAAACCTAGGTATACAGGCACCAAAGTGGTCTAAATCAAACTCTCTCTAACTCATTCTCGCTTTCTCTCTGCTCTCAGACAAAGACGACGGTGACTTCATTCTTCTGGTAATTTCATCGTTTTTGTACTCATTTGTTCATTTCTAGGTTCCCTGAATATTTTTCGATTTTTTGTTTGTAATTTATTCAATTTTTGTTGTTGATTTTGCGAGCTTTATTGTACTTCTGTTTTTGTGAGGTTATTGTGTGCTTGTTATGTCTGATTTCAATTTTTTAAGTTAATGGTATAGACCATTATTTCTGTAATTTGCATGTACACATATAATAGCTATGTTAATAGACTGGAATGAGATGATATAACTATACCTACCAAGATGAAATGGACAGTGAAATCATGGTCTATAATGACTTCATTTATTTAGTAAAATTAATTATACCTGCCAATTATATTAATATTATTTTCCATAGGAATAATATGTTAGGCTGTGTCCGTTTCATATCTAATTTCCAAATATTTCACTCTAGAATTCGTGAGAAATCGCTCCCATTTGTGCTCAATTTATCTTGTTTTTTCTTTTATCGAAGGTGATTCCTGGGTTCAGTTTAATCTATTGTGTCGGCAATGTGTTAATTGCTTTTAAGCCCAAACTTTTTCCTTGTCTTACTATAAAATTCTCGGTTATTAATTTAATGATATACCCATATAAGCATTAAATATATTATTAAAATGTTATAGGTTTGAGAATATATTATAAATCACATGTTAATTGGTGTTATTAATGCTTAATAAATTTTAAACTTCCCTTTTTAGTTTTGTTATATGTTATCATTTTCATATATTTTGAATATTTTTCTACTTTGAAATTGCAGATGACTGATGCTCTTTGCAAGAGGTGCAGTGTGAGAAAAGTTAGTCTTGTAATTAACTAGATATCATACAAGCTGGTCATGGTGATCACTATCAGGTCAGTATGATTCCTGAGAATCTAATCAATTATAAAGCCATGGGTGCATTTATAGATATTGTGCTTAGGTCATTGGTCAAGCTTAACAGAGGCCACCGACAATAGTAATTCCCCAGGAAAATGACCATTCAAGATTAACATTCATAAAGATAAACAGCGTCTGGTTTAGGTGGGTTTAATTGAGGTCTGACATTATAAGTGAGATATTGCAGGAGTTTCAAAAGATTTTAATGTCCAAAGATAAGTTGGTTCAATGCTTGAATTGATAGGTTTGGTTCCTGAAGGTGTTGATGTGATGGCCATCTGCTGATTATAGAAGTAGGCTGTGCATATTCCTAAAGAAGGGTTTTATTGATCATGAAAGGTCTACTAGATTCAATGATGGGAAGCAATTAGGCTCCTCAAACTGTCATGTCAGGTTACCGAAAAATCTCAGTAGTTTACAAAACATGAAGGGGAGGAATTGAGTGTAAAGATAGACCTATCCACTTAGCTTATCCAGCAAGGATACTAAATGATAATTGGTGTCAACATAAATGATGTGTAGCTCAAAAAAGTGCTTCAGTTAAAATGGCATGCCTCTTGACTAGAGTAGAAGGAATAAGGTCTAGCTGAAGGTGTATCTTAAAATAAAGCCATAAAAAAAATTCAGTCTGAAGTGTGGGAAAGACGCATGCGCTATATGTTCTGTTACAGAAGCGTGGAAAAGCAATGTAGATAAATGCCTTGAAATTCGGAATAGATTAGTCTTTATCACCCTGGTTTCAATGTGGAGGGGGTTTAGTATTCTTCATATGTCTAGCTTTGTTTGGATCCCACTATTTTTTGTAAAAGTAGTGAAGTTTTTCAATTCTAAATAATCAACAACAAAAATGACACGAACTCCCTTTCCTGTTTATGATCCATACTTCTTTCAGTTCTCACCTTTCAGGCTTTCATATGATTTTACTGTTTCTTATTTTTCTACTGACATTATTTTATTTCATCCCAGACGGATGACTTGCAGGATCATATTATTATATGTGGATTTGGACGTGTAGGCCAGGTGAACATCATTGTTATAAATTATTAAGTTCCTGAAATTTATCATGAGCTTTGTATCTTTTTGCTTTCTCCCTACCTGTGATCTTGCTTCTTTCCCGCAGATCATAGCTCAGCTCCTGTAAGAACGTTTGATACCATTTGTTGCCCTTGATGATAGAAGGTAAACTTATACTCATTTTAGATATGTACCAAATATTGCTGGATCTCCTTTAAAGTAATGTGTATGATCATGGTTAGCATTACATATATTGCTCTTTCTCTTGCCCACATCCCTCTTAGCTGAGACCTTTAAGCACTGGGTTTATTCTTATTTGATCTTTTTTTCCTAGGGAAGACGATACTGCTTCGTTCTTTTTTGGGTCTTAATGCAGAAAAACTAGATATCACATACTTGACATATCATGGAAATAATATGCTTCTCGAGTAGTCACTGATCACAATAATATGATAAATATATTTGATCCTCTAGGGAAGCACGCTTGTAAATTTTAGCTGCTGACAAATGTGTGTGTGTGTGTATGCGCGTGCGTATGTGGAGGCGAAATAAGCATGTAATTACTCTGCTAGGGCTGTAGCAAGTATTCTTTTTGTCTTAAAGATGACAAACTATGCATGAAAACCTAGGCAAACATCCAAGAAATGAAAATACAGGTTATGTTTAGTACAATTATACATGAGAAGCATACGAAGTAATAAGGAATCAAGGGCCTTTAGAAATTTGCAATAGTCATTACTGTTCCAAAATTTTACTTATTTGTGTTGTTGAGTGTACCTCACATTGAAATATGAGTTTAGACACACTTCATAGCAATTATTTTGTACACATTTCGATGAACAGGTTGATAATATAGTTTAGAGACCATTACTGCTTTCTTATGCCTTACTGAGGATGGGAGCCTCTTCAGATGCATGGATGTTGATGTTATTTGACTGGTGGAAGGTCATAGTGTATGCTAGCTACTTTATGCTTCTATTATGTCTCTTATGCTTATGTTTTTGATCAGTTTTGTCGTAATTATTATCTTCTGCTTTTGATTTTGCTGTTTTTCCTTTTGATTTCGTGTATAATTATTCCCGGATATCGCAGATTTGATCTTTGGAATCGACAAAGATGGCGTCATTTGAGATGGGTGATAGAAAAAGTAAGCGTATACTTCTTTTTTTGGATATAAATTGTTGTTAATCTTAATACACTTCAAGAATTTTTAATTGATGTTAATGAGTTAGTTTTAGCTATTGTATTTAAATCATGCTTATGCAAATTGGGATGCTGCTGAGATTGTGAATTAGATTAATGGCGGATTGGCGTTAATTGGGTTTGAGTACAACTCTAATTGCTGTTAATTGAGTTGATTGTTGCTATTGTTTTTATATCATGCTTATGTGATTTGGTATGCTGCTAAGATTTTGAATTCAATATCGCGGTGGATCGTGGCAGTGAATTGTGGCAATGAATTGGGTTTGACTATCACTCTAATTGCTGTTTTTTGAGTTGATTTCAAATCATGCTTGTGATTTCGGATGCCCGATAACTTGGTGGATCATGGTGGTAAATTGGGTTTGAGTTTCTGGATTGTTGCCATAGTTCCTAATCATAAATGGAGAATTTAGGGCCAATTTAGGAGGAAGGGATTGTTGTTTGCAAGTCTTTATTAACTGCTTGCTGTTGATATGTATTTTCAACTTGGGACAGGAATTTAGTTTTGGAGAGGACTGCGGATCTTTGGGTCAAATCTGTTGATCTCTTTCCTGATTAGGATCTAAATCGTCTATTGTGAGACTATAGGTTTGTGTTTAAAATCCAAACTTGGGGACAACAGTCCTATCCAAGTGATAAATTTACAAATCATGTGTTTTCAATTAAGACCTTAGAGTGACAATTCCATGGGGAGGGATATCATGGAACAGAGCTTTTTACTACTTGGTGTTATGTATCAATTGGCCGCGCACTTGATCTTCCTGTATATTTTGGAGATGCTGGAAGTCGTGAGGTACAACAAATTTCCAAGCTATACAAGCTTGTTGCATATTCTCATTTAAAAATCTTTAATATTTTGTGTTTAGGTACTTCATAAGGTTGGGGCTGAAAGAGCTTGAGCTGCAGCAATAACATTGGACACTCCTGGACTCCTGGTGCAAATTATAGAACTGTTTGGGCTTTGAGCAAGCACAACCCTTGACCAATGATCTGCCACTATTAAGCTTGACCAATTTTACCTGGTGGACTTGTTTGGAATAAGAAACTACAATAATTCAATATATAGACATTGGTTGCTTATCTCTTATTTACTTGGACTTTATAGAACTCCAGTTCTGAGCTCTTTTATATTATATTTTGTCCATGAGAACAGCTGGGATTGTTTTTTGTATAAAAATAATTGACATTGATTTCTATGGAAGTTAATTCTGTATACAAGGAATTAGGTTCTGATTTTTTAATAGATATCTTGATTTGAACTTGAATTCTTTCCACCAAAAAATGCTGGAATTATATCTTTCCCTGCAATCAAAGTATCAAAATCTATTTTAAGCAATCTTTAAAGTTTATATGTCATATTGCTAGTAAGCTCAGAAGTTTTTCTCTTACCTTGTCTAGCCATTGCTGGTTGTTAATTTATGTTTTGTATTTTAATAGCTAATCTATTTGTGCTATGGAGAAATTGCCTCAGTATCCATTGTCGACTCTTGACCTTGTTCTGAGAGGTCTTATTCCAACTGAGTTTGAGTTTTGAAATTGAATCACTTTTCCCTATTCATTTGATTCACACAATATAGTATCGAAAGAGTGACAATTTGTCTGATTTATATTGTAGATAAATACAGTTACTTATGAAATACAGTTTGTGCATAACTGTTATTCCTTTAAACTCCCTCTCCCAATGTTCTATCAATGACTACCAAGCAAAGGAGTTTCTTGCTGCTTTGAATCTGGTTCTATTAAAGGTATACAACACGTAAGCAATAAATAAGTTATATTAATTATATTCAATTTTAGATCTAAAATTAATGTTTTTTATTAAAAAAAGTATAATTCATGGGATTATAGGTTCTATTTGTTTTAATTAGTTTGATTTTAGGGAGATTAGAGTCTTTTGTTATAGTTAAATAATGGGATAATAGATTCAATTTGTGTGTTATTATTAATGAAATCGGTATTAATGGCGACAATATTTAAATTGTCTAAACCGTTTATACATTTCATTCTTGATTTGTTTTTTTTTTTTTTTTTTTTAAAGATTACTTATGTGTTTGTGTAATTAAATCTTTGGTTTTTATTATTTTATTGCTGTTGCAGGGATAACAAAATTTATATGGCTTCAAAGGAGAAGGGCTCTTCAGTGGGGATTGATTTAAAGATACGAAATAGAACTGAATCAGAGTTGGGTTTCAAATTTCAAACTGAAGCTGTAGAGTTAATTGATATAGGAGCATTTATTTATTTCTACTATGTTAGTTATTGCACGTCGATTTTCGTTTTTTAAGGTTCAACTTGTGAATTTTATATATGATAATAAAGCTCATTTAGTTTGAACTTCTATTGAATCATAAGTTTAAATTTCTTCTCACCACAAAAAAAGAAATTAATTTATTATTTCTTCATTCGGATTTTATTATTCTCTATATTTCAATTTGTATACAAAATTTAAATTGATTTATGTTTTCAAAGTATGATTGGCCGCAAATAACGATGACCCTAAAAAGGGTAGCAAATAGTTTTTTTTTTTTTTTTTAATAAAAAAATAGGAAGAATAATGAACAGTTGGCTTCAACAAGTGTTCTCTTTGCTATATCATTACAAAACGGTTAAGTAGAATATATGTTGCATATTCCTTCTTTATTTTAGAATTATTGGAAGGGAAAAGAGAACGGTAAATTGGTTAATAATATATTTAGAACAAAAAATTCAACATTTAGAATCATGATGGAGGAGGAGGGTGTGGGAGATAAAAAGGAGAAGAAGAGGGAGAGAGAGAGAGGGGGGGGGTAAGGGAGAGGGAGAGTAAGGAAGAGAGAGAGAGAGAGAGAAAGAGAGAAAAAGGGACATGGAGAGAGTGAGAAAGGAGCATGGACAGAAGGATGTGTCAAGAGAGAAGAAGCCAAATTAGAGAAGGGTCGGGAATGAGAGAGGGGGTCGAGAGAGATAAAAGGGAATAGGAGACAGAAAAGGGCCAAGGGATAGAGGGCAAGCTAGCTAGGAGAGGAGAGGAGGGGGCACACCTAGAGCGGAGAGAGGTCAGGAGAGAGAGAAAAAAAGTGGGGTTAAGAGAGAGAGAAAGATAGAAATAGGGGTAAGGAGAGAGATAAAGAGTGAGAAAAAGGGTGCGGGAGTGAGGAGCCAGAAGACACTAGTAGAAAAATAGAAATTAGCACCGAAGATATAGCACCGGTTATTAAAAACTGGTGGGCAAAAAAACAATGGCACCGGTTAACCGATGCTATTTGTTTTAGAAAATAAATTCCCAAAAACAAAACAAATGGCACCGGTTAACAACCCATAATAAACCGAGAAAAAACGAAGAAAAAACCAAGAAAAATTAACAACCCGAAAATCGAAACCAAGAAAAAACCAAAAAAACCAAGAAAAAACCAGAAAACCTAGAAATTTCGAACCCAGAAAAATCTAGAAATTTCGAATACAGAACCCAGAAACTTCGAACAAAGAAAAACCTAGAAATTTAACCGGTGCCCCCAAAATTTCTATTATAAACCCTTTACTCTCATCCGCCTCTTTTCATTCTATGATCTCCTCTCTCTTCTCTCCTTCTCTCTCCTCTCTCGCTCATCTATTCTTCTCTCCTTCTCTCTCCTCTCTTTTCCCTTCTTCTCGTTTTCTTTCTCTGTACTCCTCTCCTCGTTTCCCCCTTCGGAATTCCTCTTCTTCATCCACTCTCCTCTCTTCGTTTTCTTTTCTCACTTCTCTTCGTTCATATCTGATCTCTTGTTCTTCTCTCCTTCTCTCTCATCTCTCATTCTTCTTCCTCTTCTCAACAACCACGAAGTTTCGAAACCAATCAAGAAGCAACCATTGTCGCCGCCGTCAATAATTCGAACCATGCAAGCATCAGCCACCGTCATTAGAACCAAGTGGTAAATTGCCTTGATTTTTTTTTGGGTTTAATTGATGTAATATTACGGGTTTCTGGGTTCTGGGTTTTTTGTGGGTTTCTGGGTTCTGAGTTTTCAGGGTTTCTTTGGGTTTTTTTGGATTTTGGGTTTCTGGGTTCAAAATTTCTAGGGTTTTCTGGGTTCGAAATTTCTGGGTATTTCTTTGTTCGAAGTTTTTGTGTTTCTGGGTTCTGTATTCAAAATTTCTAGGTTTTTCTGGGTTCGAAATTTCTAGGTTTTTCTTGTTTTTTCTTAGTTTCGGTTTCTGGGTTGTTAATTTTTCTTGGTTTTTTCTTGGTTTTTTCTCGGTTTATTGTGGGTAATTTAATTAATTTTGGTGTTTTAATTGATGCAGGTAGTACTCCACATAGAAGAAGGATTCAAGATTCAAGGCCATGATTGATTTTGTTGTTCATTATTTTTGCCTTTTTTTTTATTTTTTTTATAAAATTGTAAAATAACAATTTATTTGATGAATATATATATGTGATTAATGTATATTACGATTTTGGTGTTTTAATTGGTGTTGTTCATTGTATATTACGATTAATGTATATTACGATTTTGGGGCTGTTCATTGTCTGCTGATTGTTAAGTGAAAAATTGTAATTTTTTTTATTTTTTGAAGGCATATTGGGCACCGGTTAACCGGTGCCAATTGTTGTTAAAACCAAAAAATAAAAAGCGTGGCACTTAGTTTTAGCACCGGTTAACCGGTGCTAATTCTTAGTTTTCCCACCGGTTTTGAACCGGTACGAAAAGTTTTTCTTTTTAGCATCCCTCAAATCCGGACAGGTTCAAAACCGGTGCGAAAGGGGGGTTTTGAACCGGTGCGGATATACATTTTTTGCCTAGTGAGAAGAGAGAAAGATATAAAGAGGAGTTAGGAGAAAAAGCGAGTGAAATAAATAAAGAGAGAATGAAAAACAGGGCCACGAGAGAGTGATAAGGGTCGAAAGAGAAAGAAATAGAGCAATAAAGGAAAAGAGGGGCTGGGAGAGAGAGATGGGTCGGGAGAGAGAGAGGTAAAGAGGCCGGAAGAAAGAGACATATAAAGAGAAGCTAAGAAAACTAAAGGGGATTGGGGAGAAGGGGGGAGGGTTGGGGGGAAAGGAAGCAAGTGTAATCTATACTTTTCAAAACCTTTTAGAGGATGGAATAGGGACAAGAAAAATTAGAAAGAAAGAAAGAGACTGAGAGAAAGAGTATAGGGCCATGCGCGCGCTAATAAAGGAATGAATGAGTGACATGGGAACAAGTTTGATCTATAATTTTTAGAGCCATTAAAAAAAGTGTGTGGAGAGAGAGAGAGAGAGAGAGAGAGAGGATTTAGGGCAACAAAGGAAGGAAGAGGTGAAACAATTCAAGAGACCATTTTGAATGTTTTATTGTGGAAGAGACTTAGAAGCTATGGAGAAGGAAATGGAGAATATGAAATAAAGAAGGTAAAATGGCGATTGGTTTAAAGGAAGGAGAAAAGGATGAAAAACTCTTTATAGAATCATCTTTAGTAGTAATCAAGGAGTAGGTAAACAGTACTTTCCAAAAAGATTTTAAATAATTTTGTAAAATCATATAAGTCAAGTATTAAAATGTTAAGGAAGATGGAAAAAGGTGAGACTAAATTATACCCACCAAATTATCCATATATTGGAGAATCAAGATAGGGCATGCCAGGAGAAGAGAGGGCATACTAGGAAAGGAATTTGTGAGCGGTGAACAAGTGTTACTTATAATTTTCAAAGAAATAGTAGGTAGACAAGGTCAGGGGAAGATAAACAGAGAAAGAGAGGAGAAGTTTGGGACAATAATGGAAGGAATAGATAAGAATAAAACACGTTAAGAGACCATTCTTAGTGCTTAATTGTAGAAGAGACACAACGGCTACAAAGGAAGGAGAAAGAGATAAAGATAACTTTAATTAGAAGACTATTTTTTATAATGTAATCAAAGAATGGATAAATAGTACTTTTGAAAAGATTCTAAAATTTAATAAACCATATAAGTTAATTGTAAACATATAGAGGAAGATGGAAAAGAAGCGTGCTAAAATAGGATGGCAAGGTCCATTGAAACCTTATTAGAGGAGAGCAAGTGAGAATTGGGGGATGAGGGTAGGAGTTGAACGCAAGTAAAGATTATCTAAATAAATTTTGCAAAATTATAAAGTAGAGAAGGAGGGAGATAAGGATGAAATAAAGGAGAGAGAAAGAGAGATATGGTCACTTAATTCCCAATCTTATTTGCTTAAAACTTAATATTAATGTGCTACTTTGTATAGAAAGTCAAATTGATTAATAACACATTTAGAACAAAAAATTAAAACTTAAGGTAGAATCGTGATAGAGGGGGGGAAGGAGTGGGAGACATAGAGGAAAAGGAGACGGAGAGAGCTGAGGGAGATAAAGAGAGAGAGAGAGAGGCCGGAAAAGATAGATGGGCGGGGGGGGGGGGGAGAAGGAGAGAGAGAGAGAGAGGGGCATGGAGAGAAAGAGAAAAAAAAGGATAGAACATGAGAGATAGCGAGAGAGGGGCAGGGAGAGAGGGATGCATCGAGTGAGAAGGAACGAAGTTAGAGAAGGGTCGGGAAAGAGAGATGAGGTGGAAGAGAAAAAGGGATCAGGTGAGAGAAAGAGGGCAAGGGATAAAGGGCAGGCCAAGAGAGGAGAAGAGAAAAGAGGAGAGGTTAGGAGAAGGTATGTCAGGAGAAAAGAGGGGTTATGAGAGAGAAAAAGAAAAAGTGGTTAGGAAAGAGATAGACAGTAGAGTTGGAAGAAGAGAGAAAGAGATAGAAAGAGAAAGATGAGTTGGGAGAAAAAAAAAACCGTGAAATAAAGAGAGAATGAGAAAGATGAACACGGGAGAAAGATAAGGGTTGAAATAGAAAGAAATAGAACAATAAAGGGAAAGAGGGGATGGGGGAAGAGAGATAAATAGATAGATAGAGTGATAAAGAGAGAGATAGGTTGGGGGAGAAAGAGAAGGCTCGGGAGAGAAAAAGGGAGAGGGAGGCCAGAAGAAAGAGGGAGATAGAGAGAAGCTGGGAGAAATAAAGGGGCTTAGGGAGAGAGGGGGGCCGAGGGGAAGGGAGCAAGGGTAATCTATAATTTTACAATCTATTATATTTTCTTTTACAAAAAGTAAAATTACAAGATATTCAAAGAATTTTACAAGATCTTTTACCCATAAAACCTTTTTAAAATATTTGCAATCTATTTCATTTTCCTTTTCCAAAAAGTGAAGTTACAAATATCCAAAGAAATGTACTACCATTTTGTTAACACATAGATAATCATAGCCAGAAGTATTTAACTCTTTTTACATCGAGAAAGAGAGGGAGTTAGGAGAGAGACTGTTGAGAAAGAGAAAATGGCTAGGAGAGAGAAAGAGGCCAAGGGAGAAAGGGACGGAGAGTGATAAAAGGCAAGCCTAAATAGAAAGAGGGCAGGCTAGAAGAGGAGAGAGCATTGCGGGAAAGGAGAAGGGTCGGGACTCGGGAGAGAGAGAGTGTGTGATAGGAAAAGGGACCGGGGGAGAGAAGTCAGAGAAGAGAAAGGAAAATATAGGGGTTAGGAAAAAAGAATTTGAGATAAAAAGAGGAGAGAGTGAGAGAAAAAAAGGGGTAAGAGAAAAGACAACGGTCAGAAAGAAAAAAAAAATAGAGAAATAGAGAGAGAGAGAGAAAGGGAGAGGGCCCGGGAGAAAGATAAAATGATATAGAGATGGATGGGTTGGGGAAGAGAAAAGTGTCAGGAGAGAAAGATAGAGGAAGGCCAGGAAAAGAGGAAGATAGCAAAGAGAAGCTAGGAAAAAAAAAGGGGCTGGTGGGAGACAGGGAAAGGTCAAGTGCGAGAGGGGGGAATTGCAACCTATAATTTTCAAAGTCATTAAAAAAAGAGGGAGCAAAGAGACAAGGTGGGGGGAGGGGGTAAAGGGAAAGAGAGAAATAGAGGTTTTAGAGCAATAGATGATGGAAGAGCTGAGAATCATTTCAAGAGACCTTCTTAACGTATATAATTAATGCTTTGTGTTGAATTTTATAATTTATTACTGAACTAATTATATAATGCAATTACCTTTGAGTGCAAATGTGAAAATTTTCCTTTTTTTCCCTTCTATAATGTAATGGGGAATTCGTTAGCGTATTTAGTAATTAGCATTCTTTATTAGGAATGTATATAAGCAATTCAGTTTGCATAGATATGTAATACTAACTACATAACCTACACCTACAAGTTATTTTTAAAAGCACTCCCTTAAAAAAAAAAAAAAAAAGAGCACTCCCTAAATTAGATACATATATTACAAATAAATTCAGTCAAAGAATATACATTCATTTTAGCATTACATATAACATTGTAAATAACATTTGTTTAACTAGTTTATGGCCTTCTAATTACTCAATCTTCCATGCATTAAGCATTTTGATTGATATGATTACAAATAAATCTGCTACTGCTGTTACAACTTTTATTAATTTAACAAAAGAAAACATATAAGCCTCAATCAGCAATCTGAAGCAAACTTACCATTGAATAAACACAAGACATACATAATCAAATCAACATCAAATTACCTTGTACAAGACATAAACAAAACATAGACCACTTTTGTTTCGGGGTTTTCTGATGTCCTGCGGGAGAGTTACAATTCCGAGACTGGAACCGGACGCCTGTACCTGCAAAATAACGGAGACTCCTGAGAGCTCCGCCTCCAACGGTCAAGTTAGTACCTGATTAAGGAGTAATTAATACAGAAATTAAAGTAATAAGGTCTCTCTAGGTGAGAGTATTTAATGTAGGTAATCTGCTTTGCTAGCGAGATCAGCCGGTTATTAGTGTGTTCCGTAATGTATTCGGTCCCTGATTAATGAGGATTAATCGAGTATTTATAGCCTTGGGAAGCGTGCAACTCTCTAGGTTTAAGGTAAACCTAGGGCCGATCGGGCTTCTAGACTGAAATGGGCCTTGATGGCCGGTTGTCCCATTTGGCATGGGTGGACACGTGGCGTGTCTTAAGTGGTCCGTGGAGGACGCGTGGCGGAACCTGGTTGGTCCACTTGTCAAACGGTGCTTGGTGGATAAAAATCCCCTAATCATTTGCCCCTCACAGGTGGCACGCGACTGGTCACGTGTCGCCTGTGACAGGCGTCGCACGGTGACAGGCGACGGCCCGTTACAGGTGTCACCTTGCAGACGGCCGGGAGATTCTCCCGCCCAAATTTGAATTCGGAAGCGACCCTTCGCCTTCTCATTTTGCCTATAAAAGGAAGTGCTGACTTCGGTCATTTTCACATTTGAGAATTTTTGCGAGAACATTCGGACCCCTGAACTTGCTCTGACATTTTCGGACTTTTTCTGCCTACCGCCTGTTCTGTCAAGCCGACTGACCCGAACTTTCAGGACTTCATCAACTGTCATCCGTTCAGGTAACTCAATTCTCTTACTCTTAATTTTCTTTTTATTTTTTGAAATGGCACCATGGAAGCACACGACACGCCCTAAGTTAGTGATCAGCCGGTCACCGGGGACGGCTGAATCTAGGACTAGGAGTGCCGCCTGCCCTTTTCTGGACCCATCTTTGCCCTTTATACAAAGTCCGACTGAATCTGTGTCTATGCAGAACGTGATGGCCAGAACAAAAAAGACTGCTAGAATATCAAACTCAGACGGCTCCTCCCAAAGGGTACTCCTTAGCGAAACATCTGACCAGGCGCCAGATGTGGAACGAGGCGACTGTCAAGCTGACAGTTCTGAGAGAGGGACCAAGGTGTTCCCTTCTCATCTAACCGTGGACATGTCCAATTTACCTTCTGCTCCTTCTAAGGGAGAGGAGGCGGGCCCCTCTAGGAGAGGGGAGGAGTCGTCCTCTTCGGACTCGTCAGGGGACGAGTCCGATTCCAGCTCTTCTGACCACAGTTCTTCTGACTCAGAAGAAAAACATAACCGCCTACAAGAGGCGAGAAGTTCCCATGCAGTGGAGAAGGGGGATAATTGGGCAGAGCCGTCCGCCTCTTACAGAGAGGAAAACACCCCCTACTACTGCAGGGTGCCCCGGGGCCGGATCGCAACCATGCGAGACAACGTGGCGAGCTTTATTGCTAACCACAAAATGGGCCCGGAGTATTTACTGTTTGTGCCGGATCCAGAAGATACTGTCGTCTGGCCGGCTGGTACCAGCTATGGTGACGGCTGTTTTGGCTGCTATGTGGCGGCCATCAAAGCTGGTCTGCGCTTCCCATTACATCCGGCTGTTCAGCGGATTTTAGATGGGTATGATCTGGGGTTATGGCAGTTAGCCCCCAACTCTTGGGTAAACGTACTCGGCTATGTGGCCGGGTGCGAACTGAACGGGGTGGAGCCAAGTTTTGAGGCTTTCGCCCACATGAACTATCTCAGCCGGACCCCTAAGTCGGGAGGTACCGGCTGGTATCAACTAACAAGCCACAGGGGTTACCTCATGACGAGAGGTAAGGCAAACAAATGGAAGGATTGGCGGAACACCTTCCTTATTATCGAGAGTTCAGACACGGAGCTGAACAAACGATTTAACAAGTGGAACAGGGATCCGCCTCTTCTTGCAGGCGGCCTCAGCATGCCGCCTGTTCCCCCAAAGGCTAAAAGAGAGATCCTAGACAAAGGACTCTTCAAAGTAGAGACTAGGGTGAACTCTACTTCAGGGGTACGAGAGCAAGTACCCCTACACTGCGTCCCGAGCTTCAAGTGGCTCTATGATGAGTACTTCTTGGCCGCCTGTGGCCTCGGCAGTCGGTGCTCTAGAGGTAGCCGGCCTGACGAATACTCTGTTTTTTCACGCCTTGTTTACTTGGGATTTTTACTAACTTTGCTGTTTATTTCTTTCAGCCGACGCCATGAGTAAAATAACAGCATCTAAGACTGCGGCGGCCATGCTGCGGGTTTCGCTAATGAAGCAGTCGTACGCCGACTCCCCCAGCAAGGAGGCACCCTTGGTAAGCTTTGAAAACTCTTCCCCTTTAAGTTGTATTATGCATATACTAACTCTTTTTGTTTTCAGTCTGGCACTCCAAGGGCTTCTTCCTCGCAACAGCCGGACCCCAAGGCCCGGAGGACGACTGTTGCAAGCTCTCCTGGGTCTTCCAGGAAAACAGTGGCGGCTGAGAAGCAGCCGGCCACTTCTTCAAAAACCCAAGCGGGGCCGCCTAGATGTATGGACCCTTGCTTGTAAAAACTCACTCTTGCTTCCTTCTTGATTAGGTCTAACTTGTTTTTCCTTCTGCTTAATGCAGCCGGCCCCCAGGGACTTGACTTGGTTGAGGTAGCCAAGTCAATGGTTAAAGTAGTTCCTCCCTCTGACAGGGAGGCGGTCAAGGGTGCCGGCACCCTTGACCTCGATGGAATTTCGGGGATCCTAGCTGAGGTATACCCTTTTGAAGTTCCAGGACGCCTGTTAACCCTTATGATTGGAAACTGACGCCTGTTTTTCTTTGTACTTAGGCCCTGCTCCGAGTCAACAGCCTTCGCAAGCCGATTGATCGGAAAAACAAAGAGGTAAAGGCCGCAAAGGCTATGGCCGCCTCCAGCTGTGATAAAGCAATGTTTCAAATTGCCCAAAATGAAGTACTGACCATTGATCTTCTTTATTATCAGGCGCAGGCGACCGCCGCTGTTCGGGCTCAGCTAGAGGCGGCCCAAAAGAAGGTTGACGAGCTGGAGGGGACCGTCACCAAACTTAAAGCCGAGCTGAAGCCCCTTCGTCAGAAAATGCACTCTTACGAAGCCATGGAGAAATCTTTGGCTAACGTAAAAGAACGCCTGGTGAACCAGGAGAAGAGTCTTACCCAAGAGCTCTCGGACAAGGCCGAGCAAGAGAAACAAGAGCTCGTCCGGGAGATGGTGGAAGACTCCGCCCAAATCCAACGCATGACCTGGGAACGACTGTTCCCCAGTGCCGACTTTGCCTCATGGGAAAGAACGTACCGCCAGTGTTCGGAAATATATAATCAACAGATCCTGGCGGCTGCTGAAGAAGAGGCGATGGACGTTGCGTTGGAGGAGGAAGAGGCTGTTGTGGCGCTTGTGCCACTTGGGGGTAAGGCATCAAAAGATGATGCAGCTAAGGCCGAGTCCAGCAAGAAGAGTGCTGACCAGGCGGCTGCTGCTGATACTGAACTGCCCCCTTCTTAAGCTTTAAGTATATTTTTTCTTTTCACGGCCTGCGTGCCGTTTGCTTTGTAATTACCCGGCCAGGGGGCCGGGGTTTTGAATATTCTGCTGGTCTTTTATGGCCGGCTCATTTTAATCAAATTTTTTGTTTTTGTTCAAATTTGTCTAAGTATTTGAAATTTGCTCACTAGACAGACTGTTGTGTATGGCCGAACGTTAAGACAGGTACAAATAGTAAGTATGCCGCCTATGCCCCTGGACGACTGGTTGTCTGTTTCCAGGATAGATGATCAGTCGGCCATTTAATCAATCGGTATTCGAACTCTTTATTCAATTTGACCAAGTAAATAGAATTACCAAGTAGCCAAGGAATTTAAGTAGGAAAACAAGCGGCGGGTACCGGTTGTTTCCCTTTATTGCCAATGTTGGCCTCTAATTTGTTATTTGTTAACCTAGCAAGAGTATTGGTTGAGAGCCTTTGTTTATAAAAACAAGTGGACGACTCGTACCTTTTAGGCTCAGTACTAAGTTTGAGTGACTATTAAGTTAACATAGGAGTTACTTAGTCTTCGTCACAATCTTGATTGAGTAGTAAAGGTATCAGGCGGCGTAGGCCGGCTAGACCCCTTGATTTACCAATGTTTGTTGGCTATTTACTCAATAGGTTATCCAGTAGGAATAGGGGTTCGAGTGCCCTTGTTTGTATAAAACAGGCGGACGACTCAAACTTTTTAGGTTCCATACCAAATTTGAAGGAGTGACTATGAGTTAACTTTGGAGTTACTCAGTCGCCGTCACTTTTGTTTGAGAAGTAGAGGTACCAGGCGGCGTAGGCCGGCTAGACCCCTTGATTCGCCAATGTTTGTTGGCTATTATCTCAATAGGTACCCCCTGCATTTATCCCAAGTAATACAGGCGGTCATCTGACTCAGATGTCAACTGCTACCACTGGTTTGGTTAGTGATAGAGTTATCCTTGTCTCAAAAACGGCTACGTGGTTGCCCTTTGGGACAGTCGTATAGGTGCCGTGTAATTAGTTTATAGAACAATGTTCCACCCAAAAGGGAGCTGCTCTCTGCGACGAATTTCATCCGAATGGATGCCGCCGGACGCCTGCTATAATGTTGGGACAGGTCGGATTAGTTTTTAAAAGTTAGATCAGTTGACTAGGCGCCTGGTCTGATCATTCGGCCGGTGGCCTTGGTAAGTTCTTGGTGAACGTAGGTGCTAAGTCAAAGAAGGGTAGCCGCCTGTTAGGCACAGGGTCGGCCAGGCCCTAATCTTTTTAGCTAAGTATTGTGAGTAAAATACTCAATGGAGAGTAGCCGACTGTAAAGGTACAGACGGCATGCCCCTCTGATGATAGAGTGAAAAAACTCAATGGAGAGTAGCCGACTGTAAAGGAACAGACGGCATGCCCCTCTGAAGATAGAGTGAAAAAACTCAATGGAGAGTAGCCGACTGTAAAGGTACAGACGGCATGCCCCTCTGAAGATAGAGTGAAAAAACTCAATGGAGAGTAGCCGACTGTAAAGGTACAGACGGCATGCCCCTCTGAAGATAGAGTGAAAAAACTCAATGGAGAGTAGCCGACTGTAAAGGTACAGACGGCATGCCCCTCGTAATACAAAATTGAATAGTAAGTGCCAACTTTATTAAGTAGCTCTTTACTTTACATCATTCAAAAGAAATATTTCTTAAGGTTATCTACATTCCAAGTTCGAGGCAACGGTTGTCCGTCTGGTGTTTCCAGACGGTAGGTACCGTCCCTGACTTCCGCATAGATTCGGTAGGGTCCTTCCCAGTTGGGAGTTAGTTTGCCAGACTCGTTAGCCCTACCAACTGCTTCCATTTTTCTAAGTACAAAGTCCCCTACTTTGAGTGGACGCCTGTGCACTTTCTTGTTGTATGATCTAGTCATTCTCAGGCGGTAGATTTCATGGCGCAAAACAGCATTGCCCCTCTTTTCAGGAAGTGAATCTAATGCCAGGCGCATAGCTTCCCAGTTTGCCTCTTCGTCATATAGCATTACTCGAAGAGTCGGCTCGTAGTGTTCTATTGGAAGAACAGCTTCTGCACCATAAGTTAGGAGGAATGGAGTTTCTCCAGTCGCCCCTTTTTCAGTCGTCCTAATGGCCCAAAGAACATGTGGTAGTTCATCTGCCCATAGGCCGCCTGCTCGTTCAATTTTTTTCTTGAGACCGTCTGAGATGATTTTATTAAAGGCTTCTACCTGGCCGTTTGCTTGTGGACGGCCGACAGATGCAAAGTAATGTCCAATTCCTTGGTCTCCCAACCAGCTTTTGAGAACAGGCGTCTCAAATTGGGGACCATTATCAAAAACCATAGACATGGGAACCCCGAACCGAGTGATGACGTTTTTCCAAATGAATGAAATTACATCTTTCGTCTTGATTCCCTTTACAGCCTCCGCCTCTACCCATTTAGTGAAGTAGTCAACGGCAACAAGTATATACCTTCTGCCGCCTGTAGCAGGCGTATATGGACCCAGAATGTCCATGCCCCACTTAGCAAACGGTAGTGGGCTGTGAATGGTAGTGAGGTCAGTAGCCGGACGGTGAATTAATTTGCCAAACCTTTGGCACTTGTCACATTTTTTCACCATCTTCATTGCATCTGCTTCCAAAGTAGGCCAAAAGTAGCCCTGCCGCCTTGCCCTTTGAGCAAGCATCCTACCACCTATATGGGAAGCACAGAAACCAGAGTGAAGATCATCTAGTATCTCTCGTCCCTTTTCAGGAGTAACACACTTTAAGAAAGGTTGAAGGTGCCCCCTCTTGTGCAGTTCCCCCTGTATCATTTCAAAACAGGAGGCTCGTTTTTTTCAGTGATGCCGCCTGTTGAGGATCATCCGGCAGTGTACCGTTTGTCAGATATGCCCTGATTGAATCCATCCAGGTTGAGCTTCTGTCTAGAATTCCAATAGGATTTTCCTCGATGCTTCTCTTCTCCATTACTTCCCAAAACACAGTTCGAGGAGTATCGGAGGAGGCGGATGATGCTAATTTCGAGAGTGCATCTGCCTGGTTGTTTTCTGATCTCGGTACTTGGATCAGATGGAAATCCTCAAGGGAGCCGACTGCTTGTCGGACCGCCTGTAAATATTTGATCATGGCCGGATGTGTTGCTTCGTATTCGCCATTGTACTGACTCACTATCAGTTGTGAATCAGAACAGGCGTCTATTTTCCTTGCCCCGGCCGCCTTACACATGCGGATCCCGGCTAGTAAAGCTTCATATTCTGCCTCATTGTTTGAAGCCTGGAAACTGAAGCGTAGAGCATACTCGAACCTGTCGCCCTCTGGAGATTGACATACGACGCCTGCTCCACAACCGTTTGAAGTAGAGCTTCCGTCCACATATACCTTCCAGACTTGTTCTGGAACTTGAGAGTCAGGAGGACGAGTCATCTCTACAATAAAGTCAGCAAAGGCTTGCCCCTTCACTGCTTTTCTAGGCTCGAAAGTAACTTCGAGACTCTGCATTTCTATGGCCCATTTGATCATTCGTCCGGAGGACTCCATGGTGGTAAGGGGCCGCTTGATTGGTTGGTCGGTATACACGACGACTGCATGTGCCAGAAAGTAGGGCTTCAATTTTTTAACAGCCATGAAGAGTGCAAGACCAAATTTCTCCACTAGGGGATACCTCAACTCGGCATTTTTCAGTACGTGACTGACAAAGTAGACCGGAAGTTGACAGCCGTCCCTTTCAGCAAGGAGCACCGCGCTTAACGCATGATCAGAGACGGCCAGGTACATGTAGAGATTTTCTTTGGGCAAAGGGCTGACCAGCCTTGGCAAGGAATGCAAGTGAACCTTTAATTTCTGGAAGGCGGCCTCAGCATCCGGCCCCCATTCAAACCTTGCCTTTTTCTTAATTGCCTGGAAAAAGTATAGGCATTTGTCGCCTGATCGGCTTAGAAATCTTCCCAAGGCCGCCAGACAACCTGTTAACTTCTGAACCTCTCGGACGGTACGAGGCGACTGCATGTCAATGACCGCCTGTACCTTCTCAGGGTTCGCCTCTATTCCTCTCTGGTTGATAAGGAATCCGAGAAATTTCCCAGACTCAACTCCAAATACACATTTCTTGGGATTGAGCATGACATGGTGCCGCCTGAGTGTGGCGAAAGTTTCTCGGAGGTCCGTCAGATGATCTTTCTGAAGTTTAGTCTTAACAATCATATCATCAATGTATGCCTCGACGTTTCTCCCAATCTGATCAAAGAACACTGTGTTTATCATTCGTTGGAATGTAGCCGGGGCATTCTTAAGACCAAACGGCATGACCGTATAGCAGTATAATCCCTGATCAGTGACGAAGGCCGTCTTCTCCTGATCTTTCTTCCACAAAGGAATTTGATGAAAACCAGAATAGGCGTCCATAAAACTCATCAAGGCATGGCCGGCTGTTGAGTCGACCAGGTTATCAATTTTTGGCAGAGGGTAACTGTCTTTGGGGCACGCCTTGTTCAAGTCTGTGTAGTCTACACACATTCGCCAGGTGCAATTCGGCTTTTTAACAAGTACCACATTTGCAACCCAATCTGGGAAGTAACATTGCCGAATGAACCCTGCATCAAGTAATTTTTTGACTTCGGCGGCGGCCGCCTGACCTCTTTCTTCACCATGGTTCCGCTTCTTTTGCCGTACCGGCTTCTTTTTCGGATCCACAGCGAGTTTGTGTACTGCCAGATCAGGACTAATGCCTGGCATTTCATGGACTTCAAATGCAAAGATGTCCTTGTATTCTTTCAACAGGTTGTGAAAGTCATCACCAAGGTTTCTCAGAGCAGTCGTCCCAACTTTGACTGTTCGGTCAGGGCGGGAGTCGTCTAATATCAGGTCCGTATGCTCACCAGCCGGCTGAGGGCGGAACTCATCCGGCCGGTCCTCTGCCAGTGATTGCTATTTTCTTGCCTTTCTGGCGGACTCTGTCTGGGACGCCTTTCTTTTTCTGTCGCCTGTTTCTTGAACAGGCGCACTTTCCTTGACATTGTCAAGGTCTGTTTTTTCTCCACTTGACCCAGTGGCCTTAGCAGTGGGTTTGACATCCGAGAGATAGCACTCTCGGGCCATCCTCTGATCTCCCCTTAGGGAGCCGACTGTTCCATTGTCCCTTTCAAACTTAAGCAGCATAAGTGACGGGATTATAACAGCCTTGGCACTATTCAGGGTTGGGCGACCCAGAATCATGTTGTAGGCAGAGAGTTCCTCTACAACTAGGAATCGGACTACCATGTGTCGTCCTTCCCCTTTTTCGCCCAGGCGGACGGGTAGATCAACTCGTCCCAGTGGGTGGACGACTCCTCCTCCAAACCCTATTAAAGGGTGGGAGGCCGGATGTATGCAGTCCGTCTGATATTTCAGTTTTGACAGACATTTGCTGCTGATGAGATCTGAAGAGCTCCCAGTATCTATGAGGATTCGACCAATTCTCTGGTTGGCCACTTTACATTCAATAACGAGAGGGTCGTCATGCGGCCCCCTTATTCCTCCTAGATCCTCTTCAGTGATGACAATCTCAGGAAATGTATATTTGGACGGTCGTTCTTGGTGAACGGAATTTACATCTAACCGCCTTATATTATCTTTGTTGCCCCTAATAGTGGGGCCGCCTCCTGAGAAGCCGCCTGCAATGGTGTAGACGACTGCATCATCTGTATCGGAACTGTCGGCCTGTTGATTCTTTTTGGCCGACTGCTTTTTTGAGGAAGTATTCCCCGTAGATTTCTTGACATAAGTGTCAAGATCACCTTGATCAGCCAAGCGGTCTAGGTACCGCATGAGACTAATGCAGTCGTTGGTGTGATGACCAATGTCATCATGATAAGCACAGATTTTGTCTTGGCTCCGGTTGCTCGCAGAACCCTTCATGGGGAGCGGTTTCTCAATTGAGAGCCGTCCCTTTATTTCTTTTAGGATAAACTGGTTATCCTTGTTAAACACATACTTTGGGGAGTATGGTTTGAATTCCTTTTTCTTCTTGGCCGGCTGTTTAGAGGAATCAGCCGCCCAGACCCCTTTTCTTTTTTCATCTTTGTTGGACGACTGTTTCTGTCGTCCTTCTCTATTGTCGAACCTCTTCCCGTCCGACTGTTTCATTGTACACAGATCAGTCGCCTGTATATAGGCTTCTGCTTCAATCAAGGCCTCTTGAAGAGTCGCCACCCTTTTTCGAACTAAATCAAATTTGAAGGTAGACCCGTCTTTGAGACCTCCAAAAAAGTCAGTATAAGCTACCTCATCCGGTAACCCTTGAATCTGTATTCTCATCAGGTTGAACCGCCTGATGTAGGAACGAAGCCCCTCCTTTTCACCCTGCTGAATTGTTCCCAAATCAAGGGTCGTTTTCTTCGCAGGGATGTTCATTGCAAAGTTGGAGGCAAATAAGTAAGCAAGCGTCCTGAAACTGTTTACACAACCAGTCGGCAGGTTGCCGAACCATTGCTGTGCAATTCCCTTGAGAGTTGCTGGGAAACACTTGCACCAAGTGGGATCATCCAACCCTTGAAGGTACATCAGGTTGGTGAATGCCATCAGATGGTCTTCCGGGTTAGTAGTGCCATCATAGGCGCCTACTAAAACATTTTTTACTTTGGCCGGCTGAGCGGCTTCAGTAATTTCCTTGGAGAAGGCCGACGGCTGTTCACCAAGTCTAAGCAGCCGTAGCTGCCAGTCCATAGGTTGGACGTTTTTTGCTGCAGGTCCACCAAATGGAGGTGGCTGCATAAAATATTGTTGTTGCGGCACAAATGGCAAATTTGGTACCGCCTGCGCACTATGAAAGCCAGACTGTCGGGAGGTGCCGCCTGACTGACTCTCATGGTACGACTGAGTTGGCCTCATCGAGGCATTTCGCAAACTGTCCTGAAAATTTGAAGTAGAAGCCGACTCTGATAATCGGTCACTCCTCTTCTGCTCTAGCAGGTGCCGAGCATCTGTGAACGTTTGCTTTGACCCGTCCGCCTGAATATGACGAACCGGTTTCCTATTTCCCGTAGGATAACGGAGTTTTGTGAAATCAAGAGCAGACGGCTCCCGCTTCTTAGATTTAGGATGGGGAGTCGCCTCTCGCCCTTGAACTGGCTTCCTCTTCAGTGAAGTGGAAGGTTTTTTGGCCGCCTGCTCTTTGACTGAAGCAGGCGGTTTTTTGTTGATCAACTCTTGGATCTCTCCCTTGAATCCCCTCATGAAGGTCATGAGTTCGTTCCTTGTGATGGGAGCAGACCCATCAGTCGGCTGTTGCCGAGCAAGCGGTGCGCCTGCTGGCTCGCTTCCTGTTTGAAGATACTCCCGTTCCCTTATTTCAGTATGACGGGTACGGCGGGCCCTTAGGGTCCCGTCTGGAGCTGTATGAGTTTCAACTTCAAATTCACTTTCGGTATCATGGTCCGACTGAACTTGAGGGTCGTCTAGGGGACGCCTCTCTTCTGGGGTCGGTACAGACTTGGATGCCATCTCTGAAGTACTCTCCCCACAGACGGCGCCAAATGTTTCGGGGTTTTCTGATGTCCTGCGGGAGAGTTACAATTCCGAGACTGGAACCGGACGCCTGTACCTGCAAAATAACGGAGACTCCTGAGAGCTCCGCCTCCAACGGTCAAGTTAGTACCTGATTAAGGAGTAATTAATACAGAAATTAAAGTAATAAGGTCTCTCTAGGTGAGAGTATTTAATGTAGGTAATCTGCTTTGCTAGCGAGATCAGCCGGTTATTAGTGTGTTCCGTAATGTATTCGGTCCCTGATTAATGAGGATTAATCGAGTATTTATAGCCTTGGGAAGCGTGCAACTCTCTAGGTTTAAGGTAAACCTAGGGCCGATCGGGCTTCTAGACTGAAATGGGCCTTGATGGCCGGTTGTCCCATTTGGCATGGGTGGACACGTGGCGTGTCTTAAGTGGTCCGTGGAGGACGCGTGGCGGAACCTGGTTGGTCCACTTGTCAAACGGTGCTTGGTGGATAAAAATCCCCTAATCAACTTTTTTTAAAGCAAAAATTCAAAATTTAATAAAAAGCAATTTGTTACTAATTAACCACTTCAACTTTCATGATCTAAATGAACATATGTTAAGATAAAAAAAAAAAAAAAAAATTTCGACTAATTATGTAATATGTAATGTATTGTATAATTCGACATGATGATTCAAATTTTAAATTGGCCTATTGATCAACATCTTTCCTTCATTTACAAATATAAATTTTACCAATTTTAAAAACTAAGGTAGATTTTTTTTAAACCGTCAATCACTTTTTTCGATTTGCCACTTAGCCTTATTCCTAATATCTTATACGTTAGTTCATGTTTTACCGAACAATGATTACTCATTTTATATATCAAATTAATTGACGTAATTTTTGAACAATCTTTTTTACTAAAATAAAAATTAAACACACATTCTTCTTTTAGAAAAAAAATAATCTTTCTAATAACTTCCCTCTACTTTAATTAAACGTTAAGTTTGGTATTACATATTGTCATTACGAGACTTAATCACGCTTAAGTAACCCGGTAATAATTGTACAAAAATTGAAGATTGCAAATGCACACTAGAGTGCATATAAACCCCAATACTATATTCTTTAAAGCTTTTCACCTAGCCTCATGAAATATATATACATTAAATACCGCTTTATGTAAAAATAAAAAAATAAAAATAAAACATGTTTTTTACTTCACGTTTGATTTCACAAAATTGGTGGTGTGGGGGGGGGGGGGCACTCGCGTTGCGGGGGCACCCACAACTAGTATCTTACAAGGATCAATACTTTCATAGTAGTTTCATCTACAATTTTATCATATATACTTTATGTTAATGTATAACTCAGTGTAACTATTAAATATATAACTTCTATCCTCTTTATTTCTTTAAAGGGTTCTGAGTCAATTCTAGTGAAACAGAGAGAGTATAAACACATGAGCATTATATCGCAATTAACAAAATGTACCGATGGGCAATGGCTACTCAAGTAGTCGAGTATTCACGCTTTCCACGAGGGAAGAAACCAGATCTTACAAGACAATACAGAGGGAAGCTTGACTTTTTGATTGGTTGAAATAAAATAAACCCAAAGTTTTTATAATATTGGGGAATTTACAAAAATGAACCCTTAGAAAGCTCCCTCGAGGGAAGCGTGGCTCCATTGTGAATTGAAAACTTTTCATAACATATCTAACATGTCAACCATTACAACTCTCAAATCTTATATGATATGGATATCCCATTATCCCCATACAATAATAAATTTCCAACTGTATTCTACGAAGTATGTTGTACGCAATTATGCATTTAATGCACATCTTAAAATCTTTGATGACCTTATTAAATAATTATTATAATATCATACTTTCATACCTAAAGTCGTTTTCCGTGACTTCATGATGCTAGAATTCGGGAACGTGTGGTTTTTTTATTTACATAATCGAATTATTCCCATAAAAAAGAAATATTCATAATATACTTCTTTGTCAAAGCAATATAGAAAAGTGTAGAAAAGCATTAAGTCCATTCATAGATCATGTAATGAATGTGATTATGTACAAAAAAATTTTTTTTTTAAAGAAAAGATTATGTAAGTTAAATGATACTCATACAATATATTTAAATAAAGAGATTGAGTAACCATTTAGACTATATAGTATAAGGATATAATCAAGTAATCACAAAGATCTAAATAATACTTCAATTGCAACTCATTTTGGTTGTCTTATAATAATTATTATACCCCTTATATAATTGCTTAAAAGAGTTTAATATAATACTCATACCAACAAGATACATCTTTCTTTTAGAAAACTTATATGCTAAGTTAAGCGTTGTGTTGGTCTGTGAGGACAATTGTTGGCCCTTGATGCACATTTTGTGACAATAGGCCCCTCCTTAATTTGTTTGGGGTCGGACTGTTACAATAATAACTATGATATTTAATCAATAAAAGGATTGACACAATAATTGTTTGTTTGGATTGAAAAAAAAAAAGAAAAACCTATATGGGAATTAATAATCTTTAAAAACATATTTAAATGCTGTGATTTAGCTAAAAATTTATGATTTCATAAGCTTATAACATCACCGAAAATTCAATTTTATAATCACAAGAAACAAAGTCACCGATTCGAGTAAAAAAAAATCGGGAAAACTAAATGTTTAAAGAGGACCTAAGTATGGATCAAAATCTGAAACTAAAGTTCTTTATGTTTCAATTTGCTAAATTCTGTTCCAAATCTAGTTAGAGTCAATGTAAACCAACCCTTGGTCATGTTCAGTAAAATTAGATACGGATTATATTTATTAAATGGTGCTTTCGTTAGTATATGCTAGCAGTGTCAGCCTGTCACCTTGTAGCTATTTAAGGTAATTGTTAAATGATGTAAAATAATTTTGAATAATGGTAGTATAAAGGAATATCTGGTAGTTTTTGACAAACATTAATAATTCATCAATTATATTAACTATTATGAAACACTATTTAAAGCTAAAAACTCCCCTCCACTATAAATAAACTAAAAAGATACTCGCAAATATGTATTGCTCATCAAGCGTAAACTTATAATAAAATAATTTAAAATAATCTTGATGCACAATAAAAAAAATTTAAATTTTTAATTGATAAAATTGCTCAAATCACAAAATTACACCATGTAAAAAATTATTCATAATGTATTCCATAGTAAGTACAAAGGTAACCATATTATTTTTATAAAACTTATTGTCTTTGTTCACAATATATGAGATGCTCTTTATGTCATAAAGTTTAAAGAAAATGATTTAAGCACACCTCTATGTGAGAAAAGCATTGGAAACTGTGCTCTCACAGTAAGTGTACCAAAAATCAATTTTGAGTGTGTCTAAATCAGTTTCTGCAACTATTTTGAATGATCAACTAAGGTGTCGTTTGGTTGCTATGAGAATTTACTTTCCACAAGAATTTATATTTTATGGGAATTATATTCCTACATCAAATTTATGGGAATTATATTCCTACATCAAATTTATGGGAATAGTATAAAGTTGTTTGGTTGGCATGAGGAAAGTTACAAATCATGGGAATTTTGACTTACCTAGGGGGGGGAGGGAGTTAGGTAATTAACTTCTCATGTTTTGTGGGAAGTCACAATTCCCATGAATTTGCAATTCCCTCATTTACATTTTTTATTGTAAACCAAACAACTCATCCATTTTCAAATTCCCATGATTTTACACTTCCCCCATTTTTTGTGTGTAACCAAACAACCCCTAAATCCCACTAACCTGTTCTATTCACCTTATTTTCACTTATTTAATGTGTAAAAAGTTCAGATAAGTTCAGTTAATTTAGATATGTTCAATTCAAGAAAAATAAGTTTTAATGAGGGTTACCTAAGTACAAATTACAACTTAAAATTTATTTTAATAAGTTCAGATAATTTCAGGTAAGTTAAGATAAGATAATAAGTTTAGATAAGTGAAAATCAGGTGAATAAAACATACCCTAATTTACATTTGTGTCATTTGTTATCATTAAATTATTATCCCATCTAGTGGTGCTTATGAGACGAGACAACTCACGGGCTACTCAAGCTCGACTCGGTCAAAACTCAACCCGAGTGAGCTCGACTCGAACTCGAGATTGACTCAAAATATTAATGAGTCGAGTCGAGTAGTTCAAAACTCGACTAGGAAACTCGTGAGAAACTCGAATTCCTTTGTACATTATTATATTTAATAAAAATAAAAATATTTTTATTCAAAAACTTTATTTTACAATAATAATTAATAAATATATAACATTTATGTACTTATATCATCACATGTATATATCTTATAATACAAACTTTAAGAGAAGGAACAAATATTACACTAAATAGGGGGTTCTACTAAGACCGAATCAATTAGCAAGCTACTCGAAATCGACTCGGTCAAAGCTCGACTCAGTCAAAGCTCGGTCTAAACTCAACTCGATAAAGCTCGACTTGATATGTTAAAAGTCGAGTCGAGATACCCCAAACTCGAACTCGACTCGCATCATAAGCACCCCTATTCCCACCAACTTCACCTTAACAACAAACTCAGCCTACTACATTTTTTCCTTAAATATTGCCATTGGATTTGAACACTAATCTGTGGATTAATACAAACATACAATGATACGACTGATACAAGTTCTTTAAAAGATTATCCCCGTGGCTGTGACTCGTGAGGCATCAAACAATTAGGCTAGTAGGCCATACATAGGCGCAACGTAGACATTTACGTCCTGTTTTAGTCCCTTGAGATTTTCAGTTGCATTCTCATTATCTCAATTTTGTATTTAATCAAATCAAATTAAAAAAAAAAAAAAAAAAAAAAAAAAAAATCGCAAGATACTCTGGCACTCTGCTGAGCTGTAACCTTTATATAACGATGCCATCTATGATCTGTTCATAAACATTTAAACAAATACATTCATCAAATTTAATTTTATTCCAAACACGCCTCCAAATCCTGATCACTTGAGAGGCAAAACTAAGCGAAAAATCCAGAACTCCGGCCGCTGTCGACGGCGGCGAACGATTTTCGAGGAGAAAAAACCGAACCAATTGCAATTCTTTTTTTATTTTCTACTTCGTTAATCTTTGAGAATGTTCGTCGATCAGTACATTGTTGGAGGGGTGATCGCTTTATTGTTGACCGTTACGTTTGTCTGGAATCTTCGATCGAGTAAGAGGAGAGAGAATAAATGTTCGTCGGAAAATAGTGTTTCCGGCGTAACTACCACAGCTGTTTTCGCCGGTGAATGTAGATCCGATGTGACTAGTTCTGACGTCATTATTGTTGGTGCTGGCGTCGCTGGTGCTGCTCTTGCTCATACCCTCGGGAAGGTCTTATGATTTTTGAATTTGGTTTGTTGTTTTTAATTGTATTTTGCTCGTTGACCTGTGTTTATAATTTGGTGGAGTTAGTTCTAAATTGATATGCTAATTTAAAATTTAATTCCTTAATTCAAAGGATTATTCGTAGTACTTAACTACGAGTATGTAATTTCTAATTAAGTGACAAACTGTTTTGTACTCTTTCCATTTCTAAAAGTTCTTCGATTATTTCATCAAAAAAATCGAAATATGAAGAATTTTTAGAGACAATGGATTAGCAGGATTTCAATGAGTTGTTTGCAAACGTTTTTACGTTTATTGTTGGTTGATTGGTCAAAAAAAAAAAAAAAAAAAAATAATTGTCAAAACATGAAGAATTTTTTAGAGATGGAGGGAGTATACAATTGATAAGCAGGATTTCATTGATTTGTTTGCAAGTGTTCTTAGTTTATCTTTTGTTGATTTGTTAAAAAAATTCAAAACATGAAGAGCTTTTAGAGAAAGCAGGAGTATACAATTGATTTGTAGAATTTCAATGATTTTGCGAGTGTTTTTAGTTTATTTGTTTTTACTTGTTATGGCGTATCGCTAATATTATTGCTGAATTAGAAACTTGTAATTTTTTTTGTAGGACGGTAGGCGAGTTCATGTTATAGAGAGAGACTTAGCAGAGCCTGATCGTATTGTTGGTGAGCTTTTACAGCCAGGAGGATATCTCAAGTTAATTGATTTGGGACTTGTAGGTAAAAAAACTACTACTATCAAGTTATTATATACGAAGTATATTTTACGGAGTTAGTTGTCTTGTTACTAGTTCAATTCACGCTATCATTGTGACAATTAATTTTGGACAGGAGGATGTATTTGATATAATAATACATTCTTTTTCCGAATTCTAGGCAACAACTTTGGAACAATGTTTAGTAACGATTACCATGGATTAATGTTGATTGTGGGTATTTCCATTTTATTGATGTGATAACAGATTGCGTAGAAAATATTGATGCTCAACGCGTATTTGGGTATGCTCTCTTCAAAGATGGGAAAAATACTAAACTTTCTTACCCTTTGGAGAAATTTCATCAAGATGTTTCCGGGAGAGGGTTTCATAATGGCCGTTTTATTCAGAGGATGAGGGAGAAAGCTGCTTCCTTGCCCAAGTATGTTATGCTGTACTTGTGTACTTGGATAATTTTGTTTTTATTTTTTGTTGATACATTATATCAAACCCGTTTTTGATTGTCTTTGGTTCAAAATTTATGATTTTGATCAATTTTGTCATTGTTATGTTCTACTTGTGTAGTTCTCATCTTATTATCAGATTGGGATTTTAACCTAGAATTCATTTCTGGGAAAAGTTTGAGGTTTTTGAAAAACATTTTAAAGAGTTGTCCTAAACAACTTAATGTTCAGGCTTGAAATGTGATTTTTTTTACCTTCCTGAAGTTTGAATTTTGCTTTTTTCTAGAGATGATAAAACAAGGTTTTTTTATTTTATTTTTGAAAGTAAAATTTAAAAAGTATTACCTGCTAAGATGATGAAGTTTGAATTTTGCTTTTTTCATCACGTATTTCGGTTTGATAGCCATTGTGTACAGAATAGATTTTACTTGGGACTCATTAAACTTTCTTCTCTCCAGTGTGCAATTAGAGCAGGGCGCAGTTACCTCCCTTGTGGAAGAAAATGGGATAATTAAGGGTGTTAGGTACAAGACCAAAGCTGGACAGGAGCTATGTGCATTTGCTCCCCTGACCATTGTGTGTGATGGTTGTTTCTCAAATTTGCGTCGCTCACTCTGCAAACCTAAGGTGATTTTCTGTGAAAAACTATACATATTCTATTTCTCAAATACTGTTGCTTACTTGCAGTGTATTTATGTATATCTTTCAAAAAGCTTTGAACTAATTCATAAAGCTTTGTTTCTGGCAGATAGACCAGCCTTCATGTTTTGTGGGGCTCGTTCTGGAGAACTGTCAACTTCCTTATGAAAATCATGGACATGTTGTTTTAGGAGATCCATCCCCAATCTTGTTCTATCCGATTAGTAGTACTGAAGTCCGGTGTCTTGTTGATGTACCAGGAGAAAAAGTTCCTTCTATTGCTAGTGGTGAACTGGCCAAGTATTTGAAGACTGTAGTTGCTCCTCAAGTATGTAGATCCCTTAAAAGCTTGGTTTGTTGTAACTTATTTTTATTAGTGCTTCTGGGAGAATTTACAGAGGCTGTGATTTTTAACTTGTGCTTTTAAATTTTATTAATCCACTGATCTGCCATTTCAGATACCTCCGCAGTTGTATGATGCCTTTGTCACAGCCATTGATAAAGGAAACATTAAATCAATGCCAAATAAAAGCATGCCAGCAGCTCCTCTTCCTAAGCCCGGGGCATTACTAATGGGAGATGCATTCAATATGCGCCATCCTTTAACAGGTGGAGGAATGACTGTAGCTCTGGCTGATATTGTACTGTTGCGAGATCTTCTGAGGCCTCTGAAGGACTTGAATGATGCAACTAGTCTCTGCCGATACCTGGAATCCTTCTACACTCTGCGTAAAGTAAGTTATTTTATCTCTTTCAGGTGTTTTAGTGGTTACACCAATCTTGACCGTTTATTAGTTATTAAATAAAGTTCATTTGATGAATCATACTATGAAGATTGAAGGTGAGCAAATACTTAGTTCATATAAGATATAAGATTGAATATTCTTGTTTATTTTGGCTTAATTAGATACTTGGAGGTCTTAGTGTTTAAGTGTTTTAGCTATGACATTCATGCACATGAATCCCCATGTCTCTGCAAGGGTTTGCTGATTTGGCTCACCAGGTTGCATATAGAGATTTATATGTTACTTTTAGAACCGACTCAATTATTTTTTTGTGATTTGCAGCCAGTGGCATCTACTATCAACACATTAGCAGGTGCTTTATACAAGGTTTTCCGTGCCTCCCCAGATCAAGCTAGAAAGGAGATGCGCCAAGCGTGCTTTGATTATCTAAGTCTTGGAGGTGTCTTTTCAAATGGACCCATCTCTCTTCTGTCTGGGCTGAATCCTATGCCATTGAGTTTGGTTCTTCATTTCTTTGCTGTTGCCATTTATGGAGTTGGTCGCCTACTACTGCCTTTTCCCTCTCCTAAACGCTTATGGATTGGAGCCAGATTGATTTCTGTATGTCCAACTTCACTTTCATTCTGTTTGTTTCCTGAAAGAGGATTTATGTGTTTCATTGAGTGAATCTGGTTTTAATTATACTTGATGAATGTTCTTGATCTGATTTTCTCATTCACAGGGTGCATCCGGAATCATATTTCCAATTATTAAGGCAGAAGGGGTGAGAAAAATGTTTTTCCCTGCCATAGTTCCTGCATATTACCGGGTTCCTCCTGTTAATTCATGACCTCTGTAACATCTTCGTCTTCTTGTCGTTGTTGACACCCCTTAAAAAAAAATAAGAGGGCGCAACGCACTCAAATTATTGTCACTGTATCATCTTCTTTTCATGATCTGAAATTACAGAAATTTGGATTGGAAATTTTGGTCATTTGTCATCTTGATTGAGATGTTCAAATTGTATATATGCCATGTATCAATTTTAGGTAGAAGGTGTTTTACTGTTCTTTTCTTTTTGGATATTTTCAGATGATGTTTTTTGGAGAATAAATTGAATTTTACTCTAATTTATCGTGGGAGGACATATAAAATTTGATATTTTGATGTCCCTATGAAGTCTAAACATAAATGCAATGATGAGATTAAGTATGCTAGCTGCTTTCCAAGGGTGTATTCATAAACGTTATGAATATTTTTTTAAATTGGGTAGTGCTACTATATGCATATAAACCTTGAATAGACTTTAAAATTGTACAAATTTAGGAATTCATGATAAAAATACACATAAATTAGTGTAATTAATGCTTTTTTTTTCTTTTTTTTTTTCCTAAAAACATGTGTAAATCAATATATTAATGCTAAAAAAGTAAAGATATTTAAAAATAAACATAAATTACAAACATGGATTTGCAAGTGTTTTTGCCATGGATTAATAAATTTATACTATTATAAAAAGTGCATATAATGTTTATATGCAACCTTAACCGTTTAAAATTTTGGTGTATCGAAAGCCCAAAGAGCAATTGAATGAGATTTGATCATCACCATATTTGATACTGTAGGTTTGTACATAACACTCACAAGGATCAACCCCAAGTGAATCAATCCATTATCACGACACAAATTCATCACAAATTAAATAACTCATCAAAAATTAAATCACCAAACAAAAACCCATAAGGGCAAGTATGAGCGAATAAGGAACCAAAAAAAGTAAAAACAATCAACTTATATCATTTTACATGGAAAACTCGATCTTCTTCTCTTATGAGGGCAAAATGAACCTAATATAAGTTCACAACCCACCATGTAAATTGTATATGCTAGATGTCGCATAAAACGTCACTTGGTTGGGACGTCAACAACTAGATAATGATAATGATGGAAGAAAATAAATGTAGAGAGAAGAAAAAATAATGGTGACACCAAAAACCTTAGGAATTAAGAAAAATTGCAGGTGGCAATGAGTCCACCAATCTAATATTGTAAGTCACCAAGTGGTGACCACCAACTTAGAATACAACAATCTAGTTGTCTAATGAAATGGAAAAAATAGCAATGTGCTCACCAATTGTAGTTGTAATACAAGATTCAATTTTAGAAATAAACTAGGTTTAAATCCCGTGCAATGTATGGTTGTTAAATATTTTTGACAATAATATTACAAAATATAAAGTATATAAAGGATATTCAGAAATATTTCATTTGAGTGTATATGGAATATGATTGTCAAACTGGAAATAAAATACATAAGGTATAAATAGTTTACTTAAAGATTTTGCATATATATATAAAAAAAAAAAAAAGAATGAAGCAAAAAAGGCGGGAAAATTTTGACAAGTGTCATGGAAGGATTTGCTTTTATTACAGGTTAATAAATACTTCTTCCATTTTTTTAGAGTGTTACACTTTAACCGATACATAGTTTTGTGTAAAGTAATTGACTTTAATATAAAAAGATATAAGTGGAGTAATTGGGATATTAAAAAATTATAAGAAAAGATAGTGGAGTTAGTACTTTATTAAAAAGTAAGAGATGATGTGAATTGGAAGGGTTCTTTCACAAGTGTCCTAAAATCCTAGGTCCAAATCTAGGATTTAAACTTTAAATTGCTTTCAAGTGGTAGTTCGAGAATTTCTTAGCCTCAAGGAACTTTAGTCCTTGAGGACTCAAGTAAGGGTCTTTTGGTAATTGGACATATAATGGAATACAAGGAGATCAATAGTGGTCCCCCTTTGTTGACTGTTTTGATTTTTTGTAAAAAAAAAAAAAAAGAGCGAACGAAAAGGCAAAAAAAGTGGGTTTCAAAAGTTAAAAAAAAATGAGTGTTGAAGTAAGAAAAAGTTAGGGTTTCCAATTTGTTTATATATGACTAATAAAGTATGAATAATTTAGGCTTCTTCTTTTAAATATTGTGTTATTTTATTCAAAGTGTAGTGTTTCTGGAAATTTGTTAGGGTTATGCTTAGTTGTTAGGGTTCGTTTATTAAAATAAAATTTATTTGAATATTGTATTAGCTTAAATTGTGTATTGTGTGTTTGTTGGTATTTGTAGTGTGTGTTTGTTAGTATCTGTAGTGTGTTTGTTGGTATCTGTAGGAATAGACCCTTATTTATTTGAAGGTGTTGTTTTTTGGTGTTATATTAGTTACTGTTTTTAGTCATTTTCCCGAGCTCTTGAAGTGTTTGATTCGATTCAAAATGTTATGTTTACTTGTGGAAATGTTATGAAGAATGGATAAATGAGTGGGGTTTTTTTTTTATTTTTTTTTAATTTTTTTAATATATATATGTTTAAAGTGAGATGATCTAGCTTTGTATAATTGGATTGCCAATTAATTAGAGAAGGTGTGAAAAAGATGGGGTAGCATGAATAATTATTTGAGTAGTAGGTTTAATGTTTTTTGTCAATGAAACTTAAGTTTCGGTTTGAGTGAACTATTGAGACTGGATTAACATTGTTATTAATTTATTTTTGTCAATTGTCTATGTTTTGTTGTCGTCCTAAACATCTAAATGGCTTGTGTGTGTGTGTGAAACAACCTCAACCATGGTGTTTACGAAGGGCAACTCTTTTATAGGCCCAAGAAGTAGTATGGGGTGAGTAAACGTATCTTGTTAATTTTGTTTTTCTTGTTAAGTTGGTTTGTTTTGTGTTTTTCCTTGGGAGCTGTTAGTTATATAATGAGGGATCACCCATTTGGTTCTAGCAAGGACAACCCTCGCAAAAGGAAACAGAAAGCAGTTACTGAGCGCCCTGCGCCTGAGGAAGTTGTGGTATTTGATTATGAGGAACCGAGGTCCGGTAGTGAGGATGATTTTCTGAAGATGAAGATTATGTGGAAGAACCAACTCAAGGAAAGAGAATTTGAGGATCAGTAATTTGAAGAGGAGGAGAACGCTGTGGTTCGGCGAGGCAGCAACCATAAGGCTAAATCTAGGTATTTTGAAGAAAGGAAAAGGGGCCATGTCGTGCATAAGAGCCTTGTGATTAGAAGAAAAGTTGCTTAAATTAGGGAGCCACCGCCACTTCCCCCGCCGAGTAGGAAGAGAACTCAAGTTGTTGTAGACAACGAGATAAGTGAAGTAAATATTATTTTGTTTTGTTATAAGTAAAGCAGCCTAGTATGGCAAATTAGAACTTGTATTAGTGCTTGCATGTTTTGGTCAATTAAGGCTAGTAATTAAAGTAAGTTGAATAAGTTCATGCACTTTGTTGGTTGTGTAAGTAGATCGCATTATGGGTTAGGAATCAATTTATTTGTCCAAGCTGTTGCACTTTTTTTATCGTCAATTTGTAATACAATTTTCCCATCATATAGTGGCCATGATTTAATAAGTTTATGATATATTGATTAAGTTTGTGATTGAATGAGGTTTCTGATATATTGAGTAAGTGTGTGATACCATTTTCTCATCATGATAAAATCTTTTTTTTTTTTTATTTTTTTTATTTTTTTTTTTTATCTGTGAATAAGTTTATGATATATTCAATATGAGTTTCTTGAAATCAGAATGGAATTTGTGAATGTGTGTTTGGTTGATCATTCTGATGTAGTTTGTATAATTTGATTTATTTTGGTTTGTAATACTTGCGTATAATTGTCGTTTAGTTGCAAGGTGAGGAACCTATTATACTGTCAGTTGGTGAGAAAGTGAAGAAGAAGCATCTTGTTGTTGCAACACAGTTGAGATTTTAATCTAAGAAGGTACAATGAGTAATAGTTGGTTGTGTATTGTTTGCCTAACTTTTTAAAACTTTAGTGTTGAGTCCTCAAGTGGTTTTTTGTTTTTTCAAGTTTGTATTTCATCATTCAAACTTCATGTGTTGTGTTGGTGCTATGACTGATTTTTTGGACGCGCTGCATGAGGAAGGCGGTTAATCATTGAATGATGTGGGTTTGGTGACATTTTGAAGCTGAAGCATATGAAGTTGTGTCGACAGTTTTCTTACTGGCTCATGAGTAGGATTGATGGTGATAGGTGCCTAGAAGTTGGTGATGGTAGGTTGTTACCATTGTGCCCTGCAAGTAGAAGTGCATTTTTGGTCTTCCCGTCGGAAGGAAAAGTTAACCTAAAAGATTAGGTGATGGTGGCTTGGCTTTGAAGGAGAAGATTGATTATGTGATTAGGCAGCTGTATGGTGCAAAAGATAAGCATAGGACGTTGGGTATTTCGGCGCAAAAGGCTGCTCAGAAAATTATTAAAATGCCAGTTGTTACGAGGAAGGAGCAAGTTGACTTTATGATGGGTTTTTTAGTTGTGATCTTAGGGGAGATATTGTGCCCCACAACTGGTGGAGTGCATTTGGCCGCTTTGTTGGCGTCTGCTGTATGTGTAGCTGTGGAAGCTAGTGAGTACGACTGGTGCTTGCTAGCGCACAAGTGGTTGATAAGTTGTGCCAGGGGTTTTGCTACAAAATTTGATGAGAATGGTTTTGTTCCCGGGGCAAGTGGTTGTGCATTGATCTTGATGGTGAGTTTTTTTGTTTGGTTATGATGGTGATTTTGTTATCCTATTGCAATTTGATGAGATTTTGTATTAACTTGTATATTTTGATGTAGATATTTTACCTTGATCGGCTTTGTTCGACTCTGTTGAGCTAGGGTACGTATCCGAGGGTTGAGGTTGGGATCGGAAACTAGATAAAGGAAGCATATGTTTGGAAAATAAAGACTTTGGAAATTTGAAAGTAAGTGCTTGAGTTTTGTTTTGGATTTTTCTAATTGATTATTTTTATCCTTGTTGGGTTGAAGTATAGTTTTATTTGTTTTCTAGTCGCTGGATGTGGCCTATGGGGAGAGGCATCCTTGGGTTCCAAGGGACAGCGTTGAGCCATTTGAGGTGTCTGTTGCTAATGAGGTATGCAAAAACATTATTCAGTTATAATAGCATTAATGTAATTTGTATTTATAAATGGTTTATTATTGTGAGTGGTTGGTGTTTAATCTTGGTTTGTTATAAACATTATGAAGTTCGAATAATGTTCAAATTACTACCATCAAGAAAACTTGTTTAAATAACTTTTAGATTACAATAAGATAGCATTAATTTACCTAGTTGGTTTAAAGTTAGATTCACATAACTTGTTTTTGGTATATTGAATTGTACAAAGTAAATTTAATTCCTTCAAAGTTAGTTTTTCGTTTCTTATAAGGTTACATTAGTTCTTTACATTACTTTAAATTCTTAAAGATATACATTTCGTAGTACTTGTCTCATAAGGTTAAATTAGTGGGTTTCATAAAAGTATTCCTATTCCAAATGCTTGAACTTTAAAGTTTAAATATGACTACATTATTTGGCCTTATGTTGTTAGTTTGTTGTTAAGTGTATGTAGGCTTTGAAGCTGATGACTCCCGAGTGGTTTGAGGAGAAGCTGAGCCCGTGGCTGCATCAGCTGGAGCAACTTTATAGCTTCGGGTCAAAGGTGGTTGTTCGGGCTCCAATCGAGAATATAGCCACTGATCCGGTGCTGTCGTTGTCTTCTTCACAGTCGGAGAAATTTGGTTGCAAAGGAGTTAAAGAGGCGAATTCTCTTGATGAAAGAATTGGGAAAGTCGATGGTAAGATAGTTATGGGTGATAAGCTCATAGGTATTAGAGATTTGATTTAAATTGTTGCCTCTAGAAAAATGATGCAACAAAGGATGATTAAGCAAGGGAGAATCGGACTAGTGAGCTTGGAGCATAGCCATGAGGAGGGTCCAGTCTAGTAGCCCACCGAGGGCCTTGAGAAAGATGCACACCCTGAGAAAGAGGCTGATTCTAGTCAGGCAGAGATTGCCAGTGAGCAAGTTCCACCTCATAGTGAAATATTTTGTGACCCGCATGCCGATATTTGTTTTCAAGACTTGGTGAGTAATTCAAATTAGTAAATCAAGTCGTTTTAGCCGCGAACTGATGTTTTGGTATAGTTTTAGTCAAAACACTGACTATGTTTTTTAGTTATAGTTTTTTGGTTTTAACACTGAATATTTCTGTTTTGTTGTAAGGATGAACTTTAGGTTTTGTTGATTGTAATGCTTTAAATGAACTTATGAATGATTATGAAGTTAAATGCTGATGATGTTTGTTTGAAATGAGAGAGGTTTTTATTGCATATATTTGTTTGATTTTTTAGTTGAAAGTATATATGTTCTGGTCCTGTTGTTGGTCTTTTTTTTTGTTTTTTGTTTTTTTTTGGTCTCCAAAGTATAATACTTGAAGGTATCGTGGGTGTGTTAAGTTTATTGTTAGTTTTTACCGGTTTTGTCCTTTGGGTGATGTGTGCATAGAAGCAGGTAGTGGGTGATGTTGATTTCAGTGAGGTTTTTGGTGTCGATGGTACGGGTGGTAACGGAGGTTTAAAGGATGATGTTAGTATTGGTAATGGGGGTGGTGTGCACGATGAGGATCTATAAAAGAACAGTCAAGGAGGTAAGAGTAAAAGGGATCGTAGTGTTGGATAACGACCTTGGAAACCATTTGCCAGGGGATTGCAATATGCGAAAAAATGGTCAAGTGTTGAGGAAGGAGGATAAGAGAATCATTACTTATGTTTGTTCTTGGACTCCCTAAATGAAAAGTAAATGGGGTTTATTGGAGAATCATTCCATTATCTGGTTCGTCTTGTAGAATGTCATGTAATCTTATATTGAAATTTGATGTGTATGTGCAGTGGTCCAACTTTGATTGAATGTGAAGGGATGGATGCTTTTATGCAATTTTGTTATAACGTGTGTTGCTGCTAGCGTGTCGAGACACAGTACGTTAGGACTGATGCTAAGATGTACACCTAGGAGTGCTCCGTCCAATTCAAGGGACGTAGTAAGAGGCTTATGTTGGATTCGTCTGTTAAAGTAAGCATTCTGTTAAATGTAGCTTGATTCACTGATGGTTTGTGACTTTAGTTGCTTGATCTTTTAAATGTTCTTTCATGGATGTATTTTTTGGTAGATATGCTTTCTTGATAAGTCTCAATCCGTGGAACAACTTGCTGTGAAATATGGGCATCCTTTGCGTGATGTGCCGTCAAGGAATATTGCTATTGCGAGTTTTATTTACGTATGTGATATTTTAGTTGCTTTCGAAGATGTAGCTAAGCTAACATTCCGATTCCATTTGCCAGGTATTTATCCCAGTTTTACAGAAGGAGCATTGGTGGTGTGCTGCTTTCCATTTAAAGGATAAGAAGATATGGCTCATAGATTCTATGTACCAGGAACCAGCTCAGACTCACGATGATGTCGTAGATGAATTGGTATGATTCTTTACTTTGCCCTTTAGGGTTGGTTGTTCATTTTATTTATAAATATAATAAAGGCTAACAAGAGATAGTCATTAAAGTAGAGGGCCGAAATAGACAAGTTTTTTAAGCTCCATGACGACACCTCGGAAGAGGGTGGTATCATGACTTGGCCATCAAAAGTTGTGGAAATCCTACCTCCGATTGACAAGTAATGATTGTTTAGCATGTAATGTTACATTTTTCATGTAGATGGAGCCCCTAATTGTAGGGTTTTAGGTACTATAAACAGATCTACAAGCATAACACATAAAGAATCACATAATTCATACCTTTGATGCGTGATTTCCACTCTAATCTTATATATAATTAGAGTCCATGTGAAGCCCAAACTCCTAATCCAACCCAAACTCCTCTAGCCTTAATTCTTATGTGGCTTATCATTACCTCATGAGGCTCATTAATGGGCTTCATACTTTGTTCAATCTAAAACCCTTGTGTGTGACCTTATAGGATCCATTCTATTGGGCTTTGGACTATTTGACTAGGCCAAAGATCATTTATCATATCTAACAACAGACAATGACGACCCAAAAGAATGAACTAATTATCTCCATAATAATGATCCTTGATATATCTAATAATTGCACTTGACGGAGACATAAATCCTTCAATCTCCCACTTGTCTGAGACAAGTTTGCAATATTCAAATTTCTTGAGTCAATGTGTGTCTATTTGATATTATGATTACATCTCATGTCGAGATCATATTAATCTACAAATCATTTCTTGAAAACTGAGTTAGAATTGCAAAAACAAATGATTACTATGTAACCCATTTGAGCACGACCATGCATTTTCTGAAGTCTCCCTCTTCAAGGGGCCATGACACATTCCTAATTAAATAGGTAGACTTAATCCAAACTTGTGGCAACCAAAGCTCCTACTCAACTTTTGAAGTAACCAGGTTTATAGTCCCCTTTTACGGAATGACGTTTGGATGTACCACAGTTAAATCAATCATTGAATAAAATCAGTGTTCCACTCATGTCAAAGGAATCTACTAATATATCCGAAAGCTCTTTATTTGAACTTCAAAGTAGGTCAATAGTTCGATCATGCATCATTCATGCATATCCATGTGATTGACAGAGCATCTCTATGCCCTTATAGCCCATGAAATTGAGCTATCATATCAATCTTACATGCCAGTCCATTTATTAAAATCATTTATGTCCAATTTAATGATTTCGAACTAGAAACTTAAATAATTTATGAATTTAGCTCACCTGTGGGGTTTCATTCACCAAATCACATATTTGATGATCCCATCAATTCATAATTATTTTGGACATTTTATTTAATACTAAACCATGATTAAATAAGATTGAAACTTTGATTCAATTGATAAACATAGGGAAACATGATTGATGATTTTGCAATTGTGACTTCCTGGCACACAATCAAAACCATCCACCATCATGTTCATTTCAAATGAGCCTTTTATGTCTTTAGGCTATTGAAATAGTTTTGTTAGTGCAATTCATGAGATTTTCTCATAAACATGAATCTTGCTACTTCTATATTTTATAATAATATTCATCTCCATACACTAAGAATCTTCCTTCATCCTTTCGCAAGGAATTTAGGAATTTCTAAATTGTATTCCAATGTTACATTGGTTTTTCAATTGAAATCTATCACCACATGTTCTCAAAACATGTGAATTAAATAGACGAGTATAGTCCATGACATGCATGATGTATCCTTTGCAAAATGCATAAGGAGCATCACTCAAACCCTTATTTTTATCAACCTTTCTTAAAGCATTGAATCTTGTTTAAGCAATGTGCCATGTTATATGGGATTGAAACTCCTTTTAATATGATGTTGAACCTCATAAGAGTCTTATCAATATAAGTTTCTCAATAAAGGTTAAACATCCTTCATGACCTATCTCTATAGATCTTGAATCCCAAATGCACTCATTATCCTCTTCAAGGTTTTCATACAAAATGCATTAGCCATCACTTGACCCTTCAAGCATGGAATAATATCTCTTTGTATTAGACCAAGAAAATTGTATAACTCCCACTAAACATCTTGTATACACAAGCCCTTTTTCTTTATTTTATGGGAATATCAAACAATTTGATTAAGTCATAGAATTAAGAACATTAACTCCATGATGCTAACTTCAATCCATTAAAGGATCTTTTATGCATCCCTAGGATTATTGGATTTTCAAAATCATTCTAATTGTATCATATACAAATATTCTTTCATGAACAATTTCAAGAAAGCATTTTGAAATCCATCTACCAATTCTCACAAGGTAGAAATCACTAAAATATCTTTAATAGATCTTGGCAACATGACTAATGTAAAGGTTTCATCGTAGTCATAGTCATACTATGAATTAGTTGATTCCTTTAATAACTAGTCTTTGCTTAATTAGAAAACACTTTTCTTCGTTGTCTATTTTTGCTTACAATGGGTCTTATGCAATTTGGCAAATTAATCAAGTGTCACACACTTGCTTTTAGACTTGGAATCTATTTTAGATTTCCATGGTTTTAAACCACTTGGAGTTATAACTTGTCAAACCATCTTTATTACTTGCATAATATTATGTTCCAAAATAAATATTTTAGAACTCTTAGTCAATATGAAATCATAATTATTTGGCTAAGTTTTAGATATGCTAGTCATCATTGTGGGTCTTTATGCAACAATTGAAACTTATACAACAACTTTGTTTAATTTTCAATGAGAAACAACAAAAGAGGGTGTGCACTTGGAATGTGCTACCTTCGACACATGGTTTATTATTCTCATTATACTTTAATGAGACCACGTGTTGTCATTTGTGACATGAGGTGAATCATGCTCATATTGTTGCTTTTATTCGATTATTTCTCGAATTTCTTCAAGATTTTTGAATTAACTTTTCTCGAACTCTTTTGAGGCTCTCGAACTCTATCAAGATTCATATACTCTCACTTGCCTTTTTGAAGAGGCACATTAGCATGGGTTGAACCAACAATGGTTTGAACCATGTTTGTTTGTTGCTTTTCTTGAAACTCTTTCGAGATTTACACTACTCCCACTTTACCTTTTGGAAATGAAATCTTTTCTAGAAGGGCATCTACTTAAGCAACAAAAATTTTGTGCTAAGTATGACTTATGTAGTAGTACCCGGTGCTCTGTATAGGAATTGAACGTGTATTAAACGATTTAATATAACCTTTTTATAAGTATCATTTATAACACATTTTAGGGCGCTTTTCTCCCTTAGTTTTAGGTTTATTTTGGTGTTTCTTTGTTATTTATATTACTTTTAGTCTTGTTTTAGTTATCTTTGTCTTAGTTTATGGTTTTAGGCCTTAGTTGTGAATAATATGCTTTTTGCTCGGTTTCTAGCTTGATTTTCGTGTTTTTCTATGTGTTCTTTCACTCTTTTCTCTCTTGGTCTATTTGTGTAAGTGCTTGACTCTTTTTTTGATACTTATGACCCAAGAAAAGGCAAGAAGGTTCAATAGAAGAAGCTTAAGGCAAGAAAGCTTGAAGCTCGTAGAAGGCCTTAAACCGAGTCTTGATCACTATTTCAGCCATAAATTTTGATCTACAAATTAGATTCAGGAAATTCAAATTTCTTTGGAAACTACACTTGAAGAGCTTTCCAACGGTAGGTCGCACACCCTAAGAGGCCTCCTAGAATAGAAGTTATGGCCGTTTGAATCTGCAAGACACTGTCAGGCTGCAGCTGCCGCGGGCGCGGCTATTTGTGACGCGGGCGCGCCCTTCTGTTCTTCCCAGCTATTGCAACTTTCTGGAGATGCCTCGGAGAAGCCTTGCCGCGGGCGCGGCTCCGGCCATCGCGGGCGCGGCCATGACCGTCGCGGGCGCGGGTTTTTGGGTCTTTTTCGAGCTTAATTTTCGGATTTTGATGTGAATCGAGTCCCCTTCCTTATAACTATTATTTTGCTTTATTTAGGTACTCTCTTGGTTTTACCTTACTCTTAAAGTAGGGGTTTTACAAGTGAGTTTTTAATAATGTTTTTATTATTTTCTTAGTAGTAGTTATGGGGCCTTGGGCTTCCAAAGTTGTGTTAATTAATTAGTGGGCTCTCTTGGTTCATTAATTAATTATTAGGGCTTTTTATTTAGTTTGCTTGCAGGGCAAGTAGGATAGATTTATTTTTCCTATATATACTAGTTGTATGTCAATTATTTTAGGAGGATGTTTTATGAATTATAATTTGAGATTATTGAGCTTTTGCTTGAAGAGAACTTTGTTAAGGTTCAAACTAGTTGTTAACTAGGGTTTTGGGATCGTTACTCCTAAAATCAAACTTAGAAGTCGTTGCCTTCTAAGACTATCTTTCAAATTTCCACCATTAAAATCACTCAAATCCTTCCATCAAATATAAACCGTCAAAATACACATCAAATTGGTATCAAGAGCTTAGGTTTGTGAGCCCTCACGACTTACACGATCTTGGTAATTAGAACAATTTTTGGTTGCTTTTCAAGTATTACGGGTGATTTGCAATTAGATTACGGTAGTGTACTTTGTCTTCGAATCTGGAAGTAAGCATTACGTAGTACTAGAGGTACGTAATTCTAGAGTTTTAGTTGGTGAATTTGTCTCTTAGTGCATATTAATTTCTTGATTTACTTGCTGCAAATCATCAAGTTGGTGGAGATAGTGCAACTAATACTTTTGTGCATTCATATTTCGGTACACAGATACACACAAATAAATTTTAGGTATTGATGAATTATTTAAAAAAAAAAAAAGAATCCCCTGCTAATACAAAATTAGAGTGTTGCGCGAGAGTTGTTATTCCTTGTCCAAATTATTATAAAGGTTTTGTTAGACTAATTTGAGGTTTTTGTCTTAAAATACGGAGGAATAATTTGCTGAAAATTATTTCGACATCATGAGTACTTTAACAAAGGAAGATCTTGATATTATGCTTGTTGATATGATGAGAAATTTTAATGCGAGTCTTGAACGAATGAATGAGAAAATTGAGAAGAGTACACAAGAAATTGCTCAAACCAATCAAAGGGTTGAAACTTTGTCTACTCAAGTGATTGGGGAAGGAAGAATAATCAACAACGAACAACCTAGGGGAATCATGAGAAATTTTCCAATTGACAATGATCGAGATTTGAAGTTGTTGGAACTTCCGGAATTTACAGGTGATGGGGATGCCGAAGACTTTTTAGATTGGGTTCGTCAGATGGAAAAGGTCTTTGATTATAAAGGTTTTGATGAGCAAAAAGCCTACAAGGTTGCAAACCTAAAACTGACGAGATATGCTTCTCTATGGTTTGAGAATTTACGTGCCAAGAGATTGAGAGAAGATGAGCCACGAATTAATACTTGGAACGAGTTGAAGAGACAATTAAGGAAACGGTTCCTACCACGGGAATTTATCCAAGATCAATTCTTGAAGTTGAATCATCTTGAACAAAAGAATCTTAGTGTCGCTGAATACACTAAAGAGTTTGAGAAATTGTGCATGCTTTGTGATTTGCAGGAAAAAGAGGAGATGAAGATTGGAAGATACATAAAAGGGTTAACACCTTCGATTTCTCACAAGGTGGAAACATCAAATTATGTGTTCTTTGATGATGTCTTAAGGTTGGCAGAGAGATTTGAGAAACAGGAGAAAGAAAAGAAAATTTCTTATTTCAAGGAGAGGAAGTCATTCTTTAATGGTGAGGGTTCGAATATCAACTCTAACAATTCAAACAATGAAGGGAAGATGATTGTTGTTACTCCCGAACAAGCTGCATTGGCGAAAAAAGTTTGTTTCAAGTGTCAAGGCATGGGACACATTGCTAGAGATTGTGGTAACAAAGTGACGGTATCCAAGAAGGAACATAGAATGTTGTTGGCTTATCTTGACCAAGAAGAGAAAGAGAAGGAGAGTACATGTTTGCTCAATACAGAGGAAGAGTTTGATTTTGAAGAGTTTGAGGGTCAAGAAAAGATTACTCCTGAACCTGAACATCACCATATCGGTATCTTAAGGAGAGTTTTGCATGCTAATTTTGTTCCTCCTACTACACATGAGCAAAGGGAAAATTTGTTCCATACTATATGCAAAGTGGGTGATAGGAGTTGCTCGTTGATTATAGATACGGGATCGTGCACCAATGTTGCATCTACTAAGTTGGTTGACACTATGAATCTTTCTACTAGGGACCATCCTACTCCTTACAAGCTTAATTGGTTACATGATGGAGATGGACTACAAGTTAAAAGGCAAGCTTTGGTGAACTTTTCCATGGGTTCATATTCTGATAGTGTATGGTGTGATATTTTACCTATGACTGCTTGTTCTATACTCTTGGGTCGTCCTTGGCAATATGATCGAGGGGTGTTATTTAATGGTGTTACAAATGTTTATTCAGTGAAGGTTGGGGATAAGAGAGTCCAATTACATCCTTTACCCCCTAAGGCGCCACCTATTCAAGCTCCTGCTAGAGAGTTGTTGATTATGCCTAAACTTAACAAAAAGGAAAGAAGGGCTAATATGTTGTCATTGAGAAACCAACACCCTTTTGAGATTGGTGAGTATGTTTTCTTATCTTTAAATGCTCAAAAAATCTTTAATAATTCTAGAGGTAAGAATGAACCATTAGAGGAAGGACCTTTCAAGATTGTGCATAGGGAGAATTATGATACTTTTCAAGTACTTCTTGGAGCGGGAATTTGCGCTACTATGAGGGCTAGTGACTTGGTACCTTGTCTTCCGAACGAAACTTGAGGGCAAGTTTTTTTTTAAGAGGGAGGGAATGATGTGAATCGAGTCCCCTTCCTTATAACTATTATTTTGCTTTATTTAGGTACTCTCTTGGTTTTACCTTACTCTTAAAGTAGGGGTTTTACAAGTGAGTTTTTAATAATGTTTTTATTATTTTCTTAGTAGTAGTTATGGGGCCTTGGGCTTCCAAAGTTGTGTTAATTAATTAGTGGGCTCTCTTGGTTCATTAATTAATTATTAGGGCTTTTTATTTAGTTTGCTTGCAGGGCAAGTAGGATAGATTTATTTTTCCTATATATACTAGTTGTATGTCAATTATTTTAGGAGGATGTTTTATGAATTATAATTTGAGATTATTGAGCTTTTGCTTGAAGAGAACTTTGTTAAGGTTCAAACTAGTTGTTAACTAGGGTTTTGGGATCGTTACTCCTAAAATCAAACTTAGAAGTCGTTGCCTTCTAAGACTATCTTTCAAATTTCCACCATTAAAATCACTCAAATCCTTCCATCAAATATAAACCGTCAAAATACACATCAGATTTCATTCTTTCTCTTCTTGTAATATAAATAGAGGACTTCTTAGACTTCCTTAAGACAATTTTACATTTCCTCTCTCCTCTAATTAAGATTAGGGTTAGATTAGGATTTTCTCTCTCTATTTTAGGAGTAGTTTTAGAGAGAGAAAGCTTGGATTTCAATGGAGATTTGAGAGCTTGAAGAAGCAAATTTGTGGATTATCTTCTCATCTATTCAATGAGCTTTTCTAACTTTCTCTCACCTTTATTTCTTTGTTTAATTCTTATTTTTGCTTATTTCATTGTTGATTAGAGTAGTAAATTAGTTTACTTGTTTGATTCTTGCTTTAGTTCTAGTTTTACCTTGTTTTCGATGTTTTCCTTCGTTATGTTTGCTTAGATTTTGTTCTAGGAAAATGGATGAAGGTTATGTTGAGGAACTGAGTGATTGGTTGTGATTAGTATGCAATTGATTCTTGATTATTGTGTTTGGATGATGCTTACATTGACTAGAACCTTTTTAGCTAATTGATTCTTGGTCCTTAATTGTGCTTTCAATCAATTGTGTGGAAGTGAGTTGATTGAGAGTCTAGATTCTTCCATACCTTTGCTAGGCTAGTTGCGCGGGAGTGAATTAGCTTAGTAGGATAATTAGCATGCTTAATTGCGCGGGAGTGAGTTGAGTGTGTTAATCGTTCCTAATTGAGATATCATCTAATTGCGACTTGTTATTGAATTCATTAATGTAATGTGTTTCTCCTTTCTCTAATATCTTGTTAATTGCTCTAAGTAGTGTTTTAGATGTTTTTCTCCCTATCTCACAACTTTCCTACTAGTCTAATTACCTCAAATTAATACACTTAGTCCTTGTGGTTCGACCCTAGCTTGCCACTATCTAGTGTGAACTTGATAGAGTTAAGTTAGGAATATAAATTGTTGATTTGATCTAGGATAGTAGACACGACCTATTGTCCTCTGACAAATTTTTGGCGCCATTATCGGGGACTAGGGCGTTCATTAGTTTGTGTTGATTAGATTAGCTAGGTTCTTGTGTATTGTTTTGATTTTTGTTTGCTTTTCTTTGCTTTATGTAAAAAAAATAAAATGGCATGCTTATCTTTTCCTCAATTTGATGATGAACCCTTCTATGCTTACTTTGAAAGATTTGATGGTTTCCTTAGTTTCCATGGTTGTTCTCTTAGTGATTCTTGTGGTATAGCTTATTGGGGCATGAATGAGTATACTAGGGGAATGGTTGAGAATATGTATAATGATATATTCCATCTTTTGCCTATGCATGATGCTTGGAATTTCTTCACATGGCTTGCTAGAGATTCTTATGATAGAGATTGTCATGTTTCTTGTTTTGACTCTCAATGTCAAGATTCTTTTAATTTTTGCATGAATTCTCCTGATGCGTTTAATATGCCTTGTGATGATCCAAATATGCATGTTAACCCTTTTCCCTCTTATGCTCGTTGTGATGAGGTGTGTTCTAATGTTGATGATATGCATGTTAATGGCGATTGTGAACCTCAACCCAATAACATTGATGCCCAAATTCTTGCCCAAATACAATATCTCAGCCAACAAGTCCAAGAGCTTCAAGAGGAACAAAAAGTGAGAGAAGTGAGACTTTTCCCAAGTGATGAGTGCTAGGGTTGTTGGAAATGGATGCGAGACACCTCACTTGGAGTGTGAGAGTGCTTTTGAGGATGATATGGGCCAAGGGTGTAAAGGTGAGGGGAGATTTTCTTGTGATGAGAGGATTTTGATCCTTTTCATTCCCTTTTTGAGCTTGAGCGCCTTCCCTCCCCTTATTCACCCCCTTTAAGAGCTTCCCTTGGTGAGGATGTGAGTGGGCCATCTTCAATATTGGATGAAGGAATTCATGAGGAGGATGATGATGAATTTGAGCAACCAAGAGAGATTGAGAGTCCCTTGGATGATGGTGGAGGAGTTGAGAATGAAGTAAATGTTGATTTTGTGGATTCTAGCCCCCTTCCCCATCTTGATGAGTCTACCTTGCATGTTTATGACCCTTCGATCCATGAGTATTTGGACTCATTTGAGGTTATGACTAGTGTGTTCATTGAAGGTGTAACGAAAACTCATAGCCTTTTGAGTGAGTTCATTGATAATGCTTCATGGGAGAGAAATGAGTTTGAAATGAATTTGCATCCTTTCATGCATGGTTTTGAGACTCTAGGCTTTGAGGATGTTGAGGGAGTTGTTGTCCATCGTTGTGATAGAGAGGAAGACGTGGTTTCTCTTGGAGGTTGGATGTTTGAGGGAGATGGAGATCATGAGTGTTCTTCTTTTGAGGACTCTATGATTGATTTCTATGCTCTTATTTGTGATTTGAGGAATGCTGGTGAGGGAGAGTTCATAGGTGAGACAATTGCTCCTATTCCCTTTTCTCATTTCCCTTTTTCAAGAATATTTAACCATATCCGCTACTATCCTATGTCCCTCCCTTCTTTTGTCAAAGAGATTATTGGGGACCCTCCTTCTATTAGTGATATTCAAGCCCCTCTCTCATCGATTATTGAGGAAAAGGGTGATTTTGCCACCCAAAAAGATTTTGAGGAGGTTTTGCCTTTTTATTCTTTTTCTTATTTTCTTGATTTTTCTTTTGATTTGTCTTCTTTCTTTTGGCATCTCCCACCTCATTTGCGTGCAATAATCTTGTTGCACGTCCTCCTCCCGTCATTTGCCTACCGTTTATCCTATGAAATGTGTAGTAGTGCATTTGACAAGCTCTTGCGTTCGTTGCAATATTATTTACTAGAGCGGTCAAGCTTGGACCTTAAGCAAGCCTTTCTCAGGAAGTAACCCGTGTTTTATTTCTTTCATTTTCTTTTCTTTTTAGTATATATTTTCGCTCATGGAAATGTATGTGTGCCCTTTGCTAGGTACGTAACTTGATATACTTTGGTGCATTGGTATTGGATCAAGAATCAAGGAAATTTGACTCCTCTTTCCTAGCATATGGTATATGAGGCATAGCTTTGGAAGAAATTGACTTTGAAGGGTTAAATTAGGTCATTTGCGGGTTATTACACCCACCTATATCTGGTAATATCTTTCCTTGCTCTTTCTCTAATGGTTGGTGGCTTGAAGACCATGTGTTGGTTTGTTGGATCGATTACTTTCTTTTCCCCTCCCATGGACTCTATGATTTATGATTTGAGTGTATTGTCTCATTCAATCTTGGGGGAGGGTATTCTATCATGCTTGGTTAGAATGTTGGTCCATTTTTGCCATGCACTTGAGTATATGCATTTCCATGTGTTTTCTTATATTTTGCAAAGTGTTTTGTTTTATTCTTGATTTGGACATAATACTTTTGGATTTGTGTTCTTGAATGTTTTTCTTCCTAAATAGTAGTGGTTTGCACCAAGTCTACTTGTTTGTGGTAAGGAGTTGCTTCCTATAGTAAATTTGAAGCTAATAGTGAGTTTTTGCTACAACCATGTGAGGTTTCATTTCTCTAGCCTTCTAGCTATTTTGCATGAATGGCACATGGATCCTTGACTATCGCTTACTTTATTTAGAACTTGCCTTTTATCTCCCGAGATCGCGACCGAACTATTTAGGAAGGACGAAGGCATCTTTTCGGGGTGATTATTTTTGTTTTTCTAGGTTTCGAGTTTATATTTTTAGTTTTGGGTTTACATTTGCCTCTTTGCTAACCATTTGAGCCTTATACCTTCTTTTCTAGCCATATTATTAGACTTCATACCATTTGTTTCATTCTTTTCACCTTTGGTTTTTGTGAAGCTAGTGGTAATGAGTTTGTTTAGTGATTATAAGTGCAATAGATTGAAGTTATGAGCTCATTTTGTATAGCAAATGTGTATTGTGTATAAGTTTGTGAATAAAAGCAAATGTAAAGTTGAAAAAGCTGTCCATAGTCAAAAGAGGCGAGGACAAAGCAATAAAAAAAAATGTCAAGCGCAAATATATTATGATGTAGTTATGATTTCCCTAGTTTAGGGCATTGAGGACAACGCTCCATTTAAGCTTGGGGGAAGCGTGTCTACACTTTTTGTATATATGTTTGTGATTTTGCTTTGAATAAGCTTGGGGGTGTTGATATTTTTGTTTGAGTTTTGGTGATAACTTGGTTATGGTGTTGAAAATTGGCCATTCTTATGCTTCACAATTAGGTATACCACCAATTTTCAAATTTTTAGCCTACCTTTCTCCTTTTTTCCCATACGTTACAACCCTTCCAAGACCTTTTGACCTTTGTGGTTGAGTCACAAGTCGGTGGAGGGAGATGGGAGTCAAGCCTATGGAGCGATTTGCATAGTCAAGATGTCGAGTAGCCCTAAAATCTTTCTTTTCCGGTTCCCTAGTGGAATCATTAAGATGCTCACTAGAGGTGAATTTGAAACTAGTAGGGAGAACGCAGTAAGATCGTTTGGGATGAAGGTGAATTGTGTCTTATTAGTTCTCTATGCTTAGAATTTCTTATGTTTCAATCAACCTTGGATATCTTGAAGCGTGCACTCCTCTATTGTTTAGAAAGACTTGTATTCATTTGTGCTTGTTCATTTGCAAAAGTCCATTCATGAACATTTGTTTTCCTTCCTTTTATTTTGATTTTCTTTTTATGCTTTGTCTTGTTTTGCTTGGTTTTTGTCAAGATTTGTGGGTTAAACTCTTAGGAAACCCTCACGAGAGAACACTCGTCCTTTAGAGCGATCTAGGGGTTTAAAGGGCTTGTCTTTAGTTGCTAAAATTGACCGTGATTCCTATGAAAGTGAGTTAGTATACATTCTCGTCTCCTTCAGTGTGCTAATCTTGATTGAATAAATCCTTCTCCTTTTCTCTTTTGGTTTTGTCTTGCTCGAGGATGAGCAAGAGTTAAGCTTGGGGGAATTTGATAAGTATCATTTATAACACATTTTAGGGCGTTTTTCTCCCTTAGTTTGAGGTTTATTTTGGTGTTTCTTTGTTATTTTTATTCCTTTTAGTCTTGTTTTAGTTATCTTTGTCTTAGTTTATGGTTTTAGGCCTTAGTTGTGAATAATATGCTTTTTGCTCGGTTTCTAGCTTGATTTGCATTTTTTACATGTGTTCTTTCATTTTATTCTCTCTTGGTCTATTTGTGTAGGTGCTTGACGCTTTCTTCGATGCTTATGACCCGAGAAAAGGCAAAAAAGTTCAATAGAAGAAGCTTGAAGCTAAGAAAGAAGCTAACAAGCTTGAGGCAAGAAAGCTTGAAGCTCGTAGAAGGCCTTTAACCGAGTCTTTCTCACTCTTTCAGAGATAACTTCTGATCTACTCATTGGATTGAGACGATTCAAATTGTGTTGGAAACTAGACTTGAAGAGCTTTCCAATGGTAGGTCGCACACCCTAATAGGCTTCTTAGAAAAGAAGTTATGGCCGTTTGAATATGCAAGACACTGTCAGGCTGCGCATCCGCCGCGGGCGCGGCTATTTGTGCCGCGGGCGCGACCCTCTGTTCTTCCTAGCTGTTGCAACTTTCTGGAGATGCCTTAGAGAAGCCTTTTCGCGGGCGCGGGTTTCTGGGTATTTTTCGAGCTTAATTTCCGGATTTCATTCTTTCTCTTCTGGTAGTATAAATAGAGGACTTCTTAGACTTCCTTAAGACAAGTTTACATTTCCTCTCTCCTCTAATTAAGATTAGGGTTAGATTAGGATTTTCTCTTTCTAGTTTAGGAGTAGTTTTAGAGAGAGAATGCTTGGATTTCAATGGAGATTTGAGAGCTTGAAGAAGCAATTTTGTGGATTCTCTTCTCATCTGTTCAATGAGCTTTTCTAACTTTCTCTCACCTTTATTGCTTTGTTTAATTCTTGTTTTTGCTTATTTCATTATTGATTAGAGTAGTTAATTAGTTTACTTGTTTGGTTCTTGCTTTAATTCTAGTTTTACCTTGTTATGTTTGCTTAGATTTTGTTCTAGGGAAGTGGATGAAGGTTATGTTGATGAATTGAGTGATTGGTTGTGATTAGTATGCAATTGATTCTTGATTATTGTGTTTGGATGATGCTTACATTGACTAGAACCTTTTTAGCTAATTGATTCTTGGTCCTTAATTGTGCTTTCAATCAATTGTGTGGAAGTGAGTTGATTGAGAGTCTAGATTCTTCCATACCTTTGCTAGGCTAGTTGCGCGGGAGTGAATTAGCTTAGTAGGATAATTAGCATGCTTAATTGCGCGGGAGTGAGTTGAGTGTGTTAATCGTTCCTAATTGAGATATCATCTAATTGCGACTTGTTATTGAATTCATCAATGTAATTGGATTCCCCTTTCCCTAATATCTTGTTAATTGCTTTAAGTAGTGTTTTAGATGTTTCTCTCCCTATCTCACAACCTTCCTACTAGTCTAATTACGTCAAATTAATACACTTAGTACTTGTGGTTCGACCCTAGCTTGCCACTATCTAGTGTAAACTTGATAGAGTTAGGTTAGGAATATAATTTGTTGATTTGATCTAGGATAGTAGACACGACCTATTGTCCTCCGATCACTTTTATTCCTTGTTTGTAGAAACACTTTATAAGAACTTTTCTTGTCCTTATCACATATGAAGCCTTTGCTACATTTTGATTTGATGTATGTAGTTTTGCTTTGTATTGTAGCTCATCTTAAAGTTTATCCCTGGAATAATGGTCGCAATACTTTGAATATCTTGCCAAGTAAATGTCTTGACTTAAACTTTTACCATTACAATCATATTGTAATGTATTTTATTATTTTTTCAACTTGATTCCGAACTTCATACTGGACTTTTAAACTTTTCAAAACTTTCAAACTTATGCTTTAACTAAGCACAAGTGATCATATGACAAATGAAGTTTCATTGTTCGTCTCTAGCTTTTGAACCTTAGGTTTTCTTACATTGATATGTATTTGACCTCGAGTTCATGTCATCATTTCTCTAAACGATGACTTTGTCAAATTTTCAAATTAGAATGATGTTTACATATGTCAATAGATTTATAATCTAATGATATTGAAAGTCCATCCCTTTTGATCTTCTGTATGCAATGTTCATTTTCATTTGAATCTTTTGACATTTTAGAGGCAATTTATATATATATATAGAAATGGATTATCTATATCTACCATATAGAACTTTAAACGTATTTAGCTATTCGAAACACACTTTGATTCAAATAGGCATAATATAACATTTGTTCCATGTTTTGAATCTTCAATGCTTTGTCATTACTAACATTGATTGGTGTTTTGATAATGGCAACAATACATAACATTTACTTAATTCTAGCCAATTACTAGGTAAGGTGAAATGAAAGTTCTATTTGTAAAGTTGCAACTTTTTGCTTCTAAACTTGTAGAATCTACTTGTGAAGTAGCAACATTTGTTTCTAAACTTGTAGATTTAATTCTCCCTTAGCTAAACTTCTTCTTTTAATTCAACCAAATTCTTCGATGAGTGAACTAAACATAACATCGCATTTCTAAGAAGTAGTAATATGCTAAATAAATTCCTATAATATACTTCTTAATTGTAACATTTCCATTCTTTTACCTTCCAACTGTATGAGGTAGTTTCTAATCAATTGCAATTGGTCCATTTAATTGGAAACTTTTGTCGTTCATAACAAATTTTAGCATTTATGTAGTTTTAGGTCTAAGAAGTAGCAACTTGCTTGCATTTTTTGGCCTATAACTTCTTAATGCAATCCTCATATTCTTAAACCTTTCCCATTTGAGTCGCTTAGAACATTTCTTTTAGGTTCAAAATAATACTGTGCTTAACTTCTTTAAACATTTTCATGATTTTGCTAAGTCTATTCAATCATTATTCATATTAGAGTTTAATCAAATATTTAACCCCATATGAAATGGATGAAGAATAATGTCATTTGATCAACTTTTGATGATATAGACTTCCAATCACTTTCTTATATTCAATCACATTTAAAATAAGAGATGTTATTGAAATTCCATACTTGTCTTTTAGAGGGTTCGTACCTCCCATCTCATTATAATAACCCTTGAAACACTTTTCAAAATGAATATGGTGTTGGCAATTCACTCAAACGTTTTAAGTTGAAGGAAACCAACCTTAAACATGTGACATGGGTTTCTAAAACTTGCCTTTTAGAACCATCTTAGCAAAATTGGAATATAGGTTCATGGATTTTCTTTTAACCTTTTGAGAACGTCTCTCAACTTTATTTTCAATCGAGGAGATTATATAATCATAAAACTAGAATATATATATATATATATATATATATATATATATATATATATATTACTTACTTAATAAACGCAAAATTCAACTATGTTTACCTATAAAGCACCTAAATTAAAGCTAAGGTAACTTTAACACTTTATTCAATATTAAATTGTCCCAATTGAATTAAGTGATTCCAGGATCCTTTATTTGTGTAATAGTTGACCGGACTGAGGCCCTACCATCAAGTATTACATTTTCAAGGTAAGTAAACTCTTTACTAATTGCGACTCCTGCAACTCTTGGTTGAATAATTAACATCTCATGTTTAATTATTACCCTTTGCTTCAAGGTTCTAAACACTTTAGGTAACCTTGTTGAGTTTAACCAATTAAATGTGTAGAATGTGATCTACCCCAAATTACCTAAGATAACAAGTGACACCTTGTGGAGTTAGACCAATCACTCACGATCGAAGGGTTGTTGAGTATCTAATTGGAAAAGTAATCTCAATATTTTTGGGATCTAGATTTATTATGTTATGATTCATTTAGTGAACACTAGTGCATCATCATCAACATCAATAAAACTAGCATGCATAATCTACTGAATGCATAAACAAGACGTAGTATGACCCCTAATCCTAAGAAAACTAATAAAGTAAATGCTCCCACTTGAATCTTCATGGATCACCATCCCTGATTCACATTGGGCCTTCATTTCATGGATTTCTTGGATTAACTGCAACCTGTATTTCTACTCTAATCTATTTACTACTTAAATAAAATAGATAAAATTACAAAAATACTTAATCGGTACGCAGATCGTACTTAGATTACAAAAATACATCACGATGCGCATATCGTATTTAGTAATCAACTTGGCCATACTAGTCATTATATAGAAACATAATATATATATATATATATATGTATATATATATATATATATATATATATATATATGTATATATATATATATGTATATATATAAATATATATATATATGTATATATATACATATATACATATATATATGTATATATATACATATATACATATATATGTATATATATACATATATATATATGTATATATACATATACACATATATATGTATATGTATATATATATATATATATATATATATATATATATATATATATATGTATATATATATATATATATATATATATATATATATATATATATACATATATATATATATATATATACACACACACACACACACATTATATTCCACATAATAAATATCACGTAAACATGCTTGCCTAAACTACAACATCGAATGTTTATAATTAAGGAAACATGGTACCAAAATATCTCATATTTTAATCTGTAATTAGATAACATCATATATTATTCATGACCATTTATAAAGTATCATATATCATATTTAGGCATGAGATAGAATCAAATATTATTTTAATCTTAAAAGATAGATCTTATTTATCTTTAGAGATTATCCTAACAAACTTAGGAAATTCTATCCTAATTACTTAGCTAATCACAAAATTTTAAACAATTATCTCCTAAAATAGTTATGAGATAATCACATTATTAAATCAATTATTATCCATATGGAATATTTTGTTCAAAATATCCTAAAAAACTTATCAAAATTAACAACTTTAATTTTTAAAACTAATCAAAATAACAACTTTTAAATTTGATATTATCTTTCAAAATAAAATCTGATTTTAATTTTGAATTCTAAAATAATATATATATATATATATATATATATATATATATATATTTTGAAAACAGCCACACACCAGCTACCTTGGTGTGGCCAGCCTAAGCCGGCCACGGTGGCCATACACCTCACGGTGTACACTACTGAAGTAGCGGTGCGGCATCAGTAGCAGCAGTGCCGTGCAACACCTTGCACGGTATTGCGTGGCACTGCTGCTGCTCTTTTTCTCTTAGCTCCCTGCAGCCCCGCCCTAGCCCTCCCTCTTGGACCATCACGGCCGGCAGCCACCGTGGCTACGCCACCAAGCCGCGGCTGCCGCTTGAAATCTGCTGTTAAATCCTTTTTTTTTTTTATTTCAATTTTAGTTAACAACATTTGTTAAATAAAATTAATGTGGTCATGAAAAATTAAAACATAACTTTTATGCTAATTCATCCAATTAAAATTTAATTCACAATCTAATTTTAATTTCTAAGGTTCTTCATGAAAATAATCCCTAATTTAATTTAACTCTTAAATTAAATACATTGAATATGCAAAATTCATAATTTATGCATGAAATCAATTAGATTAAATTCATGAACGAAGCATAAGACAACTGAAATTAATCAGAATACAAAACACAAAATAAAAAATTTAGGGTTTAAGGTTCCGAAAAATTCAAATCTAGGGCTAGGGGGTTTGAAAATTTCTAACACTTAAGGGCTTAATTCGGTCGAAATATTAGGCAAAAATGAGAAATTAAATCATATTTAACGATTCCACATGTTAAATCACACTTTAAAATAATAATTGACCCATAATTAAATTAATCTCCCTCTTAATTAAATTAAAATTTGTGGACATCAAAGAATTATGATCAATATGCGTAATTTCAAGAGGTTAAATGATACCACTTTAGGGTTTTAGGTACTATAAGCGGAATTGCATGAATCATATTTATAAGCACCTAAACAGGATTTACAAGCATAAGACATAAAGAATCACATAATTCATACCTTTGATGCGTGGTTTCCATGAGCGATCTACCACGAACGATTAGGAGAATAAGAGCCACAAGTGTTGCTCCTCTACTTGGTCCACGGGCTAGGATTGAACCTCCACTAATGCTAGTTAGTTGAGATCGAAGTCTTCGATCTACCTTCTACAGAGAGGAGAGGAAACGGGAAAGCCACGAACCACCACCACCACCGCGAGCAACCACCTTGCTTGGGTGGTTCGTAAGGTTGTGCGGACGTGGGAAGAGCGAGAGGCGTGTGAGAGAGGGGATGGGAGAGATTGGTTGTTTGCTTCACACTTTACTGCTTAGGTTAATCGTGACTTGTATGCTTAACCTAGGCAAGACCTCTATTTATATATCTTATATATAATTAGATTCCATGTGAAGCCCAAACTCCTAATCAAATTTAAAATCCTCTAGCCTTACTTCTTATGTGGCTTGTCATTACTTCATGACGAGCCTTTGAGATCTTTGCCTTTGCGACCTACACGGGGTAATAGGTTGAGCATCAACATTGCTGGTTTGACTGAATTTTATCAATAGGCGCTTCTAAAGCCTTTTGATTGTGAGTTTCCTTTTGTTGCTCATCCTCTCGAACTTCATCAAGTTCGATTTTCCTCCCACTTGTCATTTTGGAAAGATGTTCCTTTTCCAAAAAGACACCATCTTAAGCAACAAATACTTTGTTCTCAGATTGGTTGTAGAAGTAATACCCCTTTGTTTCATTTGGAGATCCCACAAACAAACATTTGTTAGATTTTGGTGCATGCTTGTCAGACATAAGTCTCTTGACATATGCTTCGGAACCCCAAATCTTTAGAAAAGACAACTGCGGAGGTTTCTTCGTCCATAACTCATATGGAGTCTTTTCAACAGCTTTCGACGAATCATGGTTCAGTGTTAGTGTAGTAGTTTGAAGTGCATGTCCCCAAAAAGATATAGGAAGGTCAGCTAGACCCATCATGGATCGAACCATGTCCAACAAGGTTCGATTCGTCCTCTAGGACACCCCATTCCATTGTGGAGTTCCAGGAGATTTTAACTCTAAAATAATACCATGCTCTTTTAGATGATCGTAGAATTCATAGCTCAAATACTCGCCACATCAATCCAATCAAAGGGCTTTGATTTTCTTGCCAAGCTGTTTCTTTACTTCACTCTAAAACTCTTTAAACTTTTCAAAAGATTCATATTTGTTTGGCATTAGGTAGACATATCCATATCTACTAAAGTCGTCTGTGAAGGTAATGAAATAGCGATAACCATTCCTTGCGGCCGTGCTCATTGGCCTATACACATCTGTGTGAATGTGGCCCAATAAGTCACTTTCCCTCTCTCCTAACTTGGAGAAAGGTTTCTTCGTCATCTTACCAATTAAGCAAGACTAGTAGTTTTCAAATGACTCCAAGTCAAATGAATCAAGAATGCCTTCGTTAAGAAGTTTCTTGATGCGTTTAATGTTTATATGGCCTAGACGACAATGCCAAAAGTAGGTTGTATTCGACCCATCAGTCTTAGCCCTTTTCGTGGTATTTTCAACATTATAAACCTGTTTGGCTAAAGAAAGCACATAAAGACCATTTTCTGAACATGTCGTACCATAAAAAACATTTTTAAGATATATTGAACAACTATTGTCTCTTATCTTAAATTCAAAACCCTTGGCGTCCAACGTCGAAATTGAAATAATGTTTCTAGTGATACTTGGAACATGATAACAATATGTCTAATTCTAAAACAAGGCCCAAGGGCAAAGATAAACTGAGTGTTCATGTGGATAAGGCCGTAATCCTTGCTCCATTGCTTACCCGAAGTTTCACTTCTCCCTTTTCTAGCTTCCTACTTCTCCTTAGTCCTTGAGAATCGGAACAAGGTGTCAGCCACATCCGGTATCTAATACCCATGAAGCATTGCTAGAAAAGTTAAGGTTTATAACGTATATACCTGATCCAGAAGCAACATTGCCTTTCTTCTTATCCTCCTTAAGCTTGAGGCATTCCCATTTCCAAGGACCCTTCTTCTTGCAATAGAAGCATTCAAAGTCGAAGGGAGAAGAAGCTACCTTCTTTTTCTTGTAGCCATTGGTAGCTTTTGGCTTAGATGGAAAGGCCTTCTTTCCCTTCCTCTTGTAGCCCTTCTTCTTGCCTGTACGCTTGAATGGCTTGCCCTTTTTGACCAAAAGTATGTCATTCTTTCCCTCATTCTTGAGCGTTTGCTCGGCCTACTTCAACATCCCGTGAAGCTCCATGAGGGTTTTCTCTATGTTGTGCATGTTATAATTCATCTTGAACTGGTCATAGCCAGTATGTAGTGAATGGAGAATTATGTCAATTGCCATTTTGGTCGAGTACCCCGCGTCGAGCCTCCCCATGTTCTCAAATAATCTAATCATTTTGAGTACATGCGATCTAACTGGCTTTCCTTTCTTGAGCTTGATCTTATGGATTTGCTAATGGGTCTCGAGCCTTTCGATCCGATCCTGCTCTTGAAACATATTTTGAAGTTTAGATATGACCTCAAAAGCCGTGTCCTTCTCCAAAAATGTCTTTTGAAGCTCCAGGGACATCGTGGCTAGCATGAAGCATTTGATGTCCATGTTGGCACTTGTCAACGGTTTAGGGAAGCCTGAGACACCTCCTCATTCAGAGGGAGAGGAATCTCCTCATCAAGGACATACTCCTTTTGTTCTTGCATAAGAACAATCCTCAAATTCCTTAGCCAATCAAGGAAGTTGGTATCGCTCAACTTCTCCTTGTCGAGAATGGAGCGGAAAGATAACTGGTTGTTGTTGTTACTTGCAAATATTATACTACAAATGAAAAGAATTGCAATGAATAACCATTCATAATCCAATAAGTTTGAAATTAAAGCATACTTGCAATTTTCGACCTTATTAACGTTTTATTCACTCATTCATAAGTTTGTCCCATTTAGGCGAGAATAAAAGATTATTCCAAGATCTTAAAATCAATAAGTGATTAAGCATGCTTTGGCTTTTATTAACACTTATTATTTCAAGGTAAGCAATCCAATTGCTAATAGTTCCAAACTATTCTTGGTTGATAAGTTGTCGCATCTAATGCTTTCATGACACTTATCTCGTTTTCCACAATATCTAAGGACTCTCTACCGATATTATTGAGTTCAACCGAAACTAACGCGTATATCTTATATAGATCAATGATGATGCCTTGCTTTTTCATAGCCCATCACCGACTTTCAATGTTTTAGTAAGTTGTCATTTTGGAATGGCAATTTAACTCAATTTTCTTTGGGACCTAGGGTATTTATGTTGGTTTGATTTAAGTGAACTTAACTAATCATTCAACATGAGAAATCCTAAAACATGCATCTAAATATCAAGATATATATATACATATATACATACATATATATATATATGTACATATATATATATATATGTACATATATGTATGTACATATATATATATATATATATATATATACATATATATATACATATACATATATACGTACATATATATATACATATATATGTATATACATATATACATACATATACATATATACATACATACATACATACATACATACATATATACATACATATATGTATATAAATGCATAGTGAACTACGATGACCCCTTGAAAATTATCTTGAAGCATCCAATTTTCCATCTTCAAGGTCATCTTGGCACCTTTTAACTCCGTTTTCAAAGAAACGCCATCTTCTTGACTTCACCATTAAGCATTCAAGTACTAGAAACTAGAAATAATCTAAAATAAATTAATTACAAAAATACTTAATGGCACGCAGTCCGTATTTTCTATCCTAGTCGGGCCATACTAGTCACTTTTGTAAACCTACATAAGAACATTTATAATATTCCATTCACCCATTAACTTCTAAAGTGAATGGCCCATGCAAATTTTACAAGCAATAAGAGCAATAATACCAAACCATGTATTAATAAAACGCGCACTAGTTACTAACTTAGGTCGTTAATCCAATTAACAAGCCTAATTAAAACTAGTCAAGTTGTTAACCAATTATGTGAACTAACGCAATTAATAAGCATAATTAAAACGCTTTAGACGCTAAAAACCGATTAAAGACGCTCCCACTAAAACCCGTATCCATCTTAAATAAATTAATCCAATTAAATTTAATTAAGCACATTAAGTCAAATTTGTCAAAATTACGCGATCGTGTGAAAAACCGAGGCCTAGCCTCATTTTTAATCAAAATTGCAAAATCGAGGCAATGAGTGGCAAAGTGCCACTCACACTAGCCTTGGCTAGTACTGCCCTGCAAGTGTGTGGCCGCACACACGCAAACCCACACAACCATACAACTGCACAACACGCCCAGCATGCTTGCGGGCTGCTGGTGCTAACAGTGTGTGTGTGTGCATGCTGTGCGGGCAGTAGGTGTTGCCTAACAACCCTACGCTCGCAGTAGCCTTGTCTCACATTTGCACAAGCCCTCTGTACGCAGCAGTGCACACACCGCACCATGTTGCTTTGCTCACCCTCGCACACTACCACACACATGCACCACCCTCAGGCAGCAACATTGATGCGGGCTGCGTGAGCAAGCAGCCTCAGCTGTCCGAGGCATGTGGCCTGGCTCCAAGCCATGCCTTGGTGCATTCTTCGGGTTTTTCAATCTCGAAAAATTTTGTGTGACGATTTTTAATTCCAAATCTGATTTTGAATTAAAATTAGAACATTTTTTTAATTAATTTCAAATCCAACTTAATTAAATCAAGTTGAGTGCAAAAACCATAATTATTTCCAAGAACCATTCTTTAATAATTTTAGGTCATTTTGAATCAATAAAAATGTTAGAGCACGCAACATAATTAAATTAACTCATCCAATGATTAAATTAATTATGACTTTGAAAAACTAATCAAATAAATTAATTAACCATCCAATGAAAATAATTTATTCAATTAGGACTCAACATGTTTGAATATTTCAACCATCTAATGATAAACAACATTCAAACATTAACATGAACAACATGAATCTCAAATCGATTTCCGAAATCATTAAAATTCAATTTTTTTCATTTGGGGTTTTAATAGTCAAGATTAAAATCAATTATCAAATAAAGATTCAATCTTTAACATTTTAGAGGTCATTAATCATAATCCAACATAAACCAAGTCACTTAGAGCAATCTAATTGCATAATTAAGCAAAATCAAGTTTATGTGAAAAATTAAGCATTGATAAGATTTTATCCGATAAAACCGAAACCCTTATCTAATTAGGTTGATAATCCAGATTTTAAATACATTTTAAACCAACTTAATTAATTTTAGTCGTAAAAATTAAATACAAGAGGCTCGTGATACTGTTGTTGGGTTTTACGGTGTTCCAAACACCGTGCGAAACTAAACCCCGCCTCGGACCACATGCATAAATAATTACGACTAAACATGCATATAATTAATAAAACAATAAACACATATACACATAAAGAGAGAAAGACTATCTTACCCTCGACGCGTGCCTCACTACGTACACGAATACGATATTTGATGCCGAAAGCCTTAGAACCACATCCGCAAGTTCCTCCCACTTCGCACACCCTTGCGCCCGAACAAAGGTTGGGTATCGTAGCTAGACGAAACCGAAAACCAAAATATGAGTATTACGAACTCCGAAGGTTTTCTCACGGTTTATATCGGAGATGCCTTTTTCGAGTTCAACTCAAGTGCTTTTTCCCAAATCCCCAGATTGCTATTTATAGCCATGGCATCTCCTACTCCCTCATAATTCTTTCAATGTGGGACTTGTAATAAAGTGAGAAAAGTGGCACTTAATTTAATTCGAAAATAAATTAAACACCAAAACAAATAAGCAAACAATATATGTCAACACCAAAGGGAGAAGGTAGGTGAGGACCACAAGGGGAGGACCACCTATCCCTTGCTCCCCACTCTACCAACCGGGTCCAACCATGGCGCGCCAGCTGATGTAGCCTTCCTTGGGCACCAAGGATGCCTCGCTAGCAACTTGGTCCCTTGGCTGGGCCAACAAGCGGCCCATGGTGCTGTTGCCCGTACAAGCAGGCCTTGCACACAATGTGGGCTGCTGTGCATTGTTGCAGTTGTTCTCGTTGGGCGAGTGGTGCGGGCTTGCTAGCGCTGCTAGCATGCGAGCTCAGAAAGCAAGCCCCAGCCCACATGCGCATGCGGCAGCTGAGCTTGCGGCCTAGCTAGCGCATTGGCTACCATCCCTCCTATCCTAGCCCTCGCATGGCTAGCTATTTGCTAGGCCATGGCGAGGCTACGGCTATGTGTTGACCTAGGTATGTTTTTTGACTTATTTCCTCGTCTCGTCGGTTCCTAGAATCGACTCGACGTCTGAGTTCGTAATATCTTTATTGACGTATTTAACCCTTCGGATTAATTCGTTGCCTTAGTTTGGTTACACGATTGGGTGTGACCCGTATGGTTCAGTCAAGAGAGAGCAAGCTATGAGATTAATTATAATAATCTCACTGATCGGAAGCGGTCTCCAGCTACACATTCCAATCACTTGACTTCATTGAATAATTAGCTTCCCTAATTAATACCGAACCCTCTATTAAAGTAACACACTTGTTAAAAAGACACCATAATAAATAATTTTTACCATAATAATGTTGCAGCTCCAAACCTCCCTCTACGAAAATACTAGAATAATATGTATAAAATACCGTAAACATAGACTTAGGCTTATTACCGCCACGTGAAAATGTAAGGCTAACTCAAACCAACTAATTGAGCAGCGAAAATCAAAACTAACTTTATATTATTAAACACTTGACCAAAGTTGGTGAGTACAAACTCATTACGAAACTTTAAAAGAAACCCTAAACTAGGTGATCAATCTCGAACTCGCGATGCACGATGCAGCACATAGACACCACCTGCAATAACGATTGCTTACCAAAATTGGTAAACAGAGAAAACCAAAACAAATAGGAATACGTGTTAGCAAAAACGCTAAGTACATATACATGCAAGATATGTCAAATTCTTTTATTAGGAAAACATGCTTCCGAAACAGTTACATTAATTCAAACGTTAAAATATGACTTTTCCAAAATTCGTCACTTTCCAAAATTAGACTTTCCAAATATAGGCTTTCAAGAAAGAAATTTTTAAAGATAGAACTTTCCAAAAAATCAATTCCTCTCCTAAGTATGCACACCCCCCGAGAAAGTAAGACTATACTCGAGGAAAGACCAAATCATACAAAGTTCATGGTCTTAATAAACCAGTCCCGGGTAGAGGGACAATAAATATTAAATACTCAGGCCCATAATGAGCTGCAAATTTAATTCAATTCCTTTGATCATAAATAAATTCAATTTAATTCAAACATAATTTCAAAATCAATCCTTTAAACAATTTAATCAAACATTCAAACAAACAATGGTTCAAACATATACATATATAGAAAAACCTTTATCAAAGGTCTAGCCATCTATATGTACCTCATTCTTCAAGAATTATTATCCCACCAATTACAATTACAAACGATCTCCGAAATAAACATTATAATTATGTTTTAAAGATCAAAACTTTATAAAGTTATACCTTTGAAAAGAAATATATATTTTAGAAAACTAACCATAGAAGAATTAAAGGAATAGGACTAAGATTGAATTCGTATTGGAAAGAATAGGCAGAATTTGCAAAGGCCATAACTCCTAGAATATAACTCCAAATTGGGAAATTTTTTATGCCTAACCTCAAGGATTTTTCGAGAGGAACAACTTTATGTGAAATAGTAAAAAGCTAAAAATGAGCAGAAGTGCCCGAAAACTTGCTTTAAATGTATACAGGATGATTATTCTACGAAAAAGTTTTTAAAAAAAAAAGTAAAGAAAGGTTTAGGGAAAGTAAATTAAGAGAGAAGAAGAGAATTGAGTTTTGGTGTGAAGAAAATTAGAGGTGAGGAGGGGTATTTATAGTGTTTAGAGAGTATGAAATTAGGGTTTTATGAATAACAAAGGATAGAATTTAGAGTGTGAAAATAAATAAGATTATCATTGATATATATATATATATATATATATATATATATATATATATATATATATATATATATATATATATATATATATATATATATATATATATATATATATATATATAGGGAGTGGATCATGTAAAAACAAGGCTTAAATTAAAAACTGAAAACATACAATCTCCACCGTCCACAAAAATCAATGGCTGAGATTAGAGGAAAAAAACACGCGATGTTCGTCCTTTTTATTGCCTTTATCCGTAACTTTCTCTATATACTTTATTCCTTTCTCTCTCTTGTTCAAAGCTCCATTACTTCAAATTTCTCGATTCTTCTTCTAATTTCATGCTACTTCAAAATCACAATGATGTAATAGCTTCGATTCTTCATCAAATTCGTTATCATTATCGTCTACGATCTAGTATCAAGTAAGTAAATCGATTTTGATTTCGCTAATTATATCATTTTTACATTATCCGATTAATTTTCTTTATTTTAGCGTGAATTTATTTTTAAATTCAAATTAATTTCTTCATATTGTTGTTTTTTTAGCTATAATGTTATTTTGTGGTTCTATATTTATGTTTAATTTTGTATTTTCTAAGTTTTATTAAAATCAAACTAATTTTTCAATTCAAATTTTTTGAGTTTCGATTTTAATTTTAGTTGTGGCTTGTTCCATTTGAATTTCACGATTCTAATTTTGTATTTGTTGACATTATTGTTATGAACTTAAGCGACGAAGAGAAAACGAAGGTTTTGTTGAGGTTGTGGCTTGTTGGATATGAATTCCAGTGTATATTGCATATTGTTTGGGTTTGTGTTAACTGTTGAGTATAGGAGGAGGAGAGAGATTAGCAGGCCTAGGTTTGGGTAATTATGTTCAAATTTAACTTAATTTCTTCGTATAACATTCTTTGAGATTCATTTGTGTAATTTATTGTATTTTGTGTAAATTAGGTTTTAGCTTGATTTTAGTTTGAGATCTTGCTACTATGATGTGTTGCTTTTGCTTTTGTTTTTCGTTTCTGATTTGTGTATTTTTTGAGTTCTTCGTTTCTGAATTTTTTTATTTTTTTTTATCGTAAATTTGCTCGTTTTTATTCTGGTGGAAATTATCGATTTGATTTGTATTTTTGAGTTTCGACTTCAGTACATTTTCATAGGAGTAGATTTGAACGATATTTTGTTTTAGTTGTTAATCGGACTAGGAAAGTGATTGTTGATGTTGCTGAAGGAGATGCCGAAGATGTGAACAGAGCAGTATCTGCTGCTCGGAAAGCATTCGATGAAGGACCATGGCCAAAGATGACTGCTTATGTAACTAAATTTCGAAAAATTCGTGAAATTATACTTCGATTTTAAGTATTATTATTATTATTATTATTGTTATTGTTATTGTTAGTAGTTTAATTGTTATTTGGTTGAGTTTTCGTTGCGATTTTTCGTGTATTTTTTACTTTGTTTATCGAATTTGGTTTGCGTTTACTGTTAATCTGAAGTAGTTGGAGAAATGTACACTCAATGGAAGATCTTGAGAGTTGAAATGAAATTTTTGTTTGGATTTTCTGCAAGAATTTGTGTGAATTTGTTTCGATTTTCTTTTACTTTTTGTATTATGCTATATTGTTGCTGTGAATGTTGTTGATTAGGATTATGGTGCTGTATTATTTCAATGAATTAGGAGAAGGGACAATCAGAGGATAAAGGACAACAGGAGAAAGGTTCAGATGACAAGGAACAGCAGGAGAAAGCATCATTTGTTAATGAGCGCAGAAGTTATCTGATGACAAGGAGGAGCAGGAGAAGTTATCTGATGACAAGGAGGAGCAGGAGAAGTAATCTGATGATAGTTACCTTATTTTTGTAAATAGCGACTTCTATATAAATGTGGTCAATGTTGTCAAAATTGATATAATTACCTTATTTTTATATATAGTGACCTTCGTTATTTTTATATACAGTGGCTTTGTATAAATGTGGTCAAAATTGATATAGTTACCTTATTTTTGTATATAGTGACCTTTATGTAAATGTGGTCAAAATTGATATAATTACCCTATTTTTGTATATAGTGACCTCTAAGTAAATATTGTAAAAACTGATATAGTTACCTTATTTCTATATATAGTGGCCTCGGTGTAAATGTCATCAAAATTAATATAACTTGATATAATTACCTTATTTTTATATATAGTGACTTCTGGGTTGTTTCACACCATCAGATCATCTAGTGAACTTTCAATGGCTAAGATTGCTTGTTTTTAGTTTTCACCATAAGCTCTGTTTTTAGCGGAACCTCCCCGTATATATATATATATATATATATATATATATATATATATATATATATATATATATATATATATATATATATAGAGTGTGGATCATGTGAAAACAAATCTTAGTGTGAAAACTGAAAACGGATGATTAGGACCGTCAGATTTGTATCGGATGGATTAGATGAAACTCGCGTTATAAGCCGTCAGATTTATCTCTCCTCCTTCTCTCTCCTCTCTCCTAATTTCTCGACATTTTTTCCCCCAATTTCCTGAAGATCTTGAACTCTCCGAATCCAGAAATCTCCGATCTTCCGCTGGTTTGATATCATCTTCATCTTCATCTTCTTACTTTATTAATTTTAAAATCAAAATTCGCTGTTTCAATTCTATTCTTGACTAGAATATAAATTTTGTTCGATTTTGTTTGATTTTGCGATTTCCTGTTTGATTTTGTTCAATTTCTCAATCAACAATCTATTATGTGAGCTATGATGTTATTTCTAGGTTTTTAATTTATGTTTAATTTTGTGTTTTGTACTTTTCCTTCAGAAAATCAAAATGATTTTTCGATTTCAATTTTTTTGACTTTCGATTTCAAATTTAGCTTCATAGGATTAGTTTTGAGCTGCATTTTGTGTAATTTTTCTTGATTTAGTAGATTAGGCTTTTATGTAATTACTCAACATCTCTCAAAATCTCAATTTTTCCCATCCGATTCTACAACTTTGAGCGTGTGAATTGATTTATTTTTTTTGTACTGATTTGATTTTGTGCTTGTATATTATAGGTTGCGAAAGATGTAAGAGTAGATGCATGTGATTGTAAAGGAAGAGATAGAGAAGAACGAAGAAAATGAGTGGTGGTAAGCTTATGATTGTTGATTAACCATACAAATTGTTTACTTTGTTGTTATGTTGTTATCTTTCTGTAAGACTATGATGGTATGAAATCGATTTTGTACATTTTTTGGTTTGAGTTGTTATCTTGTTGCAGATTGAGCTTCAATGGAAGTTTAGTGTTCATGCATTATTTTTTATAGTGTCCACAACCTGTTCGACGAAATGCCCAGTAGAAATATTTAATCTGTATTACTGTTTATTTCTTTAACTTGATTGTCCGATTTACGATGTGTTAATAATGTATATTTGTGCATGCGACGACCTGAATATCTTAATCTGATCGAAATTGTTCCCTCTTCCTAAATTTATTGAGTTTGATGATAGATTTGAGTTATTTTTCACATTTTTTTTTGGATATTTGAGTTTCAATGGAGGTTTTGTGCTCTGCTCATTCAAAATTTTGATAGTTCACACCACCTGTTCGATGAAATACCTAGTAGAAATTTTCAAGTTGTTGTCTTTTCCCACTCTTTGATTGGTTTTGTTTTTATTCATCATAGGCACTCGATTTTTTCGGCTTAGTTTATCACTTTGTGTTCGATTTTCAATTTCATCATCAAATTTTCTGAACTTTGTGTTTTATTTGATTATTTTGATGATATTTTTCTAATGTTGCTGCATTTTATTGATGTATTTAGTCTGATTGTCATAAATGTGATTTCCTTGCTTTTGTATTGCCGTAGAAATTGTTTATATATACAACCTATAATTGAACAGTAAGCTGCTCGTTTGTGAATGGACTGTAAGCTGCTCGTTTGTGTATAGGTGTGTGATTGGGTGAAAGTTCTGCTTGTGATTGTGAGCATGTTGATTTCACTCCTGTGTGCTGTGATGTGTAGATATGTGATTTTGCCTATTAATGGGTTGTTATATGTTGTGTATAAGAAAGAATGTGATTGGTTAAGTTCTGCTTGTGATTGTGATTGTGAACGATATTTTGTTTAATTCTGCAGTAGATTTGTACATTTTCATTTAAGATTTTATTATTCCACTCAAAGAGTCAGAGAGTTAAATGTTAGTACCAAGTGGTCAAATGAATTGTTATCCTACTATAGACTTTCTTTTGAGGTAATGGTACCAGAATGATACGGAGCTAGACATGTATTGTTTTGGGAATCATAGCCTCATAGGCTTATATCTGTTAAATGGTAGAAGCGTGTCTTTAGAAATTTATTTCTAGAATTCGAGTATGCTAGTTTGTGTTATTGCGAGCTCTATCATGCCTGATCTTACCTTGTCAGCTGGAGTTAGTGTAGTAACCTTCTTCAGCCTTTGTGAAGATTTATCTCTGATTGTATGATTTTTGGTGCCTGCCTGTTCAATATCTACATTTAGTTGGGATTCCTCATATACAGGTGGCTTGCTCGTATCATGATATCCTGGTATGCTTTTATTTGCCTCTACTTCTGTTCTTGAAACGTTGATCTTATCAAGCTTGTTTTGCTTCAGTCTGTATGATGTTGGTCTGTGATGTTGGTATGCTTTTATTGGCTGTTTTGGCATGTTGAAAACCTATTAGCTCAATTGGTCGAGCACCGTGTAATCACGGGATGTAGGTTCGAATCCTACATAGACTTTTTTAATACTTATTTTTATATTTATTGACCTCTGGGTAAATGGTGTCAAATTGATATAATTACCCGAAGTTAATATATAGTTACCTATTTTCGATATAATGACCTTAGAATTATGGAAATATTGTAAATTTTGTTTCAGTCACCTTATTTTTATATATAGTGACCTTTATTTTTGTATATAGTGACCTTTATGTAAATGGTGTCAAAAACTCAGTCGATATAGTTACTTTATTTTTGTATATAGTGACCTTAATGTAAATGTTGTAAAAATTGTTATAGTTACCCTATTTTTGTATATAGTGACCTCTATGTAAATTTGGTCAAAATTGAAATAGTTACCCTATTTTTGTATATAGTGACCTTAATGTAAATATTGTAAAAATTGATATAGCTACCCTATTTTTGTATATAGTTACGTTATTTTTATATATAGTGACTCTATGTAAACATCGTCAATTTAGATAAAGTTACCTTATTTTAGCATGTAGTGACTTTTAAAATGTTGCCTTTGTAAAAAAAAAAAAAAAAAAAAAAAAAAAAAAAAAACCTTTAAAACTGTTGAATTGATTATATGTAAGGTTGGAATGATCTTAGGACTTTAGAACCGTCTGATCTTTTGTGCTACTAATGAATGGCTAAGATTGCTTGTTTTTAGTTTTTACCATAAGCTCTGTTTTTAGCGGAACCTCCCCGTATATATATATATATATATATATATATATATATATATATATATATATATATATATATATATATATATATATATATATATATATATTGTTTTTTATTTCTACAAAGATAATTAGGAAAATACAATAGTTTATCATTTAATAATTTAAGATGTGAAAAGATAGAATTTAAAGTGTGAAAAGGAATGAATTTAAGTGTAAAAAAAAAGGATTTACATTGGTTTTTAATTTAGAAAATTAATTATAAAAATACAAGAGTTTATCATTTAATAAATTAGGTAAAATAACAACTAAAAATCTGGTTAGGGATCCGGCAAGAACCCCTCTTTATATAAGAACCCTACTTATATAGGAACCAATCTCATCCGTAGGATTAGATTGAGATTGATGGTTGAGATTAAACAATGGCGTTTTTGTAAATAACGAAACAAACCACAAACCCCAGACACAAAACATACGTCCGTCCCTTTCTCCCTCAAACACAAGACATTTTATCTCATCAAACTCCCAAGAACATCCATTGTAGTTGTAAATCGAAGGATTCAATGATTTTCCTTCATTTTTTTTATAAATTCAACAACATTGATCACAAAACAAGTTAAATTATTTGATTTAAGGACTGATTTTGGTGAAAAATAACCCTAAGTTTTGTAAACATTCAAATTTAGGTATGGTTTTTTCGAATTCGTAATATGTTCATTGATTATATGTTAGAATTAATTGTTTTTGATTTGTTAGATGTACTTCCTTGTTTTCAAATTTATTATTTGAATTTTTTCGTTCAATTTGTCAAATTTAAATCATTGTTCGAATTTGTCAATTGATTTGTAGTTTACTTCATCGTTCGAATTTCATGTATCAATTGTTTTTGAATTCAATTTGTTAAATTTTCATTCAATTTGCCGTTGATTTCAGTAGATTTAGACATTATTTGCCAAATTTCTTTGTTATCAATTCCGTAAGATATTGTTTAAAACTAGCATTTGTATTGTCTACTAATTATTATATGATTAAGAACTTTCTTGACCTTGTCTGCCAAATCCAACAATTCTGTAAGGTATTTATTAAAATTAGCATTTTTATTGCGTACTAATTCTATTTATTTTCTAAAGTTAGGTATATTATTACTAAATTATATGTTCGAATACATTTATACATATGTTCTAAATTTAGATGTATTATTTTATATATTCGAATACATTGATAGTCTAGAATCAACAATTAGTTTTGACCTTGGAAGTAGAGAGTATCATGAGGTTTCACGCCCTGGTGATAGAATGTTAATTTGTTGAATTGTTGATGTTGCAAGTGAATATGACTTAGTTAAGGGTGTTGCTTGCATTTGGTAAAAGATATGCAAACTCTTTTGAAATGGTGCATTGAGATATATATGAATTATGATGGACATTGGTGTGAAAAAAATATGAGGTAATTTGTTTCCAATTTGATGAACAAATCAATTCTATTCATGTCTCTCACCATAGCGGTGTAATGGATTGCTTCCCATGCCACCACCCCCCTCCCATAAGCTTGTGTACTTAATCATGCTGGAATGAGATTTTAGCTTTTGTACTAGTTTCAAATGCAATTGGAAACAATGATTTGCTAATGTATCTTCTTTGATTTTGATCATCTAATTTTAACAGTTACCTTGTTGCTCATGATCAATTCTATCGACTATCATTCCATTGAATTTGCAATCTTTTATTCATGTTGTTGGCGTAGCTTTGTTACAGGCAAATATGCAATCATAAAACAAAAATGGTACTCCATAATTTTTGATGTTCCATTTATCACCTAAGTGTTCGATTAGGTAGGAGACAAACATGTAAAAAATTGCTTGGATTTATTTATCAAAATTAAAAAGTAAACTTTGTTTTTACTGGCGACTTCGTAGTTTATTGGCAAAAGATTCTATCTAATTGCTAGTCAAGATTATCTACCTTAGTTGAATTACTGTAATAGTGATCTTTTTAATAGAAATTCTTTTCTTTCATGCCTTCTTGCCCAATATGATTTTACCCCCCCTCCCAAAAAAAAAGTTTTTAGTATGGCTTTTCATGGTCATGAATATGCTTGTGTATCACATGTGCCGTCTTAAAACTGATCTGACATAAGAATGCCGATGCTCATTACTATGCTAATTACTTGATAGTGTAATTATTATGGATAGCTCATTCTTTTAAGTTAGTTTAAGTGATGGTGGAGTCAATTGATATAAATTGTGAGTATATATAACCTTCGCTTATTATTATTATTATTATTATTATTATTATTATTATTATTATTATTATTATTATTATTTTTAATAGAAATTCTTTTCTTTCATGCCTTCTTGCCCAATATGATTTTACCCCCCCTCCCAAAAAATAAGTTTTTAGTATGGCTTTTCATGGTTATGAATATGCTTGTGTATCACATGTGCCGTCTTAAAACTGATCTGACATAAGAATGCCGATGCTCATTACTATGCTAACTACTTGATAATGTAATTATTATGGATAGCTCATTCTTTTAAGTTAGTTTAAGTGATGGTGGAGTCAATTGATATAAATTGTGAGTATATATAACCTTCGCTTATTATTATTATTATTATTATTATTATTATTATTATTATTATTATTCCCAACTTAATAGAAACTCATCGTATACTACCCACTTTTATTTAGAACATGACCAAAAAAAAAATTAGAACATTGGGGTAAAAAAAAAAAGATTATAGCTTTAGAACTTAGGGAAAAATTTAAGAACATAACTTTAGAACATAAGAAAAAAATCTAGAACATTAGCAGCATATTTAGAACATAGAAAAAATTTATAACATAGTAAAAAAAATATAGAACATAGGCTTAGATTAGTGGAACATATGATAAGAACAGAAGAAAAAATTTTTGAACATAGACAGAATATTTAGAACATAGGAAAAATAGATTTAGAACATAGTAAAAAAAAATTAGAACAGTCTTACATCAAGGAAAAAAAATTAGAACATCGGAAAAAAAAATTAGAACATAGGCAAAAAAAATTTAGAACATAGGTAAAAAAAATTAGACCATAGGATTAAAATTTTAGAACAGAGAATAAAATTTAGAAGGAAAAAAAAATTAGGTTATATAGCTTTAGATCATAGGAAACAATAAGAATTGGCAAAAAATATAGAACATAAGCAAAAAAAATTTAGAACATATAAAAAAAATTTAGAACACGTGTTTAGAACCTAGGGAAAAAATTAGAACATAGAAAAAATAAATTAGAACATAGGCAGAGAACTTTAGAACATAGGAAAAAAAGAATTAGAACATGAGAAAAAAAATAGAAGATAAGAAAAAAAAAATTAGAACATAGGATAAATAATTTAGAACATTAGAAAACTAATTTAGAACATAAGGAGATTACTTTAACTAATTTAGAACATTAGCAAAAAAAATTTAGAACATAGGAAAAATAATGTAGAACGTAGGGTTATTGTTAGGTATGCTAAAACCTATTAGCTCAAGTGGTAGAGCACTATGCAAATGCATAGGGATGTAGGTTCAATTCCTACATAAATTATCTCTCAAAATAACTTAAAAAAAAAAAAACAAAAGTAAACCAAAATATTTCATAAATAAACTAGAATAACTCAAAGTAAATCAAACTAGTGTTAAGTTCTATAAACAAAAAAATTGGCTTGAAATGATCAATGAAGGTCTGAAATCTTTGTTACAAAGAAATCTAATATAATTCTCTTTTCAACATACACAAATGAACCTACGCGAGATTCGAACCCACATCTTTGTGCTTTTGCACAATGCTCTACCATTTGAGCTAGTGGGATAATGTTTATAAAACATCATTTAATTTGCTACTAAAACCATTGACCTCTACACAGACCAAAACTTATAACACATCACTTTATTGAGGTTTAATATCTATAAAAATGATAAGTATGCCAATATGCCATTTAAGTCAAGCATTGCTATAATTAAATGTTAAGGCTATCAACAAAAGAACTTGTAATATCACATTGATGCTTAGAAGAATCAAAATATGAAATGGGTACCTTTAACAACAAACAAATCTGTCACAGAGACTAATAAGAGGAATATTGTGATGTTAACTACCACGCACCATCCATTTCAATTCCCTTGCTGGTAGAAAGGGGCTTGCAGGACTTAGCCTTTTGTGTACCCTAAGTTGTCCCTTTGTCCGACTTAGTTGTTCTTATCATAATCATTAAAAAAAGGTATTGATCAATATACATGCATTATAGCATTCAACTTTTGACAGCAAGTGAACCATTGGATATTACATCCCTTGCTTACCTATCACGAGTACCACTTTTTTTCACCTTTGATATCCAATCTCTTTTAGAATTTTAAAAAAGGATTCTTATTAGTGTACAACTATGGATTATCAATTAGAACTAAGAATAGACACAATCATGTCAAATAAATAAATAAATAAATAAGCACAACAGTGCCAACCATCATGTCCATGTGGTTAAACAAACAAGAAATTCAAAGCTAATTGATATAACCATACTCTGACAACAACATTAACAATCCCTGCAGCCTAGCCTTATTTATCCTCACCAACACAGTTGAAGAATGATGCATATTCAAAATTATGTTGTAAAATACAATATGACTGCCGAACAATATGAATCACTTGAAAGGATAAAGAAGCCCTAAATTCCTACAAATCAAATTTTAAGAAGTCAAGAATATTGTCATTAGTAGCACATCATTCTATATACTAAGACATAGGTCCATAAAATCCTCGAAAAAATACAGAATGCATGCTATTACTTGCAGATAAAAGCATTTAAAAAGGATGCTTATTTCAGCATGGTGCTGTCAAAACCATGTTTCCTAGTTGAGCTTGTTTTCAACTCATCCGTAGAGTTCGAGTCGCTAGGCTTCTTGTTGCCAAATTTGCCAAGCTTAGAACATATTGTGGCACCACAAAATGATTACTAAGTAGAAAAATATCAACAGTGCACAACAAATTGAATAGCAACCTTAAAACTTAAAAGTCGGTTACTTACAGGTGTTGTAAGGTCGTACAGAGAAGCTAGCCTATTGATGAAACTAACCAAGGTAAACATGTGCATTATTCAAGTTAAATGAAAATTGGCAAAATAACATAATTCTACAAAAATAAATAACATCAGAATGAATCAATATGTGAAAATACAGAATGTTAAGCATAATATCACCCGAAAAATCAATCACAAATAAAAAAATTTAGAAACTAAACAAAAGCCATAATAAACGAGCAGATGAAATCAAAAATAAAAAACGAACAAAATTGAAAATAAAAACAAAAAAAATCGAATAAATTAGGGGGAAAAATCAGGAAAATCGCAAAAGCTGAAAAAAAAAATCGTAAAATTCTGGAAAAAAAACCAATGAATTGCAATTTTCGAACAAATAAATAATGGAATAAAGAAACTAAAAAATCGAATAGAAATCGCAAAAAATGAACAAAAATCGCAAAGGAAATCGGACAAAAATGGCATAAAAAATCAGGGAAAAAATTATCAAAATTGAATAAAAAATTCATAGAAATTCACAAACAAAAAATGAAAGAAAGAATATAAAGCAACACAATCAAACACATAAATTCAATAAATGAAATAATAGTAATCATAAGAAATACTATAACAAACCTTAATTTCTTAAAATAAACCCTAATTTTTTCAACGAATTTGTAGCTAAAATTATGAGAGAAAAGTAAAAGAGAAAGTTGTATCAAGGCTAAAGAGAGATTATGCGTGAAAGGAGGGGTAGGGATTACTTTCTCCTATAATTTACTAAAAAGCAATTACTATCATATTCATTTTGGGCGGTTAGATCTACACTTTAGATTTATTCTTATATAAGATTGGGTTCTTATATGGACTACGTTCTTTGACGGATCTAGCAAGGCGTGCTGGGCATCGCTGGCAGTAGCAGCAGCAGCAGCAGTACACATCACAACAGCTCACATTGCGTGCGAGGCTTTCTGGATGGGCTGTGCATTTGTGCGGGCTGGCTGGCAGGCCAGCCAAGCACCAGGCCGCCAGCGAGGCATGCCTTGGTGCCCAAGGCTGGGCGCCAGCTGGTGCCACATGGTTATGTGGGGCGGTTTGCCTTGGGGAGGAAGGGAAGGTGGTCCTTCCCTTGTGGTCCTCACCTACTCCCTTGCTTTCCTTGCACCACTTGTTGTTTAATGATTGTTTTGGCTTTTAATTTTAATTTGGAATTAAATTAAATCTTATTTTTGCTTTTTACCAACTATCCCACATTGAAAGTTGATGGGAATTCTGGGGGATATTTCCCTATAAATAACCATCATTGGGTATTGGGAATTTTACTTGAGTTGGTGAACTTTAAGGGATCTCCAAAAGCGAGAAAACCTTTGTTCGTAAACTCTAAGTTGTTTTGGTCAAGCCCCGACTAAGCTTCGGGGTAGAGACCGGTTACGGTTTGGTAGCAAGGGTGGGAGCTATTGGAGGTTCTTGCACGTGTGGAACTTGAAGCTTTCAAGTCCAAGCTCAACGGTTGAGTGAAGCACGCCACAAGGGTGAACATTCTTTCTCTCTTTTCTTTTATGTTTACGTTTATTTGCATGCTTTTATTTATGTGGTAATTATTATGCATGCGATCCGGTTATCGGGTTTTGTTTCCGCACGGTGTCGGACATCGCAAAACCAAACATCGGTATAAGAGCCTCTTGCATTTAATTTTTAAAACCAAAAATTAATTAGGGTGATTTAAAATGGATTTAAATTTCTGGTTTAGTATCCTAATGTGATTAGGAGCTCGTTTTTAATTGAATTAAAATCGTCTTTATGCTAATTTTGGATTACGAACTCCGATTTTGACTCAAAAATAGTGAATTTTGGATGGAATCGACGTTCTAAATCAAACTTTACTCACTTTGTGTTAAAAATGGCCTTCCAGAAGCCAAAATCCACCTAAAAAGTGGTTTTTCGAGGGGTTTCTTGTTTTTGACAAAATTTTTTAAATCTTTAAACCTTGATTAGTTATGGCATGCAATTGTTGGATTATTTGTTTTATTATACCATTAATCTTATGTAATTTTAACCCTCATTAAGCATGTTTATGAAGTCATAATTGGTGCTTAATTTGGTTAGCTCTTATTTTCACATAAAATTGCAATTTCAAATTTTTACGAATTAATTGCTTGGAGTGTGAGTGTTTATGGTGAAAATGTATTTTTGAGGCCCCTAAAATGGTTAAATATTCAATCTTTAATTGTTTATTTGTTTGGATCTTAACTTTCTAAAATCCACAATGAACAAATTTTTTGTTTTAATCATTTTTGAGTTGATTTAAATCTTACAATGTTCATACTTGTGCTTGAAAAATTATTGTTCTTCATATTAGAAGATTACAATATTCAAATGTGCACAAGTGAGTGTTGGATAAAAATTTTCATTAGATTAATGATTATTTATTCAACTATTTTATCAAATCTCATTATTAATTTATGTTGGTTAAATTAATTGTGAGAATAACCCTTAATTTTTGTAGCATCAAGTTGAGCCAAATTTAATTTAAAGAATGGTTCTTGAATTAATTTTGGTTTGTGCCCTAAAATTGAATTAATTTAAGTTGGACTTATTTTATTTTAATTTTGCTCAATTTTGGTTCTAAAAATAATTTAGAATTAATTTTATTTTGTCACACACAAAATCGGAAAAAAATTCCAAGGCACAAGCACGTAAATCGAGGCACCAAGCCCCGAGCACAACCCTCGGCTAATTGGGCTGCTTGCACAACCTACATGTGGCTGTCGAGGGAGTGCACCGTGCTTGGTGCGCAAGTGTGTGCGAGCAACACCACTTGGTGCGGAGATGGTATGTGTGTGGTGCGGAAGTGTCGCTGCTAGGCACTGTGCAGCTCGCACAGCAGCAAGGCCTGCGCGGCTAGCACAAGTGTGCGTGCAAGCACAGTGCTAGGGCCAGCGTAACGCGTGAATGCGACACTTTCAGCCACTAGCACGTGGCTTGGCGCTACTGTGCCTGTGCGGGGCAGCACCCATGCATGGCAGCCAAGTCTTGGTGCCTAGCTAGCCGTACCTCGTGGCTTGGATGCTAGGCACTCGGCCATTTGAGGGGCTATTAATTTTGCATTGTTGCGATTTTTGTTTTAATTAAAACGAGGCAGGCCTCGGTTTTTCCCGGCATTTGCAGCATAATTTGGCAAAATTTTGGGTTAACCGGCTTAATTAATTTTAAGTAGATTAATTTTAATTAAGTTAGATGTGGACTTTAGTGGGAGCTTCATTAATCGTTTTGAGCTATTATTATTACGTTTATTCACATAATCGGATAACAACTTTGACTAGTTTTAATTAGGCGCGTTGATTGAATTAATTACCTAATTTAGTAACGAGTTTTGCGTTCGTTATGAATTGTTGCTCAAATTATTTGTAATATGCATGGGCCATTCGTATTAGTGAATGGATGAATGGAATAGATATTCTAATGCAGGTTTTACAAAATGGCAACTAGTGGGGCCCGACTAGGATAGTAAATACGGACTGCATTCCGTTTTATATTTTTGTAAATTTAAATACGGACTGCGTGCCGTTAAGTATTTTTGTACTTCAATTATTTATATTAGTCCTAGATTTTCTAGTTGTTGCATAATTGGTTGTGATGCCTCGAAGACGGCGTTTCTAAGATGACGAAGCCAAGAAGATGCAACAAAGGCCCTTGAAGATTTGAAGAATCAAGTTTCAAGGGGTCATGCTAGTTGCCAAATGCATCTTTATTGAAGCTTTATATATTTATGCTTATGCTTATATATATAATTGTGACGTTAGATGCATGTTTAGGATTTCGATTGTTGAATGATTAGTTTAGTTCACTTAAATCAACCAACATAGAAACCCTAAGTCCCAAAGAATATTGAGTTAAATATGTCATTCCAAAATGACACTTACGGAACTAATGAGAATAGTAATAGGCTAACGGAAGTAAGGTATGTTGGTGCACTTGCCAAAGCGAGGCATCATATACATGTTAGTTTTGGTTAAACTCAACGATATTAGTAATGAGTCCTTAGATGTCGTGGCAATGGAGATAAACGTCAAGAAAGCATTAGATGCGACGTTTTATAGAACCAAGAGTAGCTTAGAGCTATTAGCAATTGGATTGCTTACCTTAAAATATTAAGTGTTAAGTCAAGCCAAAGCATGCTTAATCATTTTTTGCTTTTTTGGATCTTGGAATCGTTTTATTCTCGCCTAAAAGGGACAATTTTAAATGTGTGGATAAAACACTTAATAAGATTGAAAATTTGCATGTATGCTTTAAATTTCAAACTTATTGGTTTTATGAATGGTTTTTCATTGCAAATTCTTTCAATTGTAGAAACATGTCTGCAACTAATACCAACAACAACCAGCTTTTAATGCGTTGTGTTCTCGATAAAGAGAAGTTGAATGGGACAAACTTCCTTGATTGGCAAAGGAACTTGCGTATAGTTCTCATGCAAGAGCAAAAGGAATACGTCCTTGATGAGGGAATGATCGACGCTCCTAATGAGGAGGTTACTTAGGCTGCCCTAAACCGATGGCACGCTGCCAATCGGGATGTCAAATGTATCATGTTGGCCACAATGTCTCCAGATCTCCGAAAGACCTTCTTTGAACGGGAGACAGCTTTTGAGATCATTTCTGAACTTCTGAACATGTTACAAGAGCAGGCCTGAACTGAGCGGTTTAAGACCCATAGGCAAATCCTTGAGAGCAAGCTCAAGAGAGGAGAGCCGGTCAGCCCACAAGTACTTAAAATGATCGGATTATTAAAGAACATGGAAAGGCTTGATGTTGTTATTCAACCGAGATGGCAATTGACATTATTCTCCATTCGCTGCACAAAGGCTATGATTAGTTCAAGATGAACTATAATATGCACAGCCTGGAGAAAACCCTCACCGAGCTTCATGAAATGTTGAAGCAAGCCGACCAAACGCTCAAGGATGAGGGGAAGCATGATATGTTCATGGTCAAGAAGGGCAAGCCATTCAAGCGCTCGGGCAAGAAGAAAGGCTTTAAGGGGAAGGGTAAGAAGACCTTTCTGCCTAAGTCAAAAGCTACCAAGGGAAATAAGGAAAATAAGGTAGCCTCTTCTCAATCCGATTTCGAATGTTTCTACTGCAAGAAGAAGGGACATTGGAAACGGGATTACCTCACATTCAAGGAGGATAAGAAGAACGACACCGTTGCTTCTAACTCAGGTATATATATTATAGACCATAACTTTACTAGCAAAGCTTCATGGGCATTAGATACCGGATGTGGCTTACACCTTTGTTCTAATGCTCAGGGACAAAGGAAAGTAGAAAGCTAGTGAAGGGAGAACTGGAACTCTAGGTCGGCAATGGAGCAAGGATTGCGGCCGTATCCGTTGGGACACTTAGTTTGCCTTTGCCCTTTGGGCTTGTTTTAGAACTTGAAAATTATTATCATGTTCCAAACATTACTAAAAACATTATTTCAATTTCGGTGTTGGATGCCAAGGGTTTTGAATTTCGGATAAAAGACAATAGTTGTTCATTTTATCTTGAAGATGTTTTATATGGTATGATACATTCAGAAAATGGTCTTTATGTGCTTTCATTAGACAAACAGGTTTATAATGTTAATAATACCACCAAAAGAGCTAAGACCGTTGAGTCAAATCAAACCTACTAGTGGCATTGTCATCTTGGCCACATTAACATCAAACGCATCAAGAAACTTCTTCATGAAGGGATTCTTGATTCATTCGACTTAGAGTCATTTGAAAACTACGAAGGATGCTTACTTGGCAAGATGATAAAGCAGCCATTCTCCAAGTTGGGAGAAAGGGCTAGTAACTTGTTGGGTCTTATACACACGGATGTATGTGGACCAATGAGCACAACTGAAAGAAATGGTTATCACTATTTTATCACATGCACGGACGACTTTAGTAGATATGGCTATGTCTACCTTATGTCGCACAAATTTGAATCTTTTACGAAATTCAAAGAATTTCAGAGTGAAGTGGAAAATCAGCTTGGTAAGAAAATCAAAGCACTTCGATCGGATTGAGGTGGCTAGTATTTGAGCTACGAATTCGACGATGATTTGGAAGAACATGAAATTCTCTCAAAACTGACACCTCCCGGAACTCCACAATGGAATGGAGTGTCCGAAAGGAGAAATCGAACTCTGTTAGACATGGTTCGATCTATGATGGGTCTTAGTGATCTTCCTATCTCTTTCTGGGGACACGCACTTCTAACCGTGACACTTACACTGAATCGCGCTCCTTTAAAAGCTATTGAAAAACTCTTAAATTATGGATGAGGAAACCTCCACGGTTGTCTTTTCTTAAGATTTGGGGTTGCAAAACATATGTTAAAAGACTCATACCTGATAATGTTGGGAAGGTATACAAGCTTAAGAAGTCCATTTATGGACTAAAGCAGGCAAGCAGAAGTTGAAATCTGCTATTCGATGAAGCCATTAGTGAGTTTGGTTTTATCAAGAATCCAAATGAGTCTTGTGTTTACAAGAAGGTCAGTGGGAGTGACATCGCATTCCTTGTCTTATATGTCGATGACATATTGCTCATTGGAAACAACATTCCAATGTTGGAGTCTGTAAAGGCTTGGCTTGAAAAGTGTTTTTCAATGAAGGACTTGGGAGAGGCATAGTACATATTGGGCATCAAGATATATAGGGATAGATCTAAAAGGATGATTGGATTGAGCCAAAGTACTTATATCGATAAAATACTAGCATAGTTCGATATGGAGGAAGCCAAAAGAGGCCACCTACCCATGTCACATGGCATAACTCTCAGCAAGAAACAGTGTCCGCAGACACCTGATGAGCGAGAGAGGATGAGTTGGATTCCATATGCTTCACTTATTGGATGGATCATGTATGCCATGATATGTACTAGGCCGGATGTATCGTATGCCTTGAGTGTTATGAGCCGATGCCAATAAGATCCAAGAGAGACGCATTGGACTGCGGCCAAGAATATCCTAAAGTATCTGAAATGGAACAAGGATAAATTTCTGGTCTATGGTGGGAGTAAGGATTTGGTTGTCAAAGGTTATACCGACACAAGCTTCCGGACTGACAGAGATGACTTCAAGTCACAATCAGGATACGTGTTTTGTCTTAATGGAGGAGCACTCAGTTGGAAGAGTGCTAAGCAAAGCACGACTGCAGATTCTACAATTGAAGTCGAATACTTGCCAGCTTCAGAAGCAGCTAAGGAGGCAATTTGGATTCATAAGTTCATTGGTGAACTTGCTGTTGTCCCCTCAATAAAGGGACCAATAGACCTCTACTGTGACAATAGTGGAGCTATTGCTCAGGCTAGAGAGCTAAGGGAGCATCAGAAAGTCAAACATGTTATGAGGCGATTTCAGATGATAAGGTAATGGAAGTCCGAGTGGGAAATCAGAATTTGCAAGATTAGAACGGACGACAATGTAGCCGATCCACTCACTAAAGCTTTGCCTTAAGTGACACACAACAAGCACGTTGAGGCAATGGGAATCAGGCACATTGGAGATTGACTTTGATTTCCCTATTTGTGTGTTTTAATTAAGTTGTGGAGATCTTAATGTAAAGCACTAAGTTAAACCATTCATTTATGGAGTAATTTAATTTTCTGTAAATTATTGTTCAATTTCTGTTTAATTGTGGTTTGGAATTAAATAATGAGTCCATTCGATTTGAGAATATTCAAAATAGGGTATCAACACAATGTCTTGGATAGAGAAACACATATTAAGTGAACGTTGAATATCATATCGAAATTATCCCTAATCGAGGTCATTTGAAAGTTGGACGACTAATGACCGCATGATATTAGTGTGTAGTATGATTTATAGCACCGTTTCTTATGCTATAAGGACAAAAATGTCATAAATCATTTGCACAGGTATTGGTTTGGAACTATACTGGATCGAGCTATGAGAATACTTTAAGAGATCTAAAATCGTCATAAGTATATTACTTATTAAGGCTATCGGAACCTCTTTCCTCGACCATGAGTTGTTAGCTCTCTTGTTTGAGTACTAGTCCGCTTTGATGTTGTTAAATGTCTGCCATACAAAGGGATTATAAAGGCAACACTCGGGTGGCTAGGGCCTCTTAGTAAGGGAAGTTGACAATGCAAGACTGGGAATGTTTCCCTATTAACAGTAGGGAACATGTCTTTGTTGTTTACAAGGCCTTTCGAAGAGCGAGACTATGAAAATGCATGGCCGTGCTCAAATGGGTTTTAAAAATCATTTGCTTATTGACAGTCGAACACAAAAATCAAGAAACACTTCTGGAAGTATTAAGGATGAAGAAGAATTTTACCTTATAGTTCATGAAGGAGCATTGAGTGACATAGGAATATAGGCTATACACAAACACCACACTTGTCCGGAAGGAAAAGTAGGAGATTGAAAGGAATGGTGTCCTTCGAACAAGCGTATTATTTCAATAGAGGGTTCAGAATAAGTTAGGAAAGCTAGTTATTTAGTGAGGTCAAGTGATCGAAATGCCTAGCTGGAGGCCGCTTCCGATTAGTAATATTAATGTATAATTAATATTACAGCTTGTTCTTGACTGAACCCTTCGGGTAACACTCAATCGTGTAACCGAACCAAAGCGATGAATTAATCCGAAGGATTAAATAAGTCGATAAAGATTTTACGAACTAAGACGTCGAATTCCGAGCTTAGTGCGTCGAAGCCGAGCGTCAAAAGTCGAGCCGAATTTAGAAATCAACGAGACAAAAAATTAGTCAAACAACAAGTTAACGCGCGTGAAAATCTTATACTTGCAATGGCCTAGCCATGCGAGGGCTATGTGGGCTAGCATGGCTAGGCAAAGTCCTTGCCGCAAGGTAAGGCTTGGCCACAAGCCAAGCATGCATTACATGCACTGGCTGGGCGAACTGGCCAAGCAGCTATGCGGGCAAGGCTCGCCAGCACGGAGAGCATGCATGCGGGGAGATGTGCCAGCAAGGCCAGCAACCATCAAGGCGTGCTGGGCCTCGCTAGCAGCGGTAACAACAACAGCAGCACACAACGCAGTTGCTCGAATTGCCTGCTAGGCTTGCTGGCTGGGCTATGCGTGTGTGCGGGATGGCTGGCAGGCCCAGCCTAGCACAAGGCTGCCAGCAAGCCGTGCCTTGGTGCCCAAGGTTGGGCGCCAACTGGCGCCACATGGTTGTGAGGGGTGGTTTGCCTTGGGGAGCAAGGGAAGGTTGTCCTTCCCTTATGGTCCTCACCTACTTCCTTGCTCTCCTTACGCTACTTGTTGTTTGATGATTATTTTGGCTTTTTAATTTAATATGGAATTAAATTAAAACTTATTTTTGCTTTTTACTAACTATCTCACATTGAAATATGATGGGAATTCTGAGGGAGATTTCTTTATAAATACCTATCATTGGGTAAACAGAATTTCACTTGACTTGGTTAGTTTTAAGGGTTCTCCAAAAGCGAGAAAACCTTTGTTCGTAAACTCTAATTTGTTTTGGTCTAGCCCTGACAAAGCTTCGGGGTAGGGACCGGTTACGGTTCGCTAGCGAGGGTTTGAGCCGTTGGAGGTTCTCGCACTTGAAAAACTTAAAACTTTCAAGTCCGAGCTCAACGGTTTAGCGAAGCACGCTACAAGGGTGAGCATTCTTTCTCTCTCTTCCTTCTCTTCTCTTTTGTTTATGTTTATTTGCATGCTTTTATTTACGTTGTAATTATTATGCATGCGATCCGGTTATCAGGTTTTGTTTCCGCACGGTGTCGGACACCGCAAAACCCATCATCATTGCCTAATCGTGAGAGTTTTGATGAATCGGTTATTCATATCAGCACATATAAACTAAACCTTTAGATGAAAATATAAAGGCAGAAGTGCACAAGTATAGTATTCTTACCCAAGACACAGATTGGAGAAAAGAGATTAAGGAGTACTTGAATGATCCTTCAAGAGGAAAAGTGCCATCTAAAGTTAAACTTGTAGCTACAAAATACTTTCTTATGGGAAGCAAGCTGTATAGAAAAGATCCTCAAGGCTTATTGCTAAGGTGTGTTAGTAAAAAGAAAGTATTATCTGGAAGTTGGAGACATTAAGATTTATTTTGTGGTGGTTTTTCCAGGTAGTTTGAGATTGAAGGGGTTTTATACCCATAAAATTAAATTTAAAATGTATAGATTAATTGGATAATCAAGGCAGTTTAGTTAACATTACTTAGATGAATTCATTAGTAATATGAAATTAAAAATAAATGATAGGTGTCACGTACCCAACAAAAATAACCTAACTATTCCTCCAAACTATGTAGTCGAGCAAGTAAGGATCGAATCCCAAGAGACTAAGGTTCACCTAAATTATCTAGACTCAAATAATTACTAAGCGAGAATCAAATCAATGGTGGAATAAACTAAGAGCTAATGTATGGAAAACTAGAATAAATCAAAAGAATATAATGAATCAATAAGCTAAAACATCCAAGATCAAGTATCGCCACAATTACGATCGATGCAATTATATATCTACCCCTAACATACAATTCCAACTAACATGGGGAAAAGTAAACCCTAATCAATACCAAGGACCTCTCTCGAGTATCAATGGCTTCTCTAACCACAATCAAGCCTATTCTCATAGAATCATGCAAATTAGAGACATTAAACACTTTACTTCACTTTCCAATTATCAATTCAACTACTCTCGTGATGAATCTCAAACCCTAAATTAATTTACTCAATTCCGTTAAAACCCAACTCTCCTTGTGATTGAAACTATGGAATAATAACAATACTAATTATCTCTAATCTAGTATTGGCATAATCAAATCAATTTAGCATAAACAATTGCAATAGTTATTACAGAATTTAAAGAATTAATTCATGCATCAATCATAATTGGGCTACCCTAGATCTTGAAATAAGAAAACTACTCACACATATTGAAAGAAACAATAACAATAATAATCAAGGAAAACATAATTGAAAACAAAAATAATTGAAAGAGAAAGGAATAGAGATGAATACCAAATGATGCTTTAATTGAAATTACTCAAATTGTTAATCAACAATACCCAAATCTAACCTAGGAATTAAATTGCTAAAAAGTATTAAACTAGGGTTCTAGAGAGAGAAATAAAACTTAAGGAGATAATAAAGTGTGTTCTCATGATGATTAAAATGGGTATTTATACACTTAATGAAGTAAAAATAAGAAAATAACAAAACGGCAATGCGCATAACCCTGCCTGGTCTGACCGGGCTTGACTTGCCCGATCGGGCAGGTGGGAACAAAACAAGCGCTGCTTCTTCTTTACTGCTCTCCTCGGCGCCCGATCCAACCGGGCAGGTGGCACCCGATCGGGCGCGAGGAACATCCTTGCTGGCTGCCTTGCATCTGATCTTCGTAGCTTTGAGCATCTCAGCCACCACGCGCCCGGTCCAACAGGGCATGGGCTGCCCGATCGGGCACGTGGGATTTATTGCCCAAACAGCTTCCTTCTTTCTAATTAACATCAACCAATAAGTCCTTCTGTGCCCGGTCTGACCGGGCATGCATAGCCCGATCAGGCACAGTGAAGAAAATTGTTTGCTTGCAAATTCTTCTCGTCCTTAGCTCATGTTTAGATCAGTTCTTCATCCTTGCTCACTAACATCTCCGTAAACGCTCAAAGCGTGTCCAAATCATCCGAGAAACTCCAAGTTCCTGTAAAACTTATAAAAACACACCGAACACACTAGAGAAGAGAATGTTTGCGGAAAATGGCTCTAAAGAGCCTAAATCCATGCAAGAATGTAATGAAAAGTCAGGATAAATCTATGTATAAACGTGTATATCAAATTCCTCCAAGCTAAACTCTTGCTTTTCCTCAAGCAAGACAATAAAAAATAATAAAAAACCAAACAATATACTTCACCCCATAATGCAATTTTTAAAACACGGACTCAAAATCGAAATCAAACAAGCATGCATCTTATCCAACCAATCAAATCACTCAAACCGTTGATCCACCTAATTAATCGCCAAACGAGACCAACCATTTATATTTTAAGAATCGATGACTAGAATATCTCACATCGGTGGTCCCTCAACACACTTTTTATGTGGCGAGCTAAAAATGAGCTCGATCTCTCACCATCCCCACCAATAATGCAATCCCCCCATCTCACAACACTTGCGTGTTTAGAGGGTTATAATATCGCTCAACCTAGTCAATGTCAACTCGAAATGCAACATATACTCTAGCATTTTGACAAAAGGCTCGCTTCACATGAACACAATGCTATGCACGAAGATCGGAAGGACTTTTTCAAGCTTGTAATGTAGGCCAGGAATAAGAATGGGTAGGAAGTAATTTGGGAAATGAGGGCTATATTAGTCTAACTGGGGAGCTATCAAATGCAATGAGTCACACCCTCGATTCACCAATTTGATCAACAAAACGCATACCCAACTACAATGGAAACACCTATTACCTCTTTCACATACTTTTCCAACTTCAAGCTTTTTTCTTTTTTTTTTCAAGAACAAGGATACTTTCTTTTCTTTTGAGTTCAAAATTTTTCTTCCTTTTTGCTCCTTGCTCTTTGATTCATTCTCTTTTTTTTTTCGACAACAACCTTCATGCTAGTTTTCCTTCTTTTCTCTCTCTTTTTTTTCATATATTTCACATCAATTGCAACTTGAAATAGAATCACACAAAATACCACATAATATAGCTCCCCCAAGCTAGACTTGGGAAAAGTAACCAAATTGGGGCTAAGGGGTAATTTTTGTGAAGTTTACGAAAAATATAGTCAAGCTACAACATGGGTGAGCAAGAAGGGAACATATGTTCTAAATTCTTCTGGAGGTCACCTAATGAACATGGCCTTCGTCATTTCAACATGCACGTGCAATGCATTAAGACACACTACTAAGAGTCTAGAATCAAAACTAAGATCAATGCTACACCATGAACTAAGCACACACATGAATGAATATATAAGGTTCAAGCCTCACGGTTAACACAATCAAGCTCCTAAATCATACATGGTTAAATAGCTTTGACTCCTACTAGGGATCAACAAATTCAAGGTCAAATCATGATTTTTTAGTCCACAATGCAAGTCTTTCAATCGAAATGAAATCAAAACCTTTTTAGCATTAAGGATAGGGGCACAGGGAAGTAGTTCAATGGCCATTCATTATCATGATTCTCCTATTTTTCAATTATTTTTGTTTTTTGATATACAAACAAAGCAATTAAAACTAACTAATAAAGCAATAAACTAAAACACACCAATTTGAGTAATTTCAATTAAAGCATCATTGGTATTCATCTCTATTCCTTTCTCTTTCAATTATTTTTATTTTCAATTATGTTTTCCTTGATTATTATTGTTATTGTTTCTTTCAATATGTGTGAGTAGTTTTCTTATTCCAAGATCTAGGGTAGCCCAATTATGATTGATGCATGAATTAATTCTTTAAATTCTGTAATAACTATTGCAATTGTTTATGCTAAATTGATTGTGATTATGCCAATACTAGATTAGAGATAATTAGTATTGTTATTATTCCATAGTTTCAATCATAATGAGAGTTGGGTTTTAATGAAATTGAGTAAATTAATTTAGGGTTTGAGATTCATCACGAGAGTAGTTGAATTAATAATTGGGAAGTGAAGTAAAGTGTTTAATGTCTCTAATTTGCATGATTCCATGAGAATAGGCTTAATTGTGGTTAGGGAAGCCATTGATACTCGAGAGAGGTCCTTGGTATTGATTAGGGTTAACTTTTCCCCATGTTAATTGGAATTGTATGTTAAGGGTAGATATATAATTGCATCGATCGTAATTGTGGTGATACCTGATCTTGGATGTTTTAGCTTATTGATTCATTGTATTCTTTTGATTTATACTAGTTTTCCATACATTAGCTCTTAGTTTATTCCACCATTGATTTGATTCTTGCTTAGTAATTATTTGAGTCTAGATAATTTAGGTGAACCTTAGTCCCTTGGGATTCGATCCTAACTTGCCCGACTACGTATTTAGGAGGAATAGTTAGGTTATTTTTGTTAGGTACGCGATACGTCTATCAAATTTTGGCGTCGTTGCCTCTTCTAGTAGCCTGACATACTCCCTTGATTCCCAATCTCCATCATCATCCTTCCCTACTAGCACTGTTTCGAGTGCATCATCTGGTTTTCTCAAAGGAAGCTGCGCACTCTGCAACTCATCAAGCACATCAACCTGACAAACAGTTTCCCCCATGGAGGGAGTACCCATGACATTCATAAGTGAGTATTCTAATTTTTCATCACCAACTTCAAAGGTAATCTTATCGTTTTTCATGTCAATGATTGCACCTGCAGTAGCTAAGAAAGGTCTACTAAGAATAATCGGAACATTTACATCTTCCTCCATTTCCATCACAACAAAATCACAAGGTATGAAAAACTTACCTACACGAAGAGGTACATCCTCAAGTACACCCAAAGGAAACTTTACTGACCTGTCTGCAAGTTGCAAGGATATGCGTGTGGGTTTGAGTTCACCCATTTGCAGCTTCTTACAGATGGACAGTGGCATGAGACTCACACTTGCACCAAGATCGCATAGTGCCCTGTTAATTTCAATATCTCCAAGCTTCACTGGAATTGAATAGCTACCTAGATCACCTAATTTCTTAGGGAGATTATTATGCAAAATAGCACTACACTCTGCAGTCAAAGCAACTGTAGCATTCTCTTCTAGGTTTTTCTTGTTAGAAAGCATATCCTTTAAAAATTTAGCATAAGAAGGCATCTCGGATATAGCATCTAAGAACGGAATATTAATATGAAGCTTTTTTAAGATATCAATAAATTTACCGCACTTTTTCTCAAGTTTAGCTTGGGCTAACCTTTGTGGAAAAGGAACCTTAGGCACATATGGAGCAAGAGGTTGTGGAGTTTCTTCCTTTGGTTCCTCCTCGACCTTCGCACCATCGATCACCTTCTCGCCTTCACCTTCTTCTTCAACGACCGCCTTTGATGGCTCCTTGGTAGGAGGATCTTCCAACTGCTTTCCACTCCTTAAAGTAACAACATTCATATGCCCTTTCTGTGGTTGCTCTGTCTGACCCGAAAAGGTCCCTGGTGTCTTTAAGGATTGACCAACTTGGTGAGCAAGTTGGCTTATCTGATTTTCCATGAACCTACTCTGGGCTTGTAGCTGTTGTATGGAACTGTTTTGTTGTTGGATGGAATTGTTGGTTGTGGTGATAAAGTTTTCCAACATTAGTTCAAGGTTGGACTTTTGAGGAGGTGGTTGAATAGTTTGTTGGACTAGAGGTGGCCTTGGTTGGAAACCAGGTGGTGCAGTGTAGTTGTTGTTTCGAGGTGGTGGTGGAGGTGGATTTTGTTGAGCCTGGGTATTCTTGTAGGAAAAATTTGGGTGATTCTTCCAACCTTCATTGTATGTGTTTGAATAGGGGTCATATGGCCTTTTGGGGTTAGAGGTGTAGAATGCATTAACTTCCTCAATCGACATCTCATTTGAACTTTGTGGGCAATTGGGTGCAATATGACCTTCCACATTACACAATTGACAAATCTAAGGTGAGCTAGTGAATGTTCCAACTTGGAACCTATCGAACTTGCTTGTCCATGCCTGCACAGAACTAGTCAAAAGAGTTAAAGCATCAACATCTAATTTACCTCCTTTTTTCACACTGTTTTGGCCACCTGGATGATAGTTATCATTGGCCGCCATTTTCTCAACTAACTCCTTTGCATTAGTTGGATTCTTTGTCAAGAGAGAACCCCCGGACGCAGCATCAATGTAGATACGGAACTCATGAGTTAATCCATTGTAGAAGATTTGGATTAACATCCATTCAAGAATACCATGGTGGGGGCATTGCCTCTGTAATCGCTTGAATCACCTCCACGCATCGTATAGGGACTCATCATCTGAAGGTGGATAATTCGTTTCTCAACCTAGCAGTCTTCTCCTGTCCTAGAAACTTTACTAAGAAGGCTTTCACTAGCTTGTCCCATGTATCGAACGAGCCAGTGCCTTCATCTCTCAACCACTCCTTTGCCCTAGCCCTTAATGAGAAAGGGAAAAAGCGTAGTCTAATAGCATCATCTGTAACACCATTCATTTTCATTGTATCACATTTCTCCAGAAAACTATCAATATGACTTACCGGACAATCATGCGGTGAGCCTACAAATGAATCATTGGAGATGAACTGAATGAATTGTGGTTTTAGCTCGAAGTGCTGAGCCGTCACAGGTGGCCTAACAATGCTAGAAAGGAGTCCGGTAGTCGTATCAAGAATACCGTACTCCAAGAAGGATTTCGTGGCATCTTCCATGTTTCTCCTTCGTCGATTTCTTGTTCTCCTTCTCCTTATAGTTGCCTCGATTTCAGAGTCAAATGGTTCAAGATCGTCTGACCCTGAGCGTCGTGTGGGCATGCAACAAGAAAACTAGAAAAAGAATATAAAAAACATAAGAGAAAATAGCCGAAGCAACGAATAAAGCTTAGCAAAAACGAATCACAAATAATCAAATGAAACCGTTAGTCCCCAGCAACGGCGTCAAAATTTGATAGGCGTGTCGCATTCCTAACAAAAATAACCTAACTACTCCTTCTAAATATGTAGTCGGGCAAGTAAGGATCGAATCCCAAGAGACTAAGGTTCACCTAAATTATCTAGACTCAAATAATTACTAAGCAAGAATCAAATTAATGGTGGAATAAACTAAGAGCTAATGTATGGAAAACTAGAATAAATCAAAAGAATATAATGAATCAATAAGCTAAAACATCAAAGATCAAGTATCACCACAATTACGATCGATGCAATTATATATCTACCCCTAACATACAATTCCAATTAACATGGGGAAAAGTAAACCCTAATCAATACCAAGGACCTCTCTCGAGTATCAATGGCTTCCCTAACCAAAATCAAGCCTATTCTCATGGAATCATGCAAATTAGAGACATTAAACACTTTACTTCACTTCCCAATTATCAATTCAACTACTCTCGTGATGACTCTCAAACCCTAAATTAATTTACTCAATTCCGTTAAAACCCAACTCTCGTTGTGATTGAAACTATGGAATAATAACAATACTAATTATCTCTAATCTAGTATTGGCATAGTCACAATCAATTTAGCATAAAAAATTGCAATAGTTATTAGAGAATTTAAAGAATCAATTCATGCATCAATCATAATTGGGGTACCCTAGATCTTGGAATAAGAAAACTACTCACACATATTGAAAGAAACAATAACAATAATAATCAAGGAAAACATAATTAAAAACAAAAATAATTGAAAGAGAAAGGAATAGAGATGAATACCAATGATGCTTCAATTGAAATTACTCAAATTGTTAATCAACAATACCCAAATCTAACCTAGGAATTAAATTGCTAAAAAGTATTAAACTAGGGTTCTAGAGAGAGAAATAAAACTTAAGGAGATAATAAAGTGTGTTCTCATGATGATTACAATGGGTATTTATACCCTTAATGAAGTAAAAATAAGAAAATAACAAAACGGCAATGCGCATAACCCTGCCCGGTCTGACCGGGTTTGACTTGCCCGATCGGGCAGGTGGCGCCCGATCGGGCGCGAGGCACATCCTTGCTGGCTGCCTTGCATCTGATCTTCGTAGCTTTGAGCATCTCAGCCACCACGCGCCTGGTCCAACCGGGCATGGGTTGCCCGATCGAGCGCGTGGGATTAATTGCCCAAACAACTTCTTTCTTTCTAATTAACATCAACCAATAAGTCCTTCTGTGCCCGGTTTGACCAGGCATGCATAGCCCGATCGGGCACAGTGAAGAAAACTGTTTGCTTGCAAATTCTTCTCGTCCTTAGCTCATGTTTAGCTCTGTTCTTCATCCTTGCTCACTAACATCTCTGTAAACGCTCAAAGCGTGTCCAAATCATCTGAGAAACTCCAAGTTCCTGTAAAACTTATAAAAACACACCGAACACACTAGAGAAGAGAATGTTAGCGGAAAATGGCTCTAAAGAGCCTAAAACCATGCAAGAATGTAATGAAAAATCGGGATAAATCTATGTATAAAACATGTATATCAATAAATAAAAAAAAAAAAAAAAACAGCAGCCTTCATAATCAATCTTTAGTTGCACTCAAGTAAACAATGTACAAATTTGTTCATTTCTCACCTAGCTACAAAGTACAAAGTCAGAGTTCATCAAAAATTACAATGCAAGTATTTTCTAATACAATTATGGACAGATTTTCAAATTAAATCCCCCTACTCATGAAGATTTCCTTTTCACTAATCACTTGCATTCTGATAACGCATCACAACTAGTGTTCCTTATTTCCATCATTAATTTGTAGCTGTTTGAGCCTACCTTGTGCTATTAGTTTAAGTGATAGGATAAAATACATAATTTTTTATTGTTCAATTTTGGGGTTTTAACTTTTAATCTTACTATTCTTACAAGGTTTTAGTTTATATTCAATTTTTATTTTGATGTCATTTTCTTGGACAAATTTTTTTTGTTCAAAAACATTTGCTTTAATTTCTTTGATTCTTAGGTTGCTCGGAAGGTTTTTAAATCCAAGTCTCAATATCATGTTGTAGGTTTAGGAGGAGGAATAACTTTTAAAGATATGACAGGACCACAACCGAGTACAATAGAGCTTCAAACTGAGTTTTCTCCTGCCAAAAAAAAAATGAATATCTTACAAATCGTGTAGAGATTATTTAAGAAGACACCGAACTTAAGAGTCACATGAGTTTGGTTGAAGCTGAAATGAAAATGTTGAAAGATACAACCCTATAACAATTCAATGCTTCAATTTCGAACAATGGTTCTAAACTACTCCCAGTACTTGACGTTGGAGAGCTTTGATGTTCAAGCCCATAGATTTACATTCAAATTTTTGTTTCGTTTGATTAAGAATAAAATATATTTAGCATAAAGATTTACTTTAGAACTTTGATAAGGAGTTTTTATTAATTATTTGTGTAGTATGCAATGGATCAGACTATAGTGTATGACGCTTTGTTTTTACTTGAGTTTTAATAAATGATGTTAATTTGTTCATGATTATGGCAGATATTCTTCTTGTACTAAATAATTGTTTAATCATACAAAAACAGATTAAAATAATTGTTACAAGCCACGGATTTAGGACATGCGATTCTTGTTAAAAATATTTATTAATAACGACAAACTTCTAATGTCGTTGTTTAACAATAATTCGGGTAATTAAGATGATTTTTATATGATTTTACGTGGAATAATGTGGTCGTTATTGATTAAAAGTTTGTCGGTATATGAAATCTAATTACGACAATAAAGTGCACCGTCGTTATTAAATAACGACGAGAAGATTTTTTGTCGTTAGTTGTTAACGACGAACATTTTTGTCATAACCAATTACAAGAGAACCTATTACATCAACTTGACGATGAACTTTTTCTTGTCGTTAATAATTTTAACGACCACTTTTTGGGCTTATAACGACAAATTTGTTTGTCATTAAAAACCCTTTTTTCTAGTACGTGGGTCCCACCAAACTGGGATTAAGATGAGGTGGTTGATCCATCACATGGGATTTTATTGGCCTCAATTAGACAAGATTGCTTACAATATGCAAAAGGTTGTAAACAATGTCAGCGCTTTAGACCAATAAGCAGGGCACTAGCGATAGAATTGCACCCCATAATCAAGCCTTGGCCTTTTAAAGGTTGGGCAATGGATGGAATTGGGCCCATTAAACCTCCCTCATCGACTCATCATGAGTACATCTTAATAGCTACAGATTACTTTACAAAATGGATCAAAGTCCAAGCTTATAAGAGCTTAAATGCAAGGGTAGTAATCTTATTCTTGGAAGAGAAAATCTTTACAAGATATGGGATTCCTGAATCTATAATAGTGGATCAATCTACCATGTTTACATGACATGAGTTCAACTCCTACCTCAAGGAGTTTGATATTTGGAAGATTCACTCAATGCTTTACTTTGCTCAAGCTAATGGACAGGCCGAGGCCACTAACAAGGTAATCTCTAAAGGGATTGCTAAGATGGTGGATGAAAATCCCAAATATTGGCATGTTCTCCTACACTATGCTACTTGGGCATATAGGACATCAAAAAGAGATGAAATTAGGACTACCCCTTACTAATTGGTATATGGGCATGAACCTGTTGTACCAGTAGATTTAAGCGCTAAGTCTGCCAGGATAGCTTGACAGATGGACATAAGTCAAGAAGACTATCAACAGTCTATGTATATCGAATTAATGATTATTGAAGGTGAAAGACTCCAAGCGCTAGCTAATATTGAAGTCCAGAAGAGACAAGTGGCAAAGTCTTATAACAAAAAGGTGAAACATAAGATCTTTTTGGAAGGAGACTTAGTGTGAAAGATGAAACTCCCTGAGCATGACTATAAGATCACGTTTTTGGAAAATGGTCTTCTAAATGGGAAGGTCCATTCAGAGTTCACAAAGTCATGTCCGAGAATGCCTATTTACTGCAAGATTTAGATGGGAAAATATTTCTAAAGGCACTCAATGGAAAGTTCTTAAAATAGTATAATCCTAGTATTTGGGAACAATATAAAAATTTACAACAGATGCATCTATCATTGGAATATTTTGATAAGTGAAATCTAAAATGTGTTGTTTACAATCGAAGGGACTTTTTAGCTAATGCCTTATGCTTAACCTTGTCTAGTAAAACCTTGCATTTGTTCATCAGTGCCATCTGACTACCATGAAGATCGAATTGAGATAAAGATTCCTGTACCAGTGAAGCACCTTTAGATATCTGGCACTTCAGTTGTTTCTTCTCTCTTATTCGATCAAAGAGCTTCCGTTCTACCAAAGCTCTCTTAGCTTGAAGTTTCTTATCTTCCTCCATAAGATCGTCCATCTCAGCTCTTAGATGATCCATCCCCAAGTCTAACTCTAGTTCTATCTTCTTTAAAAGATCTCGTTACTGGAAAACTTGGGATACTTACTGAGAAATGTCATAGACCATCAAAGGAGGAAGAGATGACCTTTTCTTAGCCAATTCAACAGTACATGCTCGACTAGCAATAGACAAGTCCTCCTATACAACAGGATCATTAGTTCTCAGCAAACAAACTTGAGATGTGGATAGCATAATCTGCATACTTAGCATTTCCTGCAATTTTACTCTCACAAAGAGCTAGAACTTCTTCAAGGAGTTTGATCTTTAGAGATGTGGATGCTGGGATACAATTAATAATAGGCGTCGGTCAAAATGAAAGACTCAATAAGCATGATTACTTTATGAGGCTAGAATGCTTACTTTCATTTGATGCTTGATCAGTTGAAGTCTTATTTTTTCAATCCCTTGATTATAAAGTGTCAACACTAAAACACAATGAGGCATGTTAGTTGTAAGCCAAATAAAGGAGCATAGAGAAAGGATTTGAACACTATCACTTACCTAAATCTAGAGATGTACTTTTTCCCATAAGAGATTCTTCACGAAGACTTGACTCTGCTGCATTAGATGTTTGATGAGCAATCGGAAGCTCAACATCCTTAGCTTGAACATCTGAGGTGTTTCTTTGCACCATTATAGGAGTGGATTCAATCTCTGGTTTAGCTTTATCATTAACCTCTGCCTCTTGTTCTTAAACAGCCATCAAAGGTTGTGTAGGTTCAAGCGATGGTTTTTAAGTTGGGTCAAGTACATAATGATCGCTACCTCCTTGTTTAACACCATCTTGAACGTTCACCACTTTGTCCTTAGCAGCGATAGAAGGCTATTTTGGCTTAAGTGTTTACTCTGAAGCTACAACCGATGGGTCAGGAGCTAGGGGGGCATCAGTATTAACGCCAACATCGACAGACTAAGCATGTTAGGTTACTTAGTTGGATACATGATCTTTGGGTTGATTCAATTAAAGAGAGGAAACAGAAATCGTTTCTGGAATAGGGATTTCAATGTTTGATTGACAGAGTCTGATTGTTGCCCCACATTACCTCCATTAACTAAAACTTTAGGACCACTACCAGATGATGAATTACACCCCACTTGTGGTTTATGTGAAGCTAAATCCACACATGGCTCTTGTTAAAGTTAACATCACCTTTTCTCTTCTTCTTGTCATGACCATGAGATGTTGGAGAAGAGGGTATTGGGTCACGAGGGGGTAACTTCTCTAATGATAACAAGCTAGAAGTAGTAGTTTGCTCTACGGAATCTAGGTGGCTTGTTGTATATTCTACTTCCTCTTCATCACTCTCAATCAAAACAGTGTTGGAAGGCGTGCTTTTCTCTGGAGACTTCCGTTTCTTTCTTAAGTTCGAAGCCAGACCTGATATGAAGGAAGCCAAAGTGAGTAACAAGATATAAGAAGCTTGGACAAGTTAAAGTTAATGCACTTAATAGTAAGAGGGATATCAGTAGTTTCTAGCTCTAACTCTGTCTTTAATGCAGATTGTGCTCTTGTGCTAGGATTTAACATGGGCATGTTCCTATGCATGTTACTCCTTGACTTCTGTAAGGAGCTTGGGGTTAAAAGAGAGATCATCTTTCTCAATACAACCCTATTAGTGTGGGAATGAATAATACTTCTGTGTGAGTCATTTATGGCCATAGGTTTATAATTGAACTCTGCGGCTATCTCAGATGAACAATCAATTTGATGGTGAGTGGTCTTGCCCTTAATTTTAATTGAAGACACAACAGTCTTCTTCTTACTTGAAAAGTAGATTGTGAGTGAAGATAAAAGAAGAAATTGGATTAAACATTGGGAAGAAACCATACCTTTATAATTGCCCACACTCACAGCAAATTTTTCCTTAGCATCTTCAATAGCATGAGCCTGAAGTGGTCCATGATACCACCACTCGAGATAACACAAGAAAACCACATCGCTAGACTTTCTAAGATGCAAACTAGTTGAGGTATATGTAATGGAATCACTCTTCCAAACATCCTCTTCGTGAAACTTTGACCTAGAAACCCATGGCATATTGGATGTGGTAAATAAAGGTACAACAAGAGATTAGCATAGACAAAATTGTCTGGTTACCATTTGAGGATTTTAGGCTGTAAAACCAAAATGTTCTGGTTCTCCTGCAGGTAAATCTCTGGAGGCTAATACATAACACTAAAATGGGGAATCCCTTTCAAAGGTTTTCATCATGCCTATTCTCTTAAGCCATTCTAAAGTTGCGTCAAAGACCCAAATATTGTTAGGATCCGGGTTGTCTTTCCGGCTCATAACATACCAACTTACAGGCAAAGGGTCTAACTCCAATAGACAATGCATAACAAGTTTGGGTTCAGGGACTTTTTGGTGGTTAAAATAGTTGAAACAAATCTCAGCATATGAGCAACACACCACCTTTAAAGTTTTCTCCCTACAATAAAGTTTAGATGAGTACAATGAAGTCTTATCTGCCATCTCTTTTTTGACTTCCTCCTCAGTTTTCTCCATACATAAAGTGGTGTAGAGATGACCCCAACAAGTGACCAACCACAATGGGACACCAACATGTTCTAAACTCTTACCTGCAAACAGAGATTCTCTACATCTAAACAGACATCTATACAATTGTTCTAATAAAATTAGACCTAGAGCTACAAAAGATTTGCTGTGAGCAATGTTCACTGCAAGTGGCAACAACAATGCAGAAATGCCACTAGATTTGCACATCATTAAGCGAGTAAGAGGGAATAAAATAAAGAGTACCTCTTCCTCCTGCGATACTTTGGTAGAGTATGATGAGATGCAAAGTATGAAATATAGGCGTTAAAGTCCACCTTGCTACTTTTTAATGTTGCTAATATCTGCTTCAGAAGGTTGTGACTTCTGTTGTATAAGGGTTCAGCGCCCTCAATCAGGTTGAACACTCTAACTTGTTGGCCCTCATCACCATAAAGGGATAAGCTAGTAAGGAACGAAATATCAACAAGGGTTACAGTCATGCAACCTTGGCGCAGGACAAAACAGTTTAACACAGGATCCCAGAGCGATATAAGAGCACATGTCAATGACCCGTTAAATGGAATTTTACCATATGTCACCAGTTTAAGGAAACTGAAAATTTTCTTCTTCTCCCATGAGGAGTGGAATTTGGAAAGCCGCATGAACCAACCCTTGGCTGTGAGGTCTTGTACCCAACCTTTAATTGGATTCGGCCTTAAAACCTAATTGTCATTTGGATGCAATGAAATGAATACAACAGGGCGAGGTGAACCTTTACCAAGGATGCACTTGGTTAAATTTGGCTGAATTTCCTTTTGAAACTCTTGTTGAACATCAGGAGATGAAATATCAAAATAAAATGCTGGCTCAATAGAGGTTATGCCTTTCATAATGCTATCTTCGGTGGTCGAAGACGAAATGTGCCAAAGGAAGTCAAATCTAAAATTCTTAGGGTATCTACTTATCAATTCACATAATTAATGAGCCTCAATCGAACATTCTTTAACCAAAAAAGGTTTGAGCACTTCTTGCAAAGGAAGGGAAGTCATTTTGTACTTCAAAAATTTCAAACGAATGGAGGTTGAAAAGTTTGGAAGACCAAAGAGTAGATTGGTGATGAGATAGTGTAAAAGATGCTTTGAAGGTTTTTATAGCTTTCTGAGCGTTGAGAGAGTTAGTTGAATTGTGCCATTTGATTTTGTTCAAACACAAAAAGATGCAAATGGTTTGGTAGAGACTGGTAAAAGAAATTGATTTTCAATTGGAATTGAGAGGTGCAACCTTAAATGAAGCGTTTTAGGACTCAATATGGTAATTGGAGATTAAGTGATGAAAGTAAGGAATTACTAATTTACCCTTTGATGAAGCTTATCAAATAACACTATTGATAGCTTCTTATGAAGTAATTGCTAAGTAATTTTCGAAAAATCACATATTATATAAAGTGATCAGAGCATTTATATTAACTTATAAATTCTTTTCACTTAAAATACGCGAAGTGTATCTTCTCTTTCAACTAAAATATTTTGTCCAAGAAGCTAACGGTGTGTTTGGATTGAAGGAAATGGAGGGAAAGGAAGGAAAGGGAAATAGAGAGATGATGTATCTTTCATTTGGATAACAAATGAGGAAGGAAGGGAATTAGAGTGGAGAGAAATGGGGGGATTAAATTTTAGGAAATTAATCCCTTCAACAATGGAGAGATTTACAAGGAAAACTCACCGTTCTTCCCTCCTCTCCACTTCTCCTCTCTCCCCTTATTTTCCTTCCCCTTTCTTTATCCAAACACACTATAACTTCAATAAATTCTCCTAAAATCTTTTCCTCACTATAGCCATGGAAAGTCCAACTTCTAGCACCGCCAAGTCTCATCCCAAGGGGATAGTAATAATTGAACTAGACTTAGATGAACTATCTATGGAATTCCCTAAGGTAGATAAGCTTTGCTTAGGAGATGAAGACAACCAAGAGCTGGATAAAGTGTTGGCTTTAGAGAAGCAAGATGATATGGAGAAGGAGGCTAAGAAGGCAGAATATTATCTTGAAAGTGGAGGTTACCAAGTAATTTCCATGACAGTTTATCTCAAAAACTCATCCCCCTTGATCAAATTTTTGGGTAAACGATTTTATGAATGTGGAAGGTTACATGCTTTTACCACGATGCATTGAAGTAACGGAGAATTTCAACCGGTCAAAGAGTGACGCTTGGGTGATTATAAATATGTGTAGTCACTTCACTCAAATTTTCCTTCTTCACTAAGCCAAATTAATTTTCTCTCTCTTCTTTTCTCTCACTGGAAAGTTAATTAATCAGAGTTTTTCACCCACTCTCTAAAAAGTTGAATTTCAAAATTACCATGGATGATCTTCTGCATCCTATTCAGATGTTACACATTAGGCCAAATGGAGAGATCTATGGGGTAGGAATGTTCTATGTTAATGATGTGCTCGACGGATGGATAGAATATCTAAGAGAATGTCCAAATCAACATTTAGCCATGGACAAACGTGCTAAATAAAAGAGGAATTACAGGAATCGAAAAAGGAATTGCCTCAACAGAAGGCTTAAAAAGCGATTGGGAGAAAGACCTGCCATCCTTGAAGATGACAATAGGCCTGTCAGTCCCAGTGCTTTACAAGTAGGGGCAAATACTGACCATTCAAGGAATTTTATTCTTCCCAACTTAGAAGGAAAAGATGATAAAGCAAGCACTGCCTTAGTCTGTAAAGACTGGAGGCAAGGACTTTTCCTTTTTCAAAGCCTTACTACAAGGTCAAAGTAACCAGGGGAACAGAGGGAGAGATACATACTCTAATGTACAAATGCGCATGCCAATTGCTCCTTTTAGAGCCTAGCGATGACGGGTTTGAAGACTATCTTGACGACCCTGGGCTGCAAAATAACGTAACGATGATTCAAGAAGATCCTGGATACTAGAGGCGTCTCATCGAGTATATTATTGTATATATTTAGCCTTAAGTCCTCAAAAGAGCATACACAATTTAAGACTTATAAGTTTTAAAATGCTCTTCTTTTATATTTATTTTAACTTTTATAAATATGAAGTAATGTTTAAATATTTTGTGTTCTTTAATATGTATAGAATTAAACATACACAATACTTTATTTTCATGCGAAATAGGTCATAAATTGGTTAGTTTAAAACGCCATCAACCACCCAAATCAGGGGGGCATTTATTACACCCAAATTTTTTTTTGACTTTTTATTGACTTTCTTTACTCTAATTATGAGAAATGGGTCTTAAAGTCAGCAAAAATCTTTCGGGCTGAACTGGCCAAGAAATGAGAAGAATTGGGCTAATATCATTTAGAAGACCAATGAACAAAATCCGGTTTAGGAGGTAAATGGGTATTTTAATTTTTTGAAGAGAGTTAGCGCCAAGAAAGCATAGTTGCACAACAGTTATGGGAGTCAGCCATAATCGCTCCATTTTGCCTATAAAAAGAAGCGTGAAGATCAAAGGAAGGACATTAGCAAATCAATCAACAACAAGCATTTTATTTCTTTTAAGCTTTCTTCTTAGCTTTCTTAGTTTTCCTTGGCTTAGTAGCCAAGTGATAATTTAGATTATTCCTTATCATGTATTGAAGATTGTTCGTCTTTTCTAATTGTATGAACATTGAGGTGACCTCTTCTTCAACTTATACAGTTATAGACCTAACTTTATCCTTTAATTAATGGAATGCATTTGTATCTTTTGTCATATATTCATCCACTCGTTTCCTTAAGCTATCTAACTTGTTTTACTTTCTTTGGAAAAGGTTCCTTAATTTTTTTTGTAGTTACGTTAACAAGGTTATCAATCTTTGAAACCGGTAACTCGAGGGGCAGCCCCCTAATACTCTAGAACAAGATAGAGTATTTAACTTATTGGAAAAGAACAATATTTTCCTAACATTAGTCCATATATGAATGGTTAAATAGTGTTTTACATTAAGATGTCTAAAACTTAATTAAAACACACAAAATAGGAAATTAGAGCCGATCTCCGATGTGCCAAATTTCCATTGCCTCAACTTGCTTTTTGTGCTTCACTTGAGGCAAAGGTTTAGTGACTGACAAGTGAAATCGCCGCATGATATGTTTAACCTTCAGGTGTTGCCTTGGCTCTTTGGCCTGAACAATAGCCCCATTATTGTCACAAAATAGGTCTATTGGTCCCTTGATTGAGGGCACCAAACTAAGTTCATCAATGAACTTTCATATCTAAACTGCCTCCTTAGCTGTTTCTGAAGCTGCTAAGTATTCGGCTTCAGTTATAGAATCCGCAATTGTGCTCTGATTAGCACTGTTCTAATTGAACGCTCCTCTATTCAGATATAATATGTATCCAAATTGCAATCTGAATTCGTCTCTATCAGTCTGGAAGCTCACATCGATATAACCTTCAAAAACCAAGTCCTTACTCCCACCATAGACCGGGAATTTATCCTTGTTCCTTTTCGGGTACTATAGGATATTTTTTGCCTCAGACCAATGCGCCTCTCCTAAGTTAGATTGGTATCAACACGCAGCGCTCAAGGTTTACGACACATCCGGCCTTATACATATCATGGCATGCATGATCGATCTTACTAACGAAGCATATGGGATCGCATTTATTCTCTCTTGCTCATCTGGTGTATTTGGACATTGAGTCTTGTTGAGAGTTACACCATGAGACATGGGTAGGTGGCTGATGAGTGACATTTATGTCACTCCTAGGGTAGTCTTTTCTAGTAGTTTTAGTAATAATTTGGTCCATTTAGTATGTTTTTGCTATGATTCGCCTAGTTTGAGTATTCTACCTTTGTAATGCGTATCGTATATCCATATGGTTTAGGTAGTCTATAATCCCCTCCCCCTTCGTTCTATTACGCTTTGCCTTCCTGTTTCATGATTCCAGGTGTATGTCGTTGATTCAGAGATGGAAGGAACAAGGGAAAAACAAGATAATTCCAAACCAGGCCAATGGCGCGGGCGCACCTCCCTTGACCGCGGGCGCGCTGATGAGCTGGACCAACCATTTAATACCCATGCAGTGGGCGCACATTTTGAGGAGCATCTGCCCCATCTTTTAGTGCGCGGGCGCGCCTGTCTACTGCAGATTCAAATCCCGAATTATGTCCAAAGAACAAAAGAGAGGAAAAACAGCTGACATTCAACAACATTCTATCATTAGCATACTTTAGCATAGAAACCTTGTATGTGAGCTTTTTAGGGTATATTTCTAGATTATTGTTTTAGCCACTTTTGTATTGAAGAATCCTCATAGTTTTTAGTGTAATTTCATTTGCCATCAACACTAGTTTACTCTTAGTTTTTGAAGAAGTATTTTGCAACATTGGTGTATGGTCAAGCTTGGAGCTTGGATAATGTATGGTTCTTTACTTGGATTTCAATGAAGCTTTTGGTATATTTCTCTATATTCTCTTGTTTTAATGATTAAAGTTTCTACCTTTGTTAGTTTAGTTGATAAAAATATTGTCTTTCTTACTATTTCATTGGTTATAATGTTGCTTAGCATGACTGTAGTTGTAGTTATGAATAGTGAGTAGTTTCTTGTTGCTAGGGGTTTGGTGAAGTCATGCTTTGAGTTTGATTTATGTTAGGCTAGGTTAATTTGGATTATTTATGATTAAATCTTCCTTGTGCTTATACTTATTGGCTACTCCATGTTTATGGCCATATGCATGTTGTGGTTGAGTGACTTAAACTAAATCATGACGATAGTGTGATTTAGGAATTGTCATTAGGTGATTGATTATGGCATGATCCTAGTTTGTATGCCTTATGACGATAGTGTAAGTGTATGCTAGCTAGGAAAGCTCTTAATCCCTATAGGTGATTAGAGAGTGCTTTTGGTATTGCCTTGTATGAGTTGCTTGGTTTTCATGTAAACCTATTTCTCGATTCCTAGCATTGTTGAGTTCATAGCATGTTTGATCCTTCCCTTACTGCTTGTTTAAATTGTTATTTCATTCCCTTTAGTCATTACTTTACCCATCAAATTTTCTTGACCGAACTAGATTGACATTAGGAGATATATAGCGGTGCTTAATCGTTTCCCTGTGTTCGACCCTTGACTTGCCTCTGTACTCGTTTAGTTTCACGTTTAGGACTAAAAATATCATTTGATAGAGGTATCTTAGTAACGACCTAAAATACCGCCTGTCAGTGGCCCCTCTAGGCACCCTCCATTTGGAACCATGTTACTACCTTATCAATATAAGTACTTTAACTCAGTCCAATCATCCTCTTAGATCTATCCTGGTAGATCTTGATGCCCAAAATGTACTGTGTCTCTCCCAAGTTCTTCATTGAGAAACACTTTCCAAGCCAAGTCTTCACAGACTCTAACATTGGAATGTTATTTCCAATAAGTAATATGTCATCGACATATAAGACTTGGAATGCAATGTCACTCCCACTGACCTTCTTGTAAACACAAGATTCATACGGGAAGATAGGTTGAGCATTAACATTATTGATTTGACTCTGACTTTCATCAACAGGCCCTTCCAAAGCCCTTTGTGTGTCAGGTTCCTTTTGTTGCTCATCCTCTCGAACTTCGACAAGTTTAATTTTCCTCCCACTAGTCATTTTTGAAAGATGCTCCTTTTTTAAAAAGACACCATCTCGAGCAACAAATACTTTGTTCTCAGATTAGTTGTAGAAGTAATATCTCTTTATTTCTTTTGGATACCCCACAAAGAAACATTTGTCAGATTTTGGTGCAAGCTTGTCAAACCTGAGTGTCTTGACATATACTTCGCAACCCCAAATCTTTAGAAAAGCCAACCGCGGAGGTTGCTTCATCCATAATTCATATGGAGTCTTTTTAACAGCTTTTAACGAAGCACGGTTTAGCGTTAGTAATGCTGTTTGAAGTGCATGTCCCTAAAAAGAAATCAGAAGATCGGCTAGAC